>NW_021703774.1:14269554-14759981 GCF_005190385.1 Monodon monoceros | reverse complement strand
ACACACACACACACACACACACACACACACACACACACACACACACATGCTTTTGAGAACTTCTATGTCAGAATTTTGGTTTTTATAATTTAGAATTATTACAGAGCAACTTTTGCGGGTACTGATGTATTTATCACGGTCGCCTCAGGTGTAAAAGAAAATAACAAAGTAGGATTTTGACATTTGTTGCATTTCTTGGTATATAAACAACTAGTAGACTTGACAAACGAGTTATGTATTTATGTTAAAGGGTCACTTTTATTTTTACCTGTTGTGTATAAGTGATTTTTTATTTTTTAAGTGATGGTTCTCAAACTTGGCAGAATATTGGAATCATGTGAAGAATGTTAAAAATCCCTGGCGCTCATATTGAAGATTGGGGTTTAATTGGCCTGGGCTTTGGAATAGTTTAAAAAAATCTCCAGGTGATCCTAATGTGAAGACAAAATGAGGAAACCATTGCTTTAAAGTTTTATACTTTTCTCAAATAAGCCAGGAATGTTCTAAAAAATTTTAAAAAAGAACCTTTTCAGATATTGGCTCTGAATTTTTGTGAGAGTTTTAGACTATCTTTTTCTTTAATATCAAGACAAAAGGACTTAACCTTTTTACTTTTTAACTCACAAAGCCAATGAAATGCATTTGGAAGGTTTTCACCTCCACTTCCCCCACCCCAGCTACTCCCCCTCAACCCTCCCACCTCCATCCTGCCCCAGCACACGTGGAGAACACACGTTTTCTTCAATGATTCCCAAGCCACACCTTCTGGTTATGCCCCAGGTGAAAATGGAGATACCTGTTAAACACCTGCACAGAATATCACACAATCTTTTTCTTTTTTTTGAATCATACTCATTTGGCCCTTTCATGTGCTTTAAAATTAAGTTAGGTGTGGTTCAAAATGCCTGTTTTTTCCCTACTGAAAAAAACAAAAGAGCAACACAATTAGAACAAAATTGATTTCTTGGAATGATTCCTGTTACCTATATTTTGCAAGTTGCTGATTTAGGTAAGAGGTAGAAATGAAATAGAACTGAGATAGAATATTTCATTTTTGGGCCTATGCAAAAACTTTAGGTACACTTTGTTTAATTTGTGATTAAACTGTCAAAGAAAAGAGAAATGCTTAAGGTTTTTGTTTCACCTACAATGGTGTACACATTGAACGGAAAGTTCCATAGTCTAATAGACATAGAGGGTTTAAGTCAGTGTTTCTGGCACTTTCAGATCTCTAAGTCTAGCTTCTGGTGCCCCTTGGTAGTGTGGAAAAACAATGAAACAAGTAGCAGTAGACTGATTGTACACTGCATCTTATTATGAAACAAAACAGAAAAGAAAGGGATTTCAAAATATAATCCCTCCTTCCCAGGAGTATTTGTCTTGTTCTCCGTGAAGTTAAAGGTCTGAAATAATGTGCCCATCAGGGGCTCAATGTTGCATGTCCGTGCCAGTTGGTCCAAGGGCTTGTTATGATGGTAATGACCTACTGAAACGTGAGCTTGGATTGCAACAATACAATTGCTACCAGCTCACCCGCTGGGAGAAATATTTTATTATTGTCAAATGTCCTCCATAGAGATTTGTTTTGCCTGTTCCTGTTTAAATTAAATTCAAAGCAGAACTGCATTACTATTTCTCTGGAGTATATTTGAGATAAACAACGAGTCTCAAAATTTAGGATTCCTAGCTAGTTCAAATTTGTTTATTAGCAGGAAAATTACGGTAGGTGACATTATAGCTGCAGGAATATTAGGGTTGCAGCCACACAAGAGATCTACATACTGAGTCTATGGCCTGAAAGCAAGAGAACTCCCTTTTTCTTTACAGATGCCAGTCAGATTAATAATTAACTATTCCATCAATTGTACAACCTTAAAAAAAGATGTCCCAATGTACTAATGGCATTGCCATAACATGCCACAGAATTTTGGCCGTGAGAAAATTTGCTCCAAGTCAGAAGTGTTTTTAAACTTAAGATCATAAACCAAATGTGTATGTATGTGTGTGTATAAAAATATTTTTAAACAGCAGCATAGTCAACATAGCACAGAAGCCCCAAGCATGAATGAAAATGCTCTTTGAGCATAATATACCTTTTCCAGTATTCTTTTTTAAAAGAATTGGAAAGAATGTCCTAGCATATATGGAATTATTTGGATCATTTTGCGAGAGGCCTTATAATGCAGCCTTGACAAAGGATTTTGAAACAGTGAAGTTTTTTTTTGTTTGCTTTTTTGTTTTATTGTCTTTTTGGGGTTTTTTTGCGGTACGCGGCCACCTCACTGCTGCGGCCTCTCCTGCCGCGGAGCACAAGCTCCGGACGCGCAGGCCCAGCGGCCACGGCTCACGGGCCCAGCCGCTCCGCAGCATGTGGGATCTTCCCGGACCGGGGCACGAACCCGCGTCCCCCGCATCGGCAGGCGGACCCTCAACCACTGCGCCACCAGGGAAGCCCAACAGTGAAGTTTTTAATCAATACAAATTTTGTTACAGTCAAATTGGAACTGGATCTTATTCTACCAAAAAAAAAAATGCCTGTTTTAGCTTTGTGAAAATCATAGTAGCCTGTGTGTTTCATAATAGACTGAACTTTGGAGAGCTGGTTTTGAGAAATGCAAACAAACTGTTGGGAGGGGCCACTATGAGAACCTAACAGGAAAACATTTCAGCCTAGCAGGAGCATTAAATCACACTATTCACACTCCAATTCAATCTGCCATGCTTAGTCGAATCTCACAGTTTTGTTAGGAAGTGAAGAACTGGTAGCTTAAAAAAAAAAAAGCACAGAAAACTAAAGTCATAAGAGCAATTTCCAAAATGAGGTCTAGAGCTATGCAAGTCTTGTTTTTTTCCTTCTTAAATTATGAGATTTCATATCATTACAAATGAAAAATACTAAACATTAATGTAAAAAAATCCTGCTGATACTTCTATATTAATCCCTTTGAGATTCCTCTCCACTAGACTTTTATTTTGCCTTGGTTTTCCTTTGGTGAACAAAATGATTGACCAGCCCTAGTGTATCAACTTTATGCTTCTAAATCAAAATAAATATATAGCCTAATATTTTCAAGTGTATGTATTGAAAAAAATCCCTTCCTCCACAAAAAGAAAATACGTAGTTGAGCATAATTTCTGGGATGGGTAATAAGTAAAATGATGTTTAGATGTGTGGATGTTTTTATACACAGGGATTCTATGGCATGTGATTTCCTTGCTGCTGGTGATAAGGTTGTTTTCAATTCCTTAAAATAATCAATAATGCAATGAACATCTTTGGATGTCTTTCCTATGGACCAATATAATTTGAATTAGATAGGTTTGAACTCCCACCAGCAATACGTTTTGTTTCATTTTCCCTCAGCAGCATATAATTTTATTTTGCTCTTAAATTTTACTAACTTGATTACTTTTAAAATGGCATATTATTGTTTCGACTTACACTTCTTTGAACATCTTTTCTTATTCTTGTACCAGCTCAGGCTCCCCTTTCTGTGAATTGCCTATTCATAACCTTTGATCTTTTTTCTATTGGGTTTCCTATCATTTTCTTGTTCATTTGCAGGAGTTCTTTGTATATTTTAGATATTGATCCTTGTCAGTTTCAGTTTTTGCAAATGTCTTGTAGTCTGTCATGCATCTAGTAACTTTGACCTTTGTCTTTGTTCACTAGAAATTATTAATTGTGATAGTGATGCATCAGTTTGATCCTTGTGCTTTCAAAGTTAAGAATATATGTTTGTAATTTTCTGCAGTTATTTTTATAATTTAAGTTTTACATTTAGGTCTTTTAAAATCCTGTTTGGATGTTTTTAATGTGATATAAGGTTGAAATTTATTCTCTACTTCTCTGTTCTCTACCAATGTATGATGTCAAATCTATATTATATCAAACTACCATGTATAAAGAAATCTATTTCTTAATTTTTTATTATGCTTTTCAGACAATGTATATGTTACTGCCACAATATTATATTACTTTATTACTATAGTTTTGTAGTTTGTCTTAATATCTTATAGAATGTATCCTCCACTCACCGCCACACACCTTGTCTTATTTATCAAATTCTTAGTTTTTTAGAGAATTTTTTCTTTCTCATACTTTTCAAAATTTTTTTCAATTCTCTATAAATTGAAAATTTTTTCAATTTTCTTCTATAAATTTTATTAGAATTTTTAATGTACAAATTTGGAGAAAGTTAACATTTTATAAATCAAATTCAGTGAGCATATTATAGATCTCCATTTATTCATATCTTCTTTTCTTTCTCTTTTGTTCTTTTCTTTTTCTATTAATTTTTATTGGAGTACAGGTGATTTACAATGTTGGGTTAGTTTCAGGTGTACAGCAAAGTGATTCAGTTATACATATACATATATCCACTCTTTTTTAGATTCCTTTCCCATACAGGCCATTACAGAGTATTGAGTAGGGTTCCCTATGCTATACAGTAGATCCTTATTAGTTATCTATTTTATATATAGTAGTGTGTATATGTCAATCCCAATCTCCCAATTTATCCCTGCCCCCCCCCTTACCCCCTGGTAACCATAAGTTTGTTTTCTACATCTGTAACTCTATTTCTGTTTTGTAGATAAGTTCATTTGTACCCCTTTTTTAGATTCCACATATAAGCGATATCATATGTATTTGTCTTTCTGTGTCTGACTTACTTCACTCAGTAAGACAATCTCTAGGTCCATCCACGTTGCTGCAAATGGCATTATTTTGTTCTCTTTTTATGGCTGAGTAGTATTCCATTGCATATATGTACCACATCTTCTTTATCCATTCCTCCGTCAAGGGCCATTTAGGTTGCTTCCATGTCCTGGCTATTGTAAATAGTGCTGCAATGAACATTGGGGTGCATGTATCTTTTCAAATTATGGTTTTTTCTTTAAAAGAGTTTTTTTTATTGAAGTGTAGTTGATTTACAATGTTATGTTAATTTCTGGTGTACAGCAAAGTGATTCAGTTAGACATATATATATATATATATACATTCTTTTTCATATTCTTTTCCATTATGGTTTATCACAGGATATTGAATATAGTTCCCTGTGCTGTACAGTAGGACCTTGTTGTTTATCCATTCTATATATGATAGTTTGCATCTACTAATCCCAAACTCCCACTCCATCCCTCCCCAATCCCCCCTCCCCCTGGCAACCACAAGTCTGTTCTTTATGTCTGTGAGTCTAATTCTGTTTCATAGATAAGTTCATTTGTGTCATATTTTAGATTCCACATGTAAGTGATATCATATGGTATTTGTCTTTCTCTTTCTGACTTCCTTCACTTAGTATGGTCATCTCTAGTCCCATCCATGTTTCTGCAAATGGCATTATTTTGTTCTTTTTTATGGCTGAGTAGTATTCCATTGCGTTTATGTACCACATCTTCTTTATCCATTCATCTGTTGATGGACATTTAGGTTGCTTCCATGTCTTGGCTCTTGTGAATAGTGCTGCTATGAAAATAGCGGTGCATGTATCTTTTTGAATTATACTTTTATTGGGATATATGCCCAGGAGTGGATTGCTGCATATAGCAACTCTATTTTTAGCTTTTGAGGAACCACCATATTGTTTTCCATAGTGGCTGCAACGATTCACATTCCCACCAACAGTGTAGGAGGGTTCCCTTTTCTCCACTTCCTCTCCAGTATTTGCTATTTGTAGACTGTTTAATGATGGCCATTCTGACCGGTGTGAGGTGGTACCTTACTGTAGTTTTGATTTGCATTTCTCTAATATTTACCAATATTGAGCATCTTTTCATGTGCCTATTGGCCATCTGTAGGTCTTCTTTGGAGAAATGTCTATTTTGTTCTTCTGACTATTTTTCAAGTGTGTTGTATGTTTTTTGTTATTGAGTTGTATGAGCTGTTTGTACACATTGGAAATTAAGCCTTTGTTTTTGCATTGTTTGCAAATATCTTCTCCCATTCCACAGGTTGTCTTTTCATTTTGTTTATGGTTTCCTTTGCTGTGCAAAAGCTTATAAGTTTGGTTAGATCCCATTTGTTTATTTTTGCTTTTATTTCTATTGCCTTGGGAGACTGACCTGAGAAAACATTGATACGATTTATGTCAGAGAATGTTTTGCCTATGTCCTAGTAGAGATTACCTCCGTAAAGTCTCATGCTTTCTTTGAGTCAAATCCTGGGTACCTTATAGATTTGTAGCTATTGCAAATTACAACTTGCTATCTATTTTATTAGTGATTGTTTTGTTATGCTTTGTCTTTCGAATAAAGGAGTACTGTTTCATTTTACATATCGATCTTAAACTTGGGAATTTGCTGAACTTCCTTATTAGTTCTAATAATTTGTGTACAGTCCTGGATTTTCTATGTAAATGGTCTACATTCCCTCTAAATTCAGATCGTGAACTGATCAGCTTATTTCTGAGTCCGTCTCTTTCTCTCTGTACCTTCTAATAGGCAGGTAGGAGCAATCGACTCACGCTTTTAGCATTCTGACTGTAAACCTTCTTTCCCAAGTCCATACATTCGTTAGATTCATTTTCTTTCTTCCAAGTAACTAAAGGCAGAAATTTTGTGAATGGGTTGCCAGTATATAACATGAATTGCCATTTTTCCAGCCTTCAGTAACATTTTTCCAGCTTTCTATAAAAGTTTCCCACTGTCTCTGTCCCAAAGCCACTTCCACGTATTTTAGGTTTTCATTATGGCAGAAATTCCATTTCTAGGTACCGAGTTTTCTATCAGTCGGTTTTTGGTGTATTATAACCAGAGAACCTCGATGTGGAATAAAATAGGTACTTATTACTTGGAGTTGGAGTGTCTAGAGGGGGCTTGATTGTGTGGTTCTATGTCAACCTGTGGATCTGGCTGGGCCAGTTCTGCATCTTATTTCTCCCTCTGGGGGCCAGGCTGGAGGGGCAGCAGGTACTCAGAAGATCCTCTTTTCATGATGATCACAGAGGGCACAGGAAAGCAAGTCCCAAGGCACCAGCTCATTTCAAGCTCATATCTGTCTTCTGTGGCCTCCCATTGGCCCAAGCAAGTCATGTAGCCAAATCCAAGGTCAAAGAACAGGGCAATGTGCTCTGCAATTATGTGGGAGAAACTTGACATTTACATGACAAAGGACGTAGATACAAAGAGAAATAAAGAGATGGAGACAATAATTCAATATATCATAAGTGCTTTGATAATTTCTACTCAATTGTTCGTTTTTAATGACTGTATTCAAAGCCACAAATTTCCTTCTTAATACTATTACACAAAATTTGACAGGTAATGCTTTTGCAAGCATTTAGTTCTAATTTTTCTTACGATTTTCGTTTTAATCAAGAGGTTTTAACCAGCATGGTGTGTTATGTGTATAGATTTCAGGTACATGTTAAATATTTGTTTTAAATACTTGTTGTCATTGACTTCCATGATATTTTGTTACTGTCAGAGAACACAGTCTGTATGAGGTTGAATCACAGAATTTAAAAGAGCTTTCTTTGTGGCTCAGCTAGGATCTGCTTTTTGAGAAAGTTCTACGTGTGCTCAAAAAAGAATGTGAATACTCTGAATGAGGGGTGACATTTTCATTTGAGCACATTATTAATGTTATTTAAATATTTCATTGCTGCTTATTTTCGTCTGCTTGATATTAGAATTTCTTAGGGGGAATGTGTTAGAATCCCCACTTAACAATTATGTATTGATTTATTTGTATGTTTGTCAGTTAATGCTTTATATATTTTAAGTCTATATCACCAATTACATATATGTTCATTACCTTCATGACCTTTTAATTGATCATTCTCTTTACCAGTAAATAATGTCCTTTTAAAAATCTTTTTAAACATAGAAATGTGGCTAAAACCTAGGTATTCCTTAATGAATGATCATAAAGCTAACATTCACAAAAGCAGCGACCAAGTCAAGAAAGAACATTGTGAGTTTCACAAACATCACACTCATGCTCCTTCCCCAAAACAAAAATAATCATGATTTACTTTTCCTTCTACTCATGTATCTCTAAATAGCATAGTAGAAGTTTGTCTGCTTTTGACATTTATATAAATTGAATTATACAGTACATAATATTTTGTGACTGTCTTCTTTCAATCTGTATTACTTTTGAGAAGTTCATCCATGTGGTGGCTAATAGTAGTTTTTTTTATCTTCAGTGCTGTATAGTACTGTTTATTTTTCCAAATGATGGACATTGGGTTATATACAGTTTTTTCTAGTACACATAATGCTTCTATAAACTATTAATAGCTAGTTTGCCACATCACCTGCTTATATGTACATGCATTTGTTACTATATTCTAAAAGGTAGCATGACTATGTAAGTTCAACTTTAATAGATACTTTTAAGCTATTTTCCAAAGTGATTGTGTCCATATCTTTTCCTACTCACAGTGTGGGAGAAAGTTCTAAAAGTCTGAATGTTATTGCACACTCTTAAATTTTAGTCATTCTGTTGACTATGTAGTTATATTTTATAATGTTTTTCATTTCCCTGATGACTAATAATATTGAGCACTTTTTCATACTTTTATTAGCCTTTTTTTTTTTTTTTATGAAATTTCTGTGTAAGCAATTGCCCCATTCACCTTTCTGGTGGCCTGTACTTATTGATTTGTCGGGTTTTTGTTTTTTTTTTTTTAACATATTCTGGCTATGAACCATTTGTCAGTTTTATGTGTAGCAAATAACTTTAACTCTGTGGCTTCCATTTTTGCTCTCTTAATGCTATCTTTTGATGAAGTTCTTAATTTTAATATAATCCAAGTTATATCAATCATATTCTGTAGCTTGTGCTTTCTGTGCCCTATTTAAAGAAATCTTTCCCTTCTTTGAGGTTATGAAAATACTTTCAAATATTATCTTCTACAAGTTATATTGTTTTACCTTTCTCTTTTAAGTCTTCCAACTACCTGGAATTGATTTTTGTGTATGACATGAAGTGGAGGTCAAGTTTTCTATCTTTTTGTTTTTCTATATGAACATCCAGTTGTTTAAACACTCAGTGGAAGAGATTGACCTTTCTCTGCAGCTCCAGTGTCACCTCTGCTATACACGGCTCTGTTTCTGGGTCTGCTTTTCTATTCTTTCATTTGTCAGTCTTTGTGCCAATCCTGAGCACTCCTAATTACTTCCTAAAATACTTATCATAAGGTTGAATAGCTGACAGAGCAACTCCTCTTCATGGTATCTTTTCCCTGAGTATCTTGGCTTTTAGCATTTCTCTATAAAATATAGAATCATCTTGTTAATTTACACACACGTACACATATATACACCTGTTAATATTTTAGTTAGGATGGCATTGATTCTCTAGATCAGTCTGTGGAACATGCATATCTATGTTACCTTGAAACTTCCAATTCGTGAGTACATTATAACCCTCAATTCTATTTTTCTTGAGCTTTTTCATGTTCTTACAATATAGCATCTTTCAAAAGATCTTGAGTGCTTATAGCATAAATATTAGAAATATTTTGGTGCTATTGTAAAGGTTATGTGTATAGTTTGTTTTTATTTTATGTTTTGTTTTTTGCCAACATGTAAAATTAAAATTGATTTGTATATTTATTTTGCATCCACCAACCTGGGTAAACTTACCCATTAATTCTAATACTTTGTTGGCGGGTTCTTTTGAATGTTTTACATGCTCAAACGTATCTTTCACACAGGCTTTATTTCTCTCCTCTTAGCCCTTGTGTCTTTTACTTCTTGCCTTTGTCCTACTGCACCAGCAAAGACCTTCATTCCATGGTAATAAATCTAGTGAGACAAGAACCCTTACCTTATTCCCTGTCTCAAAGTAAATGGTTTTGGCTTTCACCATTAATTTTGATGTAGGCTCCTTATAGACATTCTTTAATAGATAAAGGATGTTTCCTTCTTTTCCACTGATTGCTAAGAATTTTTATACTGCATCGACTTTGAATTTTATCAAATATCTTTTCTTGCATCTGCTAAGATATTCTGTGATTTTTCTTTTTTGTGCTGGTAACGTGGCAAGTTATATTGATTGCTATTTTAGTTATTTATTTATTTTTATATCGTTATTGGAGCATAATTGCTTTACAATGTTGTGTCAGTTTCTGCTGTATAACAAAGGGAATCAGCTATATGTATACATATATCCCCATATGCCCTTGATTGCTATTTTAAAATAAAACTAATTTTGCATTCCTGAAATAAACCAAACTTGATCACGGTATATTAATCTCTTTATATTATGCTGAATTTGGTTTTCTTATGTTTTGTTTAAGAGTTTTTCCATCTCTGTTTATGAACAAGAAAATCCTATAATTTTTCTCTATAATATAATTTTTCTCTATAATATAATTTTCAGTTTATGATATAAAGGTTATTATAAAACAAGATGGAAGAAATGTACCTTCTTTATCTTTCCTTCTCTTGAAGAATTTGTATTAGAACCAATCTCATTTATTGTGCTAATCTCAATTATTACATTATTTCTTTGGTAAAGGCGTCATTGAATTTGCCACAGAAACAGTGTGGGCCTGATGTTTTCTCTAGATAAAGTTATTTCCTTAGGACTATACTTTGTAACAATTATGGCATCATGCAAATTTTTAAATCTCTTCTTGTATTATGTTTGACTGACATTTATCCTCAGGTCAGAAGTCTGAAATAAGTTCCACGGGTCCAAAATCAAGATGTCACCAGGGCTGAGTTCCCTCCAAAGGCTCTAGAGGAGCATCCATTCATTGCTCCTCCAATTACTGGGGGCTGCTAGCATTCCTTGCTATATGGCTACATTTTTCCCATCTTCACATCTCTCTCTGCTCCATCACCACATGGCCCTCTCCACTGCTTGTGTCTTATCTCCCTCTACCTCTCTCTTATAAAGATATTTGTGATGGCATTTAGGACCCGCTGGATAATCTAGTATAATCTCCTCATCTCAAGATCCTTAACTTAATCACACCTGTAAAAAATCCTTTTTGAAATAAGGTAACATTTACAAATTCCAGGGATTAGGACCTGATATCTTTGGGGTGCATTATTTAGCTTACTGCAGTGGTACTTCCCTTTTCATTGGAACTTCCTTTTATATTGAATATTTGTATACTGTCCTTTCATTTCCTTTTTTTAAAAAAATTGAAGTATGGTTGATTTATGATATTGTGTTAGTTTCATGTGTACAGCCTAGTGATTCAGTTATATATACATATTCTTTTCAGATTATTTTCCATTATAGGTTATTACAAGATATTGAATATAGTTCCCTGGGCTATACAGTAATCCTTGCTGCTTATCTATTTTACGTATAGTAGTTTGTATCAGTTAATCCCACATTGCTAATTTATCCCTCCCCCGCTTGGCTTTCCCATTTGGTAACCATAAGTGTGTTTTCCATGTCTGTGTGTCTGTTTTGTATATAGATTCATTTGTATTATTTTTTAGATTCCACGTGTAAGTGATATCATATGGTATTTGTCTTTCTCTATCTGGCTTACTTCACTTAGTATGATAATCTCTAGGTCCATCCATGTTGCTGCAAATGGTATTTTTTCATTCTGTTTTTATGTCTGAGTAATATTCCATTGTATATTTATAGCCCATCTTTTTAAGCCATTCATCTGTTTATGGGCCCTTGGATTGTTTCCAGGTCTTGGCTATTGTAAATAGTGCTGCTATGAACATTGGGGTGCATGTATCTTTTCGAATTAGAGTTTTTGTCTTTTCCAGGTATATGCCCAGGAGTGGGATTGCTGGATCCTATGGTAGCTCTATTTTTAGTTTTTTAAGGAACCTCCATACTGTCCTCCATAGTGGCTGCACCAATTTACATTCCCACCAACAGTGTAGGAGGGTTCCCTTTTCTCCACACCCTCTCCAGCATTTACTCTTAGTAGACTTCTTAATGATGGCTATTCCATCCTTTCATTCATTTCTTAATCAGTCTTTCCAAGGTTTATGAATTTTAAACGGTTTTTTCAAAGAACAAACTTGAAATTTTTTTGTTCCATTTCTATTGTATGATTGGTGATCTGCTAATTCCCATTCTTACTCTCCCCTTTATTATTTGCTCCTTAGATTCATTTACTTTATTCTTTTATCTTCTTGATATAGATGCTTACTCATTAGTTTTCATCTTTCCTTCATTTTAATATATGTTATGAAATCACCCGCATATTTCAGCACTTAGTGTTCTGTTAACATTAAATTCAAAATAATTTTTAACATTGCAAGCTATTTATTCTGTGATCATATTTTATTTAGAAGTATATTTCTTGATTTCCTTTGGTTATTAATTTCTATCTTCATTGAATTATGGTCAGACAAACTACTCTTTATAAATTCAATCCTTTGAAATTTGTTAAGGCTTACTTTGTGGATCATTACATGGCCAGTGTTTGTAAATGTTCATATTTACTTGAAAAGAATACATATTCTTCCATTGCCAAGTCCAGTGTTATGCATATTTTTATTACGTCAACTGTATCGATCAAATCTTCTACAATTTTTTAAAAATTCTAAAACTGTATTGATATTGCCTGCTTGTTCTACCAGTTACTAAGACAGGTATATTTAAGTATCCCAATATGATTATGAATTTGTCTATTTCTCTTTGTAGATTTGTCAATATATGCTTTGTATTCTTTGTGACTTGTTATATGATTTTGGCAAATGACACCTTTATCATAATGAACTTTCCTTCTTTAGCCGTGGGATCCACGTTTCCCTTAAGTCTACTTTTTTCTCATCATATAGATCTACTAGTGTTATTTATCTTTTCATAACATATGTTTTTCCATCTCCTTTTTTTCCTGCTCCACGATGACAAATTGGAAGGGGAGGGGAGGAGGCGGAGATGTAGGGGAGAAAGAAGGCCCGGTGGGAAAGCCCTTCCTCACTTCTCCAGCCTCTTTCTTCCCGTGTTTTATCTACTCCTCATGGTCTTGGTGCTATTTTCCTTCCACAAAGTACCCAAAGCATTTCTCATAGTTTTTTTTTTTTTTAAACACTTCATCTGAATTTTGTGGCATCTCCAGAGCTGAGTGTAAGGGGACATATAAGCAGCTCATGTTAGTTCATCGTCTTGATGCTTTTAAAGGAAAAAAGTTTCATAGATCTCCAAGATTTACTTAATTCCTTTTTTATAATAATGGTGCTTAAATAATTACAAATGCAAAATTAGGGGGCACTCCTTTTACAGTTATACAACAACAAAAAAAACTACAAAGTAAATACAAAACGGATGAATAAAACAAAGCATGTGACAGATGATGCCATTTTCTTGAAACTAGGTTGTTTAGTATAACGTCGTCAATATAGCGTCACTAAAACACGGGTCCTATGGCCTTGCACTGAGGCGCTATTGTGAAGGCAGGTGTGGTGAGGCCTGTGGTGAGCGTTCATCACGTGATCTGAGTCATGAATGTCCACGAGGGTCTGAACCTGCCTGGCCAGTATCTCTACACTCCAGGGACCGAGATATCAATTAACTGATAAAAACACCGTAACAGGGCAAGGGTGTGGAGTGGGGAATAAAAATGCTTTTCCCCTTCTGCTATTTGAACAAAAACTCCATATTTTCATGACCTACTAAGTCCTGCAATTCATCTATTTGGCCCTACTTGTGAAATTGATTCTACCATTTTTTCTCCGAATACAGGACTTGAAACCGCAGTTCTAAAGCACATTGTTATATCATTCAGCATGCATTTGGTGCCCAGACATTTTTATATATTAAATATACCTCTAGACTTTTCTTGTATTTCTGCAACAATTTGATGCCAAAGTAATTGTGGACACACACACAGATGGGCGCTGAGATTACGGTGGCGTTTGGCGGGCATCCAGATGTACCAAAGTGGGCTTAGTCGTAAATGTGTTTGGGTTTTACGAAAATAAAATCACAAAATTAATTGTTAAATTTCTTTGGAAGAGTTCTTTTACCCCACCATGTGGGAAGATTGAAACAGAACAAAACTATTGATTTAGGGTATGAATTCAGAATAACCTATGCAGGGTCAAACTGAGGTAAAGGTAGTCACAAAATGAATGTCTTAATAAATTTCACTTTACTTGCCTATATAAAATTTTTGCCTGAGATTCCCTCACTCTGTAGAAACATTTGTCAATCTCCTCACCAAATTCTCTTAGGTCCCGTGTGACTTAGGTTAAAATCCATGAAGCTGAGAGAAAGGAAAACAGAGAATTCCTGACTTCAAGGGATGGGGTTGCTTGTGTGCTGCTGTCTTTTAAATGATCTATGGCTCTTCCAGTTAACATCTGCCTCATTTTGTGGTTTCATACGTGGTTAAGTGTTGGACTTAAATATTTGCCAGTGGTGGTAGTTCTCTCTCTTTCTGCTTATATGTTTTGGTTACTTTTGAATAATTTCTTTTATTCTACATAATGGCAATAAAATAAAAGAAATTATTTCCGAAAGTTTGCAGTATTTCACACATGAATTTTTGTGTTTTGCAAAGCAATTTGAATGTGACTTTTAGAAGAATCCTGGAGACTTTCTTTTTTGTAATTGAAATATAGTTGATGTACAGCAAAATGATTCAGTTATATATATATACACACACACACACATATATATACATATATTCTTTTTCAGATTTTTTTCCATTATAGATTATTACAAGATATTGAATACAGTTCCCTGTGCTATAAAGTAGGTCCTTGTTGTTCATCTATTTTATATATAGTAGTGTGTATCTGCTAATCCCAAACTCCCAATTTATCCCTCCCCCTCACCCACCCGTATCCCCTTTGGTAACCATAAGTTTGTTTTCTATGTCTGTGAGTCTGTTTCTGTTTTGTAAATAAGTTCACTTGTATCTTTTTTTTTTTAGATTCCACATATAAGTGATATCATGTGATACTTGTCTTTGTCTGACTTACTTAGGATGGTAATCCATGTTGCTGCAAATGGTGTTATTTCATTTTTTATGGCTGTGTAATATTCCATTGTGTATTTACATCCCATCTTCTTAAGCCAACCATCTGCTGATGAGCACTTGGGTTGTTTTCAGGTCTTGCTGCCGTAAACACTGGGGTACATGTATATTTTCAAATTAGAGTTTTCTCCGGATATATGCCCAGGAGTGGGATTGCTGGATCATATGGTGACCCTATTTTTAGTTTTTTCTAAGGAACAAGATTTTCTAAGTGAAGTTTCCAACGAATACTTTGGCATGGGGCTCTAGGTACCTCCGCAATAGGTAACAGTAGAACCGTGGAATGAGGCAATATTGTAGCCCAGTCAATCCAGACTGGAGATACCTTTCTTTATACTATCATTTTATAATATAAACGAAGTCATAGCCAAATAAAGCTGGAAGTCACTGCGCAGATTATCCGGCCCAGTTCATTTCTGTTCCAGATGAAACCTGGCTGAGAGGCTGTGAGTCTTTCCCAGTGTCCTGCAGTTAGTGACTCGCTTTTTCTTCTTTATTTCATCTCTCCCCTCTTTGTGCCACGCCTGCATCATTCCATGCTTTAAATGACGCTGCCTTGCACTAACCGGCTTCCGTTTCCTCTCTCCTCCTTTGCCACCGATCTTGGGTCTCAGATCAGGCATCGTCCAATCTGCTGATTACAACCGTCTGTCACATCAGGCACAAAATCTCTTTCTTTGGCATTAATGACTTTCTCTCTGCACCACCTTTCAAGCCAGCCTCATCTCCAAATGCTCCAGAAATCAAACCTGCCCCTGGATCTTTCCATGCCGCCAGTGCACTGGGTTCCTTTCTTCTTTCCCACCTCTGCTCATGCTGTTTTTTTCCTACTCGTCTCCAGGAAGTCGGCCCTTGGCTAACCTTCACCCTTACTTTCCTTGACTTTTTGATCTGAACCACATCATCTAGTTTTTCTTTTCTGTTATGTAATTCAAACTAGAAAGCAAAGAACTCAATTCCAGAACTCCTTTCTTGGATTTTTATGTGGATCATTTTTAACCTAGCAGAGTGCTACTGGACACAGAGGCTGGAACCATGTGGTTGACGAAGCCCTAGACCAGCGACTGTGTCCTTCTTTCCCTCTTCCTTTCACTTACTAGTTCCCTCAACAAATAAACAACTTTCCGATGCATATCGTTGCTCCGTCACCTTCTTTAGATCTTCCTTCAAGTTCTCAGTGAGGCTTTTCCAATCACTTTATTTAAAACTGAAAATGCCTTCCTCAGCCTCACTCTCCCCTTTTCCTGCTTAATTTTCTTCCAGAGCAGTCAGCACCACCAAACGTTTCTTTCTAGAGAGCCGTGCTAATCTCTTTCACGCTTGTTGCTTGTCTCCCCTCATAGAAAGGAAGCTCCGTGAAGCCAAGTTTTGTATGTCTTGCTTATCGCTTCATGACACGTGCTTAGGACAATGTCTGTTACACAGACCGAAGATGTGTAGACTCAGAGTCGGTCATGAGCTGGGTGAACGTGAACACAGGCATATTCCGTGCATTCCTACAGTTCGGGGTTAGAGGGAGAACAGGCTTTGAGCCAATGACCACAACTGTGGTGAGTCCTTACAAAAAGTCCTGGCTGCTAAGAAGTGTGGGATGAGAGCCCTGATCCAGGCTCTCCTGGTTGAAGAAGGCCTCCCTAAACGAGAGATATTTGAACTGAGAATAACTAGCCTTTAGCTTCTCTGAGGAGAGAGTGAAGGGAGGGGAAATCAATTGATTCAGCAGATATTTAAAAAACTTTTTTTAATTTTATTGAAGTATAGTTGATTTACAATGTGTTAATGTCAGGTGTACAGCACAGTGATTCTATTTATATATATATATTTTTTCTTTTATATGTATTTATTCTCTCTATATATTCTTTTATATATATTTATTCTCTCTATATATTCTTTTATATATATTTATTCTCTCTATATATATTTACCATCTCTATATATAGATTCTTTCCCAGATTCTTTTCCCTTATAGGTTATTATAAATATTGAGGATGGTTCCCTCTGCTATATAGTCAGTCCTTGTTGTTTATCTATTTTATATATAGTACTGTGTATCTGTTAATCCCAAACTCCTAATTTAGCCCTCCCCTCCTTCCCCCTTTGGTAGCCATAAGTTTGTTTTCTATGTCTGGTTCAGCAGATCTTAAAACAGGCATTTGTGCACCAAATTCCTGCTGGATGATAACAACAGAAGGCCAATTGCCGACCTTAGACCACATTAGACAGCACGCACACCAGTTGGGCACCATGGATGTTCGCCTTTCCAATTGGTTTTTTCAACCCCGGGCAGCATTGGCCACACCCCCTCCCAGTGTGATTGCCCAGCGTAAAACTGCCATATACCTTAAAATACACTTCAAAGGAGGGGTGGAGACATAAAGGAATAAGAGAAGGTCTTATAAAGCAGTCCTTATCATTAGGATATTGACTAAACTCTCATTCTCTCCCCCTACCCAACCATGCAAGTTCCCATTTTTAATTTTTTAAGACTGTATTTTGTGCTTCCTCACACACAATCTATATGGCACTTCTGTCCATAGAGCATTCCCTGGCTTGTGTCAGAGCTGGGTACCATCTGGACTTGCTACTGTTTTCCTTGTGCCAGATGCTTTTTATGGATGGGGAATTGGTGCTCAATCCCTTTGGCTGCCACCTCCCCCCTTCAGTGTAAGGTTTATATTCATTTAACCCAGGTTAAAAAGTAGAAGTATTTTTCTTGAAAGCAATTCTGTCATCATTAGTCTTCCATACACACCCTGCAAACCCACCCGATGGGATTGGAGACAGAGTAAGTTACTACTTCGGGCTAGTTTTAATCAAGTTATGCAGAAAGCAGTTTTCCAAATTTAGTATCCTTGTTTTTAAGGTTGTGTAACTGATGTACGAAAAGTTTCATACCAAATCCACACTTCTTTGGCTTCATCAGAAGGAGGTAGAATTAAAGTTTAGTTACAAGAAAAGGAGCCTGGAAATTAAATCAGAATGTCAGTGGAAACCTCTTTATACCAAGTTATGTAGTTGAATATTTGTATCCATGGGCTGTGAAGACACTTCTACTGAGAAAAGTTGACAGTGACCAATAAGAAAAACAACAGGACAGTCTGATATGATCATTTACAACTGGTTAGCGGTTAGATGGGAGGAAGACCCCGAACTCAAATTCTCCTACCTTTTGCTTTACTTCCCAGAAGTCAGAGGCCGCCCCTGGCATGCCTTGATCTAACTCTGGGAGTTGCTCTGCCACAGACAAAGAAAGAGGAGTTCTGTGATTCTTCCTCGGAGATCTGTCGGGTAATCTGTGCGGGGAGCTAGAATCCCTCTGTACAAGGACTTAGAATCCAAGAAGGAGCAAATGCACACATATCTGGACCTATGAGAGGTCAAAAGAGAGGATGACCTTTACCAGGGATGCTCAGAGAAAGTTCTTCCAGGGGCAGTACCAAAAACCAGGGGTCAGGGAACAATCCTTTGGTAACTCTTGTCTGTAATTAGACACCAGTAGGGTAAGGCACATAGCTTGGAATCTTCAAATTGTAAAAAAGTTCAGAGGACCTGGAAGGTGCTTAGGAAGTATCATAAAAAGGATAAAATGACAATAAAGAACAGTTTGAAGAACTCATGACAGGGAACAAGAGCTGGAAAGGATGAGAGTTAGCTTCAAATTTAGAATTTTACTTGGAAGGAGCATTGGGAGAGGCCCGTAATAGCTGGAGTTTTGTTGAAGATTATACCTGTGAATTTGTGCAAGTCTTGTCATCTTTTTAACGCTTCGTTCCACTATCTAGAAAACAAGGGAGTTGCATTAAATTATATATGAAACCTCTCGCAGCTGTAAAATCATAATTCTAGATCATTGAAGAGTGCGTTTATAAGACAGGTGCTGAGAAATCATCCATTGTATTCAAAGAAAACAAGTAGGAAAGGCAATGGATTTAAATGAAAGGAAAAGAAAGGATGCAATTAAAAATATTCTCATTTCCTTAAATTATACTTTAGGTGCCCTATTTATATATTATAAAATTACATCAAACAACTATTTTCTAGGGACAGTTTTGGCATAATAGCTACCATTTTTTTGGGTGTTTCCAACGGGTCAAGTGTTATGTTTAACACTTTACATATTTTGTTTCATTTAATACTCAAGACCTATGAGGTAAGTGCTATTATTGTCCCCACTTTGCAATGAGGAAAGTGAAACTTGAAGAGCTGAAATAACTTTCCTCACGTCCCATATATACCAAGAAACAGAGCCAGGATCGGACGTCAGTCTGTCCTACTGCAAAACACTCGCTCTTAACCTTGACAGCACCCTGTCCTGGACCAAGAATGGGCCAGATCCGTTTGTGAGATCCCTTCTTTAATTCTGTGATCATGGAACAGCTGATAAAATTTTAAGCACAACTTTTCCCCCAGTGTTACCTATCAAAGAACAAATATCTAGTGTTTGCAGAAATAAAAGTTCTATTACATTTCTTCATGTCAGAGTATACAGAGGGTTTATGTGCTTCTCTGGGAAGAAAAGGAAATACAGCTGTTTTGCAGGTAATAACAGTTTATTTTATGTCCTATTTTCTTTAACAGTGATTGCTCTTACTTGGAAACTCTCCTGGCATTTTGTAGGCAATAAAAATGTAAAAAGTGCTCTTTGCCGAGAGTTTCACAAGCCTGGCCCCCAGTTCATAATCTGTGGCACAAGACATCTGCAACCTGATTCCAGAGCTGTTTATCAATATGTCCAACAGCAACATAGAAACCAGGGCTACACTTCTGACGAGCCCTGGGTCAAGTCTCCCATCATTGAAACCCCCAACATCATTGTGAGAAAAAAAGAACCATGCCAATTTGAGAAAATGCTGAGGAAAATGTTTCCTGCAAGAAAGACACAGAAACGAAAACTTGACTATTGCAAAGTAAAAATTGCGATTTGATGTTAATAACACTTAATTGCTCTCTGATTAAATACCTTTTTTTTTTTTTTTTTTTTTTTTTTTGCGGTACGCAACCCTCTCACTGCTGTGGCCTCTCCCGTTGCGGAGCACAGGCTCCGGACGCGCAGGCTCAGCGGCCATGGCTCATGGGCCCAGCCACTCCGCAGCATGTGGGATCTTCCCGGACCGGGGCACGAACCCGTGTCCCCTGCATCGGCAGGCGGACTCTCAACCACTGCGCCGCCAGGGAAGCCCTGGTTAAATATCTTTGTCTGGGCTCAGGGCTAGTCCGGAGCAGAACTGTAAAAGAAACTCTTTGATGCCTTGGAACAGTCCTTTCGAGCATCTTCACGGCTTGCCCCACTGTAGTCCGCTGAGCTCCACAATGTCCTCTCCCAAGTGGCCCCCAGGGGACAAATTTTGTTCTCTGAACCTTCTTTGCTCTCCATTTGGGTCTCGTTGGGCCTTCCTTAATACGAGTAAGTTAAATCTGGATGAATGGGCATGGGCACCACTGAATTATTTGCCTTTTTAATTATTAATTCTTGAAAAATAAAGTATCTATTTAAAACATGACTACTCTAACCTATGCATCATGCTAGGTGCTTTGTGTCGACGAGTTATAAGTCTTCCAGGAGCCCTGTGAGATGGATATTTATGGGAGAGAAATGGGGGCCCGGCGAAGAGAAGGGATTTGCTCAAGGCCCCATGGAGATTCAGCCAGAGACGATGGTAGAAAACCTGTGCTCTCCTCACTATTCTGCATTTCCTCCCTGTGACCTTTTAGTCAAGGCCATTGGAGATAATGCTAAAATGCTTGGCTTCTCCATCTTGGGTTGACCCATGTGCTGAGTGAGACAGGAAGAGGGGTGCTTAGCAGGTCTACCTCTCTTCAACCGAATGAACTCTGGAATGTTCTGTCCTCCTTGTTCCTTCTTTCACTGTCTACAAGCATCTAATAGAATTCTACTATTTCTACCACTGCTTCTTATACTACAACTACTGCTGCCTATACCCTATCATACTGTCTTACAATTGTATAATGCTCTGTTATATTGTTTCAGTTCTGTTGTTACCGGTGGAATGGGGATTTCCTCCGTTCTTGTCCTATGGAGGGAAGGAATTCAGATGAGAGACATAGAGCAGTTTTAAGTAGCAAGAGTTTTATTAAGCAAAGCAAAAGTACGCTCTCAAGAAAGGATGAGATGGTGGTGTGATGAATTGGGAGACTGGGATTCACATATATACACTAATATGTATAAAATGGATAACTAATAAGAACCTGCTGTATAAAAAAATAAATAAAATTCTAAAACTAAAAAAACAACAAAGAATGAGAGCAGGCTGTCTGGAAACCAGAAGCAGCCTTGCAATGGGGTTAGGGTTGGTTTTTCAGAGTGGTGGAAAGTCCCTCCCTGTGTCCTGTGTCATTTGTCTGACAAGTTGATTGACAGCTTTAGGTTATATAACTTTTCTCCTTGTGCACAGACACCCATAAGCACCCAAGAGAAACACATGGGGGTTAGGGGAGGCAGAAACGGTAGTGCTAATGTATTACAAATATGGCGTAAGGAAGCCTGGGTTACTCTGAGTCACCATTTAGGTCTTGGTGCACTATGCCAACCTCTGCTGGCAGGTTTTATCATGGTTGGTCCTGATAAGGCTGGAAACTTAGCAGTCCTTGACCGCAAAGAGAGGATCTCTGGGTGTGTTCTGATCAGAAGTGTTCAGGTTGGGGGAGGGAAAGATGACCTGGTCCAGGATGGGGCGGGACCTGCCCACGTCTGACTAACTACCTAATACTATGAAGAATAAAATCTTAGTCCCAACAGTATTCCTTTCTTTTAGCTGCTCCTTGAAAGTTTGGAGAAGTAGTAACAGTACTTCTTGAACATCTCGAATTTGTAGGGCTTGACTGAGAGGCACAGTGGAAATTTAGGTTGATTTTGTAGTTGTTATGATTTTTCTCATGTCTAGGGACTTTGAGAAAACTTTCTATGAGTGTGAAAGGTTGATGTTTACTTGTCTTCATACCCATGGCTGTTCAGATGAAGGGAATTTAAAAAATCTCCTGACCTACCGTAATTTATTGATATTCAGGTCGGCATGTCCACGGGGAAACAGTTGAACAAAGTATTTGCCACTTATAATGACACTGTGGGTTAATTGATGACTTAAAGGATGGTGGTGGCTCGTGGTTCTGAGAATAGGACCTCCTGAGTGACCCCCGAAGCACACATATTTCAGCATTTTAAAGGTCAATTGGCAGAGCAGATCCCCAAGTGCAGCACCCTGGAACTCAGTCAGTCCACCAGCACCAGCAGTGGGTAGATGGTGTGGGAACTGTTCACTGACCAGAAGAGGTGCGACAGAAAATGCCCCCAGGGGCAGAGCGGAGGGGTCCCAGACCACCTCCAAGTGGGGAGCTGCCCTCGGGCACCGGTAAGCAAGATGAGGTCCAGCTTTAGAATCACAAGCTCAGCCACGAGCTCTCCCGAGACCAATCCAATAGCCCTTAAGCATCAGAGGCTCAAACAGATTGCTGGAAACAGGCTGCCCTTTCTGTGTACTTTCTCACAAATGGGAAAAAAATGAGACTGCAATAGAATCTAAATATATGGACAGCAATGTTCGGTGGCAAAGCTGGAAATCTGGCATCTCACGTAAGAATTTCAGAATGGGCTTCATTCCCATACAATATATGGAATTTTTTTACTCTTAGAATATAGGAAATGTTAACAGTTTTTACATCTAGTGAAGGAGACATTTTCCCTTGCTCAGAGACTTTGACTAAAGAACTTTGTGCATTTCCTCACCTAGAAGGCTCTCTTGTAAGATGAACCCTTAAGAAGTTAAATAACCAAGCTGTAAGAAAGGGTCTCTGTAGTATCAGCAGTGTTACTAGAAGTTCAGTGGGTTTTTTGTTTCTGTTTTTATGTTTTAGCTTTTGAAGTTCTTGAGATTATTCTTCAAATACAGCTTCTATTACATTATCTTAATATTCTTAGTAAATAGAACATTATCTCATGCTGACAAAACGACTTTTTCTGACAACTTCAGCTTCCAAGTTACCAGGTCTTACCAGTGTTGCTTGGATAATAATCAACAGGTTTATAATAATAAGTTAAATGTGACTGTGAAAAGACCTTAAGAAAAAGCCTTTCTAATATGACTGCACATATTAAATAGCTATATAATTTTTGTGATTAACGTCATTTAATATTTAAAACCATTTCACACAATCCCTGGGACATAGGTGAGCTTAACTATTGTATAAGTAAACTGCTGTGCATAAAATTGATAACACTGCCATATTTAAAGAAAATCAGATACTACTTATTAGTTTTAGTGAGTAGGTTGATTGCCCTGGTAGCCTCAACACAACATTGGGGGCCCAGATATTGAAGATTTAAGATTGAATAAAACCAATAAACTACTGTAAAGTGTACTTTATTTTGATCAGTATGTGTGTGTGCCAGGTACTACAGGTGGAGCTAAAAACCATAGATAAAAAAGCACAGTGTTATTTTCAAAAGGTCTGATGGGCACTCAGGGACAAGTATAGGATTTATATATCACATAGAGTTATATTGCATAGAGACTACATGTAATTTTTTTTCTTAAAATTTTTATCTTATATTGGCATATAGTTGATTTACAATGTTGTGTTAGTTTCAGGTGTACAGCAAAGTGATTCGGTTATACATATACATATATCCATTCTTTGGCAGATTCTTTTCCCACGTAGGTTATTACAGAATACTGCGTATAGTTCCCTGCGCTATACAGTAGGTCCTTGTTGATTGTCTATTTTATATATAGTAGTGTGTATATGTTAATCCCAATATCTTAATTTATCCCTCCCTACCACCTTTCCCCTTTGGTAACCATATGTTTGCTTTCTAAGTCTGTGAGTCAGTTTCTGTTTTGTAAATAAGTTCATTTGTATCATTTTTTTCAGATTCCTCATATAAGGGGTATCATATATTTGCCTTTCTGTGTCTGACTTACTTCACTTAGTATGATAATCTCCAGGTCCATTCAAGTTGCTGCAAATGGCATTATTTCGTTCTTTTTTTATGGTTGAGTAATATTCCATTGTATATATGTACCACACCTTCTTTATCCACCCATCTGTCGATGGACATTTAGGTTGCTTCCATGTCTCAGCCATTGTAAATAGAGCTGCAATGAATATTGGGGTGCATGTATCTTTTTGAATTATGGTTTTCTCCAGATATATGCCCGGGAGTGGGATTGCTGGATCATATAGATTGCATATGATATTTATCTACAGATCACCCAGAAACATTGGAGAATGGCATAGGAATAGACAAGTACAATCTGGAAAGTACTATGATATGTACGCAGGATATTAACTTACTGTGATTTTGATGATATGCCCTCTAAGCCCTACTGAAGTTGAGAAGGGAAGGACGATTTGTCTAAGCCGTGCATCTTAGAAGCAGAAGAATCAAGTGTTGAACAGAACATGTGTGACTCCAAAGCTATTATTCCCAAATTCCACCTCATCCTCCCTCTCCTCTGTCTTCACTGCACCATATGGCATCAAATACCACATATTTTTAATTTGTTTGTTTTGTTTTTGCCTTGATAACGCATTTCAAATATTCTCTCTTGGTCGGCCATGCTTGCTTTTGCTGAGCGTGTAGGGGCAAATGAAGACAAGGCTTAGCCCAGAAGGTTAACGTCTTATTGCTCAAAACTGATTGGTTACTAAAACATGGATAATTCACAAAGTAAATCTATAATTATTATCTATTCAAAATATAAAATGTAGAAACTGGAAAGGACCTTCGAGACCTCCTCCTTCACTTTATAAATGAAGAAATTGTACCCCTCAGTGGCACAGCTAGTTAAAATCCATTAGCCAATCACTCATCAAGTGGGGCACAGAGGATTTTATTTGAGCATTATTCAAACAATGATTTGCAAGAAAAGACCTATGATTTGTCACTTGGCTTCTTGGCACTATTTTTTAAACCATGTTTGCTAAGATAAATATATGTCTTCAGAACTAATGGATTACAGGTGTGTTCTTGCCTGAGCTTATGAGTTTCCTAAGGGTTGGATAGAATCAACTCGTAATGGAAGAGACTGGGGGAAGCTAATCTTTGCAGATTAATTTGGTTCTCCCACCCCAGTTTATGAGGTGGCAATCTTGCCATGCTTATTGATTATCAGACAAGACTACTAATCCCCTTAAGGTCATTAACTGTACTTAATTAAAGAGCAGTTAGCAAGCTTCTCTTTACTAAAGTAATGTGGCTTTTAAAAGTGATTTGTACTTTACCAATATGGTAGCCATTAATCTGAAGGTCAATTTGTCATTTATATTTTCCCAAACAAATATATTTGGTAGGTCAAGTGAGCACTGGTACTTCTCACATGCCCTCTTGATGCAGCGTATCTGTAATTATCAGTTAAGAAAGAAAGCTTCCAACTGCCCTGCCTGTGTAAGAAAACAGCCATTCCTATCTTTTTGAGCTTTGCACCCAATTATTGTTCGCTTGACAATCTGATGCTTTCCCTCGTTTGCCAACGGTGGTATAGGGGATAGTGCTGATTTGAAAAATAAAGTTATTTCTTTGTAACTGGCTGTGTTCCAAAAAGAACTTGAACAAGAATGAAGGAAACAGATGAATTCACATTATGGAGTAGTTCAGAGACAGAGTAAGGAAATCAAAACGGTATTCACAAAATTCACAGTTAGAAATTATAGGTTGCTGCGTTTATTGTATATAATTTCATGGTATAGGTGTAGGAATATACAGATGATAGGATTTATTGAGTGGCCTCTATAGCGTTCTCTATTTCATCCTATGCTCTTCATTTCAGGATTTTACCTGCAAGATAGAAAATGCTCAATAACATTGTACCTGCTAGCAAACACCTGTGTGTATTGTTAGGTGTTAAGGTGTTCTTAAGGAAAAGGAAAAGTAATCATATAAAACAGTGCAAGTTCTAAGAAATGCCACCCACCGCTGCTGGATGTGGTCTACAGTGCAACTGAGGTTCTTGCAGGAAAGGCTGGAGAAGTTCCCAGCACTCAGGGAAGGGAAGGCAAACCTGGGAGTCTGCACCCGGTTTCCTTTTTAGGCTGTCTCACTGCCTTTCTCTTTCTTCTGGGATTCATTCCCATTTTCCAGTTGGAAAATGGATTCCTAAAGATGGCTCTCTCATTTGGGGACACGTAGGCAAACATTAAGCTCCCTGAAGAAACAAAACAAAACAAAGCAAACCAACAAGGTTTTATTTACAGAGGTTATTTTTGGTCTGTTACTCAAAATTACAGTTCAAAAGGTTAGATCATGATAAATGGGGAGAGAAAAGACTGCTGTGTTTCTGTGAGGTAAGCATCAGGGGAAAATATATCTAAGTGTCATGTCGCTGAATGACAGGTAGGGAGCTCCTTGACCCTTTCTGATTCCAGCTCCCTTTACAACCATCTTTTTCCCAGTGGGATCCAGAGCTGGACCAAATGTGCAAAACCTCATAACCCAGTGTCTGGTACCACGGGCACAGTCTCCAACCAACTACCATCAGCCAGATTTCCCTTCTGGCTGTGGAATATGAGCGCTATGGCACTGAGAATGTCTAGTGATTCTAATTTTGCTCTGGGGATGGAAACAAATGCTTTGGGGTAATTACTTGGTTCTTTGGGACTGTCTCTGACATATTCCTCTTTTGTATTTCCAGCCACAATTAATCTAACGTACATATTTCAGATGCACTATTGTAGTACCAGGAGAGCAATGTGATGAACCATGGTACAAATGAGGAGGTTCCCAGAGGACCATCAGTAGGAGGTTAAGCCTTGGGGTCGGGGCCAGTTCGTAAAGGTGAGCAACTAGGGCTATAGTGTGAGGAACATAACAGTAATGCTTACTGAGCTTATTGGTCCCACCAAGCACATGCTTACCCCTCCTATCATACAACCACTCGTGAGGTATCATTATTATCTCCGGTTCTCAAGTTAGGGAATTGAAGCCTAGGAGACCCTACACTTAGTAAGATGACTCTGGGGTGAAGTCAAGCCCTTCTTCATTATACTAACATATTAAGAAGAGAGAAGGGAAGATGAATGAGCACTTAGAAGGGGAGCCAGAGAATCATCCCAAGCCAAGCCCACCGAGACTCAAATACTGAAGGACATGATCATTTATTAGTGATCATGACTCTTAATGTCAAGGTGAGTGGTGAGGAAAATGGTGGCAGATTTCAGTACAGTGTGTTACATACATTTGCTTAAGCTCTGTCCAGTCTAGTGGAAGGGTTGACTTTCAACATAAAACCAAATTCCAGAGAAAAGCATTTGACCATGTTTGTTGTATTAGGATGGTATCATTATGCATTAAAGCATACTGTATTAGTCAATATTCTTATTAGCCTGAGGATTAATGCATCTGGAGCAGCAGAAACCAAGCCTTAACTAAATTAACCAAATGTTTAAACTTTCAATCTGTGATTTGTTTTCCTAGCTGTTCTTCTGTTGCTTTTCTTCAACGTTCTTTATACATGTTCATGTTTGCCAATGTCACACTCGTATCCAGGACATCCCTTTAATATTCCTTCAGAGACTATTAAATTTGATTTAAAAATACTTTCATTTGTATATTTTCAAGCTGCTTACCAGTTAGCAGTATTTTTAATGTCCTATTTTTCTAATACAGTGGCTTGTGCTGTTTTCATAATCAGATGAGGGTCATTAAACCATTTTTTAGATTAAATAGCACAAAACCATTTTTTTTCTGTTTATGTGCCCCATTAATATTGGAGCTTATGCTTACCATGGCTTAATGTTTCAATTTTTAAATATCATTTATGTTAATGTGGAAAGGCTCTATTATCTAATTGTGAGGATTATTTCCATTACCTTCCAGAGCAATCTCTGCAAATATTGGCCTCCATATTGCTTTGAACAGACTGATTTTTAACCTCGGACATTTCTCAGGACATCATTCAAAATACTGCTATATATCCTTACTTATTTAGTTTTTTTAAAAGACTTAATTTTTTTAGAGCAGTTTTAGGTTTTCAACAAAATTGAAAGGGAGATACAGAGATTTCCCATATACCCCCTGTCCCTACACACTCCTAGCCATCGCTCACCAGAATGCTACATTTTCTTTGCCAAGGATAAGCCTACATTGATACATCATAGTCAACCAAAGTCCATAAGTTTGCATTATGGTTCATTTTTTTTTAAATTTAATTTTTATTTTATATTGGAGTATAGTTGATTTACAATGCGTTAGTTTCAGGTGTACAGCAAAGTGATTCAGTTATACATACACACATATCCATTCTTTTTCAGATTCTTTCCCCATATAGGTTATTACAAATGAACTTATTTACAAAACAGAATCAGACTCACAGACTTCAAAAATAAACTTATGGTTACCAAAGGGGAAAGGTGGGGGGGAGGGATAAATTAGGAGTTTGGGATTAACATATACACACTATTATATATAGAATAAAAAACAAGCACCTACTGTAGAGCACAGGAAACTCTATTCAATATTCTGTAATAACCTATATGGTTCACTCTTGGTGTTGTACGTGCTATGGATATAAACAATGTATAATTACATATATCCATGGTTATAATAGTGTACAGAATATTTTCACTGCCCTAAAAATTCTGTGCTTTGGTTATTCACGTTTCCCCCACCAACCCTGGCAACCACTGATCTTTTTATTGTCTCCATAATTTTTCCTTTTCCAGGGTATCATATAGCTGGAATCATACAGCATGTAGCACTTTCAGATTGGCTTCTTTCACTTAGTAATATGTATTTAATGTTGCTCCATGTCTTTTCGTGGCTTGATAGCTTATTTCTTTTTAGCACTGAGTAATATTTCATTTCTGGATGTACCACTGTTCATATGTCCCTTCATCTACTGAAGGACATCTTAGGATGTTTCCAAGTTTGGCAGTTATAAATAAAGCAGCAATAAACATCTGTGTGAAGGTTCTTGTGTGGACATGAATTTTCAACTCCTTTGCGTAAATACCAAGGAGTGTGACTGTTGAGTCATATGGTAAGAAAATGTTTAGTTTTTTAAGAAACCACCTAACTGTTTTCCAAAGTGGCTGTACCATTTTGCATCCCCCAGCCATGCATGAGAGTTCCTGTTGCTCCACATCCTCACAAGCATTTGATGCTGTCAGTGTTCTGGATTTTGGCCACTCTAATAGGCGTGTAGCGGTATCTTGTTGTTTCAGTTTGCATTTCCCTGATGACGTATGATGTGGAGCATCTTTCATATGGTTATTTGCCATCTGTATCTCTTCTTTGGTGAGGTGCCTGTTAAGGTCCTAGTAATAGCTGAAACATAAGGTCATTGTAAATTTTATCCAATATCACTTACAACGATTGGAGAGAAGGGCTTTCCACGCCAAGATTTTACTTTATGCAGCCTTCAATCCACAGAAGTGAGGTTGCTTTGTGCATAACATACCTTCCGCACAGGGGTGGACTCCTTAAGTGGCTCTGCTGCCTTGGATGAGCTCCGTCTGCCAAACTGGGCTTTCCTATCAGTGACCCAGGGCACCCACCACTTCCTCCAATGCACCCTGCCCTTCCCCACTCTGATGCCAACATCAGTGATCAGACTCTATATGTTGTCTCTGGATAAAGTAGTATTCGTTCCTCTTACCTTTATTTTTGTTTTCCTAAAAGGAGAATGATTCATGTCAAGTGTAGCTGAGAACGCAAATGTCTTGGCAACAGCTTTGTATTTGGATTCAGGAGCCTGGAGTTCAAATCCTTGTTCGTTAGAGTGGTTGCTTAATCCCTTCAAACTTCAGTGTTCTTGCTTAAAAATGGATATCGATGTCACCTCCTTCTCAGGGCTCTTATGAAGATTAAAATAGATCAATGTACCTCGATCTGGTTTATAAACTGTAAAAATGCCAATTTAAGGTTAGATGTCACCACACTTACTACCGTCAATAACCCGTGTAAATGTCAACACCTTAATAGAGTGTAATATGTGCCAGACTCTGTTCCAAGTTCTTACATTAAACTCCTTTTGGTCTTCCTAACAGCCACGAGCGGTGCAGACAGTGAAATCTCCATTTTACAGATGGGTAAACCAAGAAGGTAAGCAACTTGCTGCAGAGACACACAGCTAATAAATGAACGAGCTGGGATTTGACTCTGGACTCTATGTTCATAACATATTATTATGTTACTATATTACACTGCTTCTTTAATGACCATAATGCTAATGAAGAGAATGCTACTAACTACTACATCAAAGCACTGTAATGTACAAGCCTTCTTTATGGATCAGTAAGTTGGACTTTTTTCTGATCTTCATGCACTCCTTAATCATTGACCCAGCTCCTGAATAAATATTTTTCGTAAAGTAAGGGAATGACTCAGTGTGCAGAAATTTAAAATACATGTCCTAATACGGTGGGTCAACATCTCATTTCCCCTCTTGATGACAGTGTTGTTAGGAACAGCTAAATTTAAATAGTAATATAATCTTTTCATTTGATATAAAATATTAATCATGAGTTTCAACTATATTTTCAAGGAAATTATTGGTCACGTCTTTGTCTACAATGTATTCTGCCACCTTCTTTATTTTAGTTCTCAGTTTAGATAAAATGCATTAAACTTGTATTTATTTCTTCTCAGGTATTCATGACACTTTAAAGATTGTTTAGTTACACTTATGCTTGTCATCCCCAGCATGTAGCTCGCCAAATGGAGTTACAATATATGCTAAGAGATGTGAATGCTTCCTGGCTGTGCTGTGAAACTTTGTCCATAATGCTGCAAATCTCTTTGTTGAGTCCCCATTCTCCCTGATGGGGGAATGTGTTGTAGTCCATTCTGTTTTTCTCAGTCATTCTAGATTTTAACTCAGTTAATTAAAAATTGTCCTTTCTTCATTTTACCCCCTCGAGCAGCATCCAGTTCCTGGGGGTCACATAGCATCATGGCATCATGGAGAAGGGTCCGGCCATGATGCCATCAGGTAAGACGGGCACAGTTCTGCATGGCCTCTGGTCTTCAGTTATGTACTTGGCGGCTTCCTTGTCCTGAACCCAAGGTTCCTTTCTTTCCATGGAACAAATCTCAACACTTACACAATTTTTTGTGGGCATGGGGAACTTGGGGAGATTATCTTGTGCGCTCCAAGCTTCTGGAGATTTGCAGGAGTGGAGGGGGAGGGTTGGAGGGATATTGTCTCGTGTCTCCTCTACCTGTCCCTCTTTAACACCCTGACTTATGCTTCTGCTGCTCCAGGACCTCATTCACTTTATTGGGCTCCACCTAATGAGTTCAAGGCCTTCCTACTTTTGTGGAATCAAACTTGTCTGTGGATTCTTTGTCTCCCTTCAACTCTGCTCCCTCTGTCTTCCTACAAGGATCATGTTTTTTCCCAGCTTGAGGTGAGAGTGGGGCTTTGGAGGTGGGAGAAATGCAGTACAAAATTTGTTCTGTATGATGGCACATCCTTACAAATCTTTCCTTATAGAAAAGGGATTTATACCTGGGCTAAACACTTTGAATGAAAAGAGGATGATGGTTTTGTCCAAGGATCCAGTGTCCATGTTTCCCTGGCTTTGGGTGCTCCTGAAATGAGAGGGGGTCTAGGTGAGACAGAGTGTAGGACTAGGCGGGAGATGTGGTAACATCATCTCACCACAGGTACTTAACTGGACTTCCCAAATCTAAGTCAGTGCCATCGGCAGTGGGGCATTCATCCACTTTCTCCTCTTCTTTCCCTTTCCTTTCAAAGATGAGTGTGAGAAGTGTGGAGCACCTTGTGTTGCTGAAGGAGGAATGGCTGAGGTTCCGCTTCTCTGCCCCATAGAAGTCCTTCTCCAGCTGTGTCCTTTGACTGCAAGTTGCAGGACCCTTGATCCCAACGGCTCACTCACATTCGCTCTCCTCTCTGAAAGCTCTGGACTCTATTCTGCCCTTCCATTTACATTTTTGTTCAATTATTTACATGTATTTTATTAGCAATTTCATGTTTAATTCCAAAATATACTTAACTACTAACATTTTAACAAATAAGAATACATAAGTGAGGGCTGAAATATCTAAACAATGTACTGATTGTTTCTTTTCATATTATTTTTCAAATATTTATTGATGTGCCTGTGTAATTCTTTGTGCCACCCTTGTTCTAGACATTGGAGATATAGCAATGAACAAAGCAGACAAATTTTTGGAGTTTGTAGCCTCTCTTGGAAAATGATTATTAGGTACTAACAGTAAAAGGTGGTATATGCTGGAAGGTGAAATAAAGGGGGTTGACTCTGTTACGGCCGTAGTTTTTCAAAATTTTCATGTGTTATAAGAATAGAAGAAAAGAGAGTCATCTTACGTAGCTGGGATCAAACTGAAGTTCAATCATTCCGTGACCGTTCCCTATCACTCAGAAGTAGGTATGGAGGTGAAAATGTTAAGATAGATTCACTGTTACTTATAAAATATTACCACTGAGTAAGTACCAATTTGATGCTTCAATGGATGCTAAAGAGATAAACACTGAGTAAAGAAAGACATATGATGAAAATACAGTTTCTTTAATTATATAAGAAATATAAAATGTCTATAAATAAATACATTTTATTATTTTATTTCAACATTAAACATGCAGATATGTACCATGATACTGATGAATCTGACAAAAAGATTCTGGAATGACACTCAGCCTAGTCACACAGAAAAATAGTCCTGACTACATCGGAATTTGTTGCTAAAAATAAACCAGCATGGAAATATGACTCAAAATCAACTAAAAGGTTTTTGGTAGGGAAACTGCACCAATACGGCAAACAGAAACATTTAAGAATCAAATAGTTGTATGGTACGTTATGGTGGAATTTGTATTAATATTATTAAAACAATTAGGAGAAATTTGGTTGGCTTTGTACCAGGCAACTGGAAACGAGATCTATACTTTGGGAGTCCTGGTCCCAGACTGTATTTGCTTTTATAACACTTATTTCTTCTCACCTCCAGTACTCTTTTTTTTTTTTTTTAAACAAAGATTTCCTTTCACCAGAATTGTGCCTATAATGTGCAGCCCTATCTCCATGAACAGTGCCTGCCCCACGTCTAGCCAGATGAATAAGCAATTTGCATGTTGCTGATTAAAAGGGAAGTCTGTAAATGTATATGAATGTCTGGTCACATTGAAAAAGGAAATCTCAAAAGCTGACAAAATACCTTCCCCCTTTTTATACAATCCAACAGCTTGAGTTCTTGTACATCCGCTAAGCCTTATGCCACATCTTTTTAACAGAGAATGAACCAGTGCGTGAAAAGCAGCCAGAAAGACTTTCGCTTCATGGATCTGCATGAAACGAATGCCCCATGAGAGCCTCTTCCTGCTGCTCCATTCCTCTGTTTCAGAATCCCTGGTTGCTGGTACTTGAATGATGTAGCAATAGGTGCTCATGGGATTTCCACCCAGCAGTGAGAAGAAGCCCAGTTTTAGATCATAATAGACCAGCTACTGGTGAGGAACACAGAATGTTATCAGTCAGCTTTTACTTTGGTGCCTTAGAAAGGGATTGAGGGTGGAGGGGTAGGGAGCAAAGGAGAAATTGGGTAGGAGAAGATTATGTACGTTGTCAGTTTCCTGAGTTACACTGGGGGACCATAGAGATATTTATTCTAAACTATGTGAAGAGAAGCCATTGGTAAAAATGAATGTTCTTTCAAGAAGTGGCTGGTTGAGAATTAGACAGCTACTGCTGATGTGGTCAAAAGGGGTCATTTAGCACACTTACATCTTAAAGAGTGATTAGAGAGGTGTTCCTAAAATCCTTAACTTCTGGGAGTAAATTATGTGGAAGCTCATTGTTTTCCCAGAGCATCTCAAAGTTGCACATGTAAGTAAAAGCCTCTGTCTTCCAGTTCTGAAGCCAATTAATACAATATCAGGTTTTTCATCTAGGCATGTATTCACCTCCTAACTGAGTCATAAAAATAATAGTTGGAAAGGTCAAAAGGCAAAATTCCTTCCTCCCTTATCCAAGACAGATAGGTCTTTATTTGAGATTAACTTGTTTTTCTTCCACGATTAGAATTAGACAATTCATTTGACCAAACTACTTCACTTTTTATGTTTATTTTACATTTATTACTGGAAAAAAAATTTTTTGGCCCAACATACATATGTTTGGTTGGCACTGAGTAAGATGCTGGGAATAAAAAAAAAAAGAAAGAAATAGAAAACTACAGTCAATCACCTAGCCCATAGCTGTTTGTTATGGTGTAGATGTTGATGAACGGTTTGCTAATTGAAGAATGTCTATCATAGGAATAAAATCCTATTCGTAGCTCTAAGGGAGTGGTCCACACTGTCTGGGACAGACCGGGAACGTTTCTCAGGTGAGGTGACTCTTGAATTGGGTCTTTAAATATTATTAGAAAGTCACAATTTAGAGGATAAAAAGTTCATTTTGAAATAGAGAGCCTATTTTGTGAGAGACATGAAGGACAAAATGCAGAGCATATTTAGGAGACAGAAATTTGGTGTGAACACAATATGTAGGGTAGGGAGAGAGAGCAGGGATGAGGCTGGAAGATGGAGGCCAGGGTTCAGAGAAGGCACAGACTTGTATTTCACTCCCTATGGCACGTTCAATACCAACAGTGCCTGGTTTTTAATAGGGGTCGAATGAATATTTCTTCAGTAAATGAATGGTAAGATGAATATTATTATTTTTTAATATTTTAAAAATATCTTTAAACTTTTTATTGAAGTGTAGTTGATTTACAACGTTGTGTTAATTACTACTGTACAACAAATTGACTCAGTTATACATGTATAGATATATATTTACATTCATTTTTATATATTCTTTTCTACTATGGTTTATCATAGGATATTGGATACAGTTCTCTGTGCTATACAGTAGGACCTTGTTGTTTATCCATTCTGTATATAAAAGCTTACATCTGCTGACCCCAACCTCGCACTCCATCCCTCCCCCAACCCCCTCCCCCTTGGCAACCACCAGTCTGTCCTCTATGTCCATGATTCTGTTTCTGTTTCATAGATAGGTTCATTTGTGTCATATTTTAGATTCCATATATAAGTGATATCATATAGTATTTGTCTTTCTCTTTCACTTCACTTACTGTGATAATCTCTAGTTGCATCCATGTCATTGCAAATGGCATTATTTTGTTCTTTTTTATGGCTGAGTAGTATTCCATTGCATATATGTACCACACCTTCTTTATCCATTCATCTGTTGATGGATGTTTAGGTTGTTTCTATGTTTTGGCTATTGCAAATAGTGCTGCTATGAACATAGGGGTGCAGTATCTTTTTGAATTATTGTTTTGTCCAGATATAGGCCCAGAAGTAGAATTGTTGGATCATATGGTAATTCTATTTTCAGTTTTCTGAGGAACTTCCATACTGATTTCCATAGTGGCTGCACCAACTTACATGGAATGAATATTATAATGAGGCTGTTAGTTTCTCTTATAGACAAGGAGAGGTCGCTGAAAATTTTAAACAGGATGGTGACACCAGATGTATGGCTCAGATGGAAGAATTTGTGGGCTGGATAACTGAGGGATTAACTAGGGTCAGGGAGATCACTGAAGTAGCAACACACTTGGCTGCTTAGAAGTTCTAAGGGGAATTTTGTCCAAGGTGAAAGAGTACTGAAGCAAGAGCTAGATATGAAGCAGAAGCAACAGATAATTGCTGACATTTGGCTGTTGGGAGTGGAGAGTTAAGGGTAACTGGCTGAGCAATTGATTCAGACCAGTGGCCCTTGAAGAAGTTGTGTAGCTTTTAGGGAGAGATGTTCCGTAAGTTGTAAAAGACATAGGTCTGAAAGTCACATGAAAAAGTTGGGTTTTTGGGACATAGCAGTGGGCGTCATTAGACTATAAATGACATTTGAGAGGAAAAAGAACATGAGGATGGAATTTTGAGGATCATGAAGTGTACAGAAAGATCCAAAAAGGAGCTAAAAATATGGTAGAGGGAGACTCAAAAAAACAGCCAATTAAGAGAGGACCAGGAAGAAGTACAACTGGGTATTTCTTGTTCATTGGGGCACTGAGTAATGTCATGTATTGGAGTTACTGAATATAATTCTCTTTTCAGTCTGTTTGGACTTTTCACTGATCATAATACTCAAATACTGTCAGTAGCTGGTTTAATGTGATTGTGCCATTTAACTTTGCTTAATGAATATTTCGGATATGATGGTGCTTTGTGATATTTTTTCACAAAGAGGCTACATTTTTCTCTTATGTTAATATTACCTTTATCTTTTTTATTGATACCGGGTGAATACTTTGCCTCATACTCTACCTTTCAAAGTAATACTAATGACACAGATTTTCTGTTAAGATCAGACAAAACCTAGAGAAAACAGTGACAAACTTAAGTCAGAACATAAGATATTTTCCAGAAAGAAAAAAGGAGGTGGAGGAGAGGTAGGGGGGCATCTACACAAATCCCAAGGGATCAGAAAATTTCAACTTTTCTTTTTTTGAAGGCTGTTTTCTCTCTTGGGAGTTATCTACGACTCAGAGAGGCCAGGTGAGTCAAACCTCGTCCCAAATGGGCATTTGTCCAGATCTCCAAATTCGATACAGTTTACCACAAATTGTCGGTCTGCGCTGAGAATAGCAGGGTCCACTTTGCCGCCGTTCTCCAGGTCATTTTGACAGAGCTTTGAGGGGAGATCGCCGCACTTACAGGCATAAAGTCATTAGTCAGCATTTCAGTCACCACCCGCCCACTGTGTCTTTCAGGACCTAGAAAGCAGCTGTTGCCCCTTCTAGAAAATCAGGGAAAGTGTGGCGCAAAAGGGAAATCAATTAATTTTACAAATAATAACGAATACTAATAAGGTAAATGAGATCATGGGAACAAATTAAGAAATGCATTGGGCTTCTTTTTACCCTTAGCACACAAATTGGTTTTTATAAATTAGGACATTAATGTATGTATAAATCTGGCTACCGCTTACACCATTCATTTATTATCCCTTCCCGAGACACATGAGAGCTATTTAGCTTCTATTAAAAGCCTTAGTTGAATTTTGAGCTTGTTTATGAAATGAGAACTAAATGTCCAAGTTTCTCCAGCCTCACTACCCCCGTCTATTTTTATTCATTATTTACTTGCTGAGACTGGTTAAAAAGATGATGTTACTGTTTTCTCTAAAATCAGAATATATGTTACCCTATTCATAAGTTTAGAGTTACCATGCTGAAATATGGACGGAAAGATCATTGAGTCCTCAGGGTACAGAGTAATAATCCTGGATTTGCTCACCATGGACCCTGTGAATGTCGGGTTTACTTGAACCTGAATCAACCTTAATGTGAAGACTACATGCTTTCATAGTTTTTAGGTAAAGTTCATGCGATTTTTCTTGTCTTGTTCTAAAATTTGAGCAGATTCCTTACAGGTCAAGACAAAGTAATACACACAACGGTGAGAAATATACTCCTGCACTTAACAATCATTGAGTCTCTTCTGTGTTTTAGGAACTGCGATAGGGATGACGAATGCAATAGTAAGATATGTCCCTTGAGGAGTTTGGATTCCTAGTTCACGGTCCACTGTGGAGACAACACAAAACAACAAGTTATCATTAGATAACCATAATTATTTAGACCAGATAGAATTTTAAAAATGTATTTATTTATTTATTTATTCACTTGCATACTTATTTATTCCACAGAAGATTTGATATAATGCATACACACACACATACTTTTGCAAAAGTAAGCATGTTAACTGAGTTAGTTGAGGAGAAAGAAAATTATGAGCAGTAAAATAATAACAAATAAAACCAGAGCAAAGGGCTTCCCTGGTGGCGCAGTGGTTGAGAGTCCGCCTGCCAATGCAGGGGACACGGGTTCGTGCCCCGGTCCGGGAAGATTCCACATGCCGCGGAGCGGCTGGGCCCGTGAGCCATGGCCGCTGAGCCTGTGCGTCCGGAGCCTGTGCTCCGCAACGGGAGAGGCCACAGCAGTGAGAGGCCCGTGTACCTCAAAAAAAAAAAAAAGAGCAAAAATGTAGACCAGAAATGTAGACCATGTGGGTCCATCCAGTTGTGATCACTAGAGATGGTCAGAAAATTTGTTCTGTAAGCTTCCCAGAGGCCAAAGTAAAGAGGAAAACAAAGTCATTTACAAGGTCAAATGCCCCCAAGATAATAGCACCTTTTCAACCATGTCATCTGCAGTCACCATTTACTGGGCACTTATATTTCTAATTGATTTTCCCAACAACTGTGAAAACACGGAAGGACGGAAAGGTTAAATAACTTGCTCAAGGATCTACGTCTAATAAACAGCATGGCTGAGATCAGAAGTCGAGGTTGTTGGACTTGCGAGTCTGACCCCCATCCCGCTATACTGTCCTGTCCCCTAACACCCACTGTCTTACAAGACCCGTGGGAGCAGTTGTTCCTAGATTCACTATGAGGTGATATGTAAGAAGCTTCTCCAAATGCCATGGAAACAGAGGAGGAAATATTTCTGCCTGTGTATTTTAGAGGAGACAGTGAATCCATAGGAACATTAGCCTATGTGTATTTTTAATAATTTGTATGATTTTAGGAAACAGTTTTTACAATCACCTGGATTCCTTCCCAGTGGTTCTCTTTTAGACATGCAACCACAGCACCCTATATTTTAACCTGTTTTTCCTCCATAAGTCGTTGAACGATTCTAGAATATATAATGTTGGTTATGGAGATTGTCTCACAAAACTCATATTTTAAAAAGTATAATGCTCACAAAATATTTAGAAACCTGCCAAAATTTGGTTGCAACATGTCATATTTCTTTAATCAATAGGCCAAGGATAAATGTGCCATTTCAGAGCTGTGTGTGAAGGCTGGGAATCAGTACAACGGTATTTTTTTATAAGTTGCATAAATGCTTTGTGGTGTTACTGAAATATCTTAATTGTTTTTATGAATGTATTTAATGAGTTCCATTTAAAATGCGATGTGATTTAATTTACCTTATGGGACTAAATGACTCACTGCATCCAGACTCTGTGAAAACCCAAAGGAATACTGTTTTTTGCCCGCGGTGCAGAGTGAACCAGAAAGCTCTAAATCCAACTGTTAGTCGCTCTGCCCTGCCTGTGTAAGCTGTGTGCTGTGCCCACAGGAGATCTGGGCTGGGGACTCTCTGTCCGGGAGCCTCTGGTCTGGAATGGAGGCTTAATTGAATGACAGCAGGGGCTTCAGCTAGAAGAGATGAGATGGCCAGTGAAGATGGCTACAAGGTCAACAAACAGCCTTAGAGGAAGTACTGTTTATGTCACTGAGTTGGTGGAAGATCAATTTCCAACAGTTAGTGAGTTGCTGAGAAGAGTTTTGCTTTATTGTGGAATGAGAGAGAGTGAAGCCAAGGGGAACCCCTACTACGCTAGAAGCCTCGTAATGGCTGTAGCTCAGAGCCAGAGCTTTCATTTTTCTTGGAAGGCTTTTTTCCCCCATAATTTTATATTTCATTTATATAACTTGAGATTTTTAAAATTTGATTTGATTTTTTAAAATTGGGGTATAGTTGCTTTACAATGTTGTTATTTTCTGCTGTACAGAGAAGTGAGTGAGCTATATGTATACATATATCCCCTCTTTTTTGGATTTCCTTCCCATTTAGGTCACCACAGAGCATTGAGTAGAGTTCCCTGTGCTACACAGTAGGTTCTCATTAGTTATTTGTTTTATACATAGTAGTGTATGTATGTCAATCCCAATCTCCCAATTCATCCCACCCTCCCCCCTTCTCCCCTTGGTGTCCATACACTTGTTCTTTACATCTGTGTCTCTATTTCTGCTTTGCAAATAGGTTCATCTGTACCATTTTTCTAGATTCCACATATATGCATTAAGTAATAATAATAGCTGATTCTGATGAACACCTACTATGTGCCAGGCCCAGTGCTAACACTTTCACATGCATGATCTCGTTTTTTGTCCTCCCGGCAACTCTAAGCAGTCGGTATTGCTATTATTGTTCCAGTTTTACATATGAAGAAACAAAGCCTTGGTGACTCTGCTCAGGGTTATACAGGTATTGACTGCGAGAGGGAGAATTTGAAACTAGCACTTAGCCACGAAATTACCTTGTCATTTATATACTTATTTATTGTTTTGAGTCCACTTTATGGTTATAATTTACATATAGTAAAATTTGTTCTTTTGAAATGTACAGTCCGAGTTTTAACAAGTCTTCGCAATCATGTAAGCTTTGCTCCAATTGACATGTAGATCTGAATATTTCTGTGACTTCAAGAAGTGCCCTCATGCCCCTTGCAATTAATCCCTTTCTCTCACACACAATCAGTGGTCATCAGATTGATTTCTGCCTCTCTAGTTTCGCCTTTTCCAGAATATCATCATAATGAAAGAATCTAGTTTTAGTCCTTTGTTTCTGGATTCTTTCTCTTAGAACAATGATTTTTAGATTTATCCATGTTGCAGGTATTAGCAGTTTGTGCCGTTCCGTTGCTGATACACCACCATTTACTTTATTCATTCACCACTTGATGGATACTTGGGTTGCTTCCAGTTCTGGGTTACTATGAATAAAGCTGCTATTAACATTTGTGTACAGGTTTTGTATGGACATATGTTTCATTTCTTTTGAGTAAATACCTAAAAGTGAGATTGCCGAGTTGCATGGTGTGTATTTAACTTTATTAGAAGCTGACAAACTGTTTTCGAAAGTGGCTGCACCGTTTTCGATGAGTCCGCATTGTTCCACTTCACCAGCACTTAGTATTGTCTATCTTTTAACTTTTAACCATTCTTATAGGGGTGTAGCAGTGTCTTGCTGTGATTTTACGTTGTATTTTTCTTAATGACTAATGACGTAACATCTTTTCATATCCTTGTTTACCATCTGTATATTTTCTTTGTTGAAATATTTGTTAGAAATTGGATCGGACTTCCAGTTTCTGGTTTTGCGTGTAAGGAGTTTGGAATTTGCCCCTCCATCCTGACAACCAGTGAAAAGCTCCACAGACTGAAAAATCAAGAACTCTTCTTGGGTCCATAACAGAAGGGATGAAATGGAAAACTGCTGCCTCATGATTGGAGTGGACAACAGGAGCGGTCACACATTGTTGGTGGGTATGCAAGATGGTAGAGACACTTTGAAAGATAAGTTGCCTTTTTTTTTTTTTAAAGAAATAAGATGAAGCCTATTCTTACCATATGATTCAAAAATCATGCTCCTTGGTATCTACCAAAATGAGTTGAATATTTATGTCCACCCACAAACCTGCACATAGATGGTTATGTCAGCTTTACTCATAATTGCCAAAACTTGGAAGTACAGTTTAGTAGGTGCATATACAAGTAAACCATGGTACAGCCAGACAATGGAACATTATTCAGTGCCTAAAAGAAATGAGCTATCAAACCATGAAAAGCATGGAGGAACATTCAGTGCCTATTACTAAGTTTAAGAAGCTAATCTGAAAATGCTACACCCTGAATGGTTCCAACTATGTGACGTTTGGGAAAAGGCATAACGGTAGAGACAATAAAAAGGTAGGTAGTTACCAGGGTTGGGGAGTTGAGGAAGGGATGAATAACCAGAGCACAGAAGATGCTTAGGCCAGTGAAAATACTTGTATGATATTATAATGATGGATATATATTAATATACATTTGTCCAAACCCATAGAATGTATCAATACAACATCAAGTGACCTGTAATGTAAACTATGTACTTTAGTTAATTATGATGAGTCAAAGTCGGGTTTTTCCTTGTTAAAAATGTACCATTCTGGTGAGTTACATTGATAATAGGGAAGGTTATGCATGTGTGGGGGCAGAGGGTATATGGGAAATCCCTAGACCTTTTTCTTAATTTTGTTGTAAACTTAAAATTGCTTTAACAAAATAAGATGTTTAAAAAAGTAAAGAGGTCTTCCCTGGTGGCGCAGTGGTTGAGAGTCCGCCTGCCGATGCAGGGGACACGGGTTCGTGCCCCGGTCCGGGAAGATCCCACGTGCCGCGGAGCGGCTGGGCCCGTGAGTCATGGCCGCTGAGCCTGCGTGTCCGGAGCCTGTGCTCCACAATGGGAGAGGCCGCAGTGGTGAGAGGCCTGCGTACTGCAAAAAAAAAAAGTAAAGTAAAAAAGTTAAAAAATTTGGATTGTTTGTCTTATCATTGATATTTCTTTATATATGCTGGATATAATCTCTTTCATTCATTCATTCTGCCAGCCTCCTACCAAACAATCAATAAACATTTATTGCTTCTGTATTGCTTTAGTGGGTTAAAATTCAACTCCACCTAGAACCTCAAAATGTGACAATATCTGGAAATAGGTTCTTTGCAGAGGTAATTCATTAAGGATCTCAAGATGAAGTCATCCTCTATATAAGACGGGCTCTAAATCCAATGCCCAGTGTTCTTATAAGAAGAGGAGAGGATGTAGAAACATGGAGAAGGCCACGTGAAGATGAACGCAGAGATCTGAGTAATGTACCACAAATCAAAAACACCAAAATCTGGAAAAGGCAAAGAAAAATTCTCTCGAGAACCTTCTGAGGGAGCATGGCCCTACTGACATCTTCATTTCAGACTCCTGGCTTCCCAAAGTGTAAGAGAATACATTTTTAGTGTTTAAAGACCCCACGTTTGTGTTAATTTGTTGCAGTAGCTCTAGGAAATGAATACAGACTCTATTCCAGGAAATTTTGTCTACTGAAATAAATAATACGCATTGTCTATACAAAGTTCAAAGAGTGATGATACAAAATAAGCTGAGAGCTGTTTGATGAAAGCGTCTGCAACATTTTTACAGAATCGGTAATATTTGAAATTAGTTCTGAAAGGATGAGTCAGCATTGCCTGGTCAGATGGAGGGTGGGAAGAAGTTTCAGAGAGGCAGGATAAGCAGAGCAGATGGAACAAAATTGTTGGGCCTGAGAGGACTTGGTGGGGATGAAAATAGTTTGACTCTCACAGAACAAAGAAGGGGGGGGTAGTGTATGGTCAGGCCTTTCGAGATGGTTCTTCTCTTGCTCTCTGTGCATCCCCTGCTGGGCCAGGCCCTGCTTCATTCACAGGACTCTCCAATCCTCTTAATTGTAGGGCTTAATCAGTAACTGCCTACATGCTTGTCCCTGCCCACGCCCAGCTGCTGGTTTCCCTGGTAACTGACGAGCCAATTAGAAGTCAATTCCCCCTATAAATGGTAGGTAGACTCCTCCTCCCCATTAGCGACATTTTCTGCCATCATCAGTGTTGCTTGGGGACTCTTTGGCTTCAGACGTATAGGATCCCCCATCCAATAAACCATTGGTATCTCTCTGTCACTGTTTCCTTGGACTCACAACTACAACGCTTACAGGCCTGCGGGGTGCAGCCTAACAGGTAGTAAATAAGGTGGAGGGGTTAGGAGGCGGAAATAATCTGAAAGGACTTGTATGCCATGCTAAAGAGTCTTTGTTTTGTAGGCAATTTAGAAGAAGCCAAGATCTTTAAGATGGAGAACAACATAACCGGGCATCAGTACACTGGAGTGATTAAGAGCTCCAGTTGCCTGGACCTGCATCCCGGCTCTGCTGCTTATGAGGTATGTAAGCTTAGGCAAGTTTCTTCTCATTTACTTTTCATCTGTAAAATGGAGATAATATAGGCAAAGCACTGATGTGAGAAGTAAACGAATTAAACAGGTATAATTCTTAGAACAGTGTCTGGCATAGACTAGGCTCTTCATTGAATGTTACTTTACTTTCTAGTGTGCGTTTTATTAATAAAAAAAATTCACTCTGGCAACAATGTGGAGATACCGAGTTGGAAAAAAGTCGTAAAGTAGTAGCATTCGTTTTAGGAAAAGTCCTAATAATGTAGTGAGGAGGAAGGAGAGGTTTTTGGAGATATTTCTTAAGTAGAATCAAGGGGCTGTATTGATCAATGTGATGTGAAAAATTAGGAAAAAAGGGAAGATGTTAGCTCAAAGATTTCTGCTTTTACGCAGTAGATACTTATGTCACTCAGCAGAGAACAGGAATATACGACAAGCAATGGGATTTGAGAGCGGTATGGCAGGGGGCAGGGAGTACGTTTTATTTCACACATGGTAAGTTAAAACTGACTGCGACATGCAGGTCAGGAAGCTTAGAAGGCGGTTTAGAAGGCGTGCTAAAAGAAAGGGAATGGGTGAAAAATCCTTAAATAATGCTTAACTACTCTTGATGAGAATCATCTGGTGCTCTTGTTAAACATGCACATCTGTAGGTCCCGTTCAAATACTGCGGAGTCATAATACCTAGCAAGCAGGCCTTGAGGAATTGCATTTTAAGAGCTCTTTCTAGGTGATGCTTATTCATATAAGAATCACTGGCTTCTGGAAAACCTGTAAGTCTCCAGTTCTGGCTGTGCATTAGAATCATCTTGGGAACTTTCAAAAACGCTCCTGCCTGGGCTCTGGCTCTATCTCTGAGAGATTCTAACTTTATTGGTCTTGGGTAGGGCTACACAGCTTCAGCCTGTTTAAAAAGTACCCCAGGTGATTCTCATTTGCAGCTAAGAACTGAAAGGGGAAGAAGAATACTTGAAGGCAGGAGGAAAGACCCGAAGATCTGAAAAGGATTCATGTAAGACAGAAATGAAGATATCTGGAAGTCAGGTGAGGAAAGGTTTTTTAAAAGTAGGAATAGGTAACATTACTGAACTTGGTAGATGTTGACAGAGGAGAAACAGGACTGAATATAAGCTAATGTATTTGACCAACAGGAGATGAGTGATTTAGGGAGGGTATCTTCGGTGGAGTGGAATGGGTATAGGAACAAGAGAAAGGACTGAGGACACAAAGAAGAGCCTCTGCTTTCACCGAGTTTGAAGAGATAGAACAGCTTACAGCAAGAGCAAGGTTACTATTCTCTCTATATGTTATATATAAATGAATGAATAAATGAATATATATATATATAAACAGGATATTTGTAGTTGAGAAAAGTACCAGAGGAAGTGTTGAAGCCATCATGTTAAAGCATATTTCAGGGAGCAAAATCTCGAAGGAGAAGGAATTGAGAGTTTTAGAGGTAGAGAGGAAAGACACAGTCCTCTCCCTGAGAATTAGAGGCAAGGATGAAAAGAAGGGAAAGTCTGCAGGGATGGGAGCATATTTATCATGTGCTGTGAAAGAGGGATTGGGGGACATTGGAGGGCTTGAGGGCATGTGAATTGTTTGCATGGGGAACGCAAAAGAAACTGACTAATGACCAATATAAACACTACTGGACAGTGTTCAACAGTGCTACTGGACACTGCAAGCTATTTCTGTGAGCCTCAACTTTTTCATTTATAAAAACGTAGTTTATATAGTTCATTTATATAAACTATCTCCTCATAGTTTATTTCTAGGATAAATAAAACAAAGCACTTAGCACAGGTTCTAATCCATACAAATGCTCATGAAACATTCATTCTAATCCCCCAACTTCCTTTATTCTTGTGCTAATCAGAGTCTGAGAGGCCACCAAGCAGATACTAGGAAGTGCATTCTAGTACTATCAAACTCTGTGAGATACGTAAGAAACATACTTTTTTCTTAAAACTCAGCCCAAGAAGTTTTCTCAAAATGCAGCTAAGTTTTTGTGGAGCAGAGCCTGCTGATGCAGGGGACACGGGTTCGTGCCCCGGTCCGGGAAGCTCCCACATGCTGCGGAGCCGCTGGGCCTGTGAGCCATGGCCGCTGAGCCTCCGCGTCCGGAGCCTGTGCTCCGCAACGGGAGAGGCCACAACAGTGAGAGGCCCGCGTACCGCAAAAAAAAATAAAAAGAATACGTGGTGTGTGTATGTATACACACACACACACAGTGGAAATACTACTCAAACATAAAAAGAATTAAATCCTGCCATTTGTGACAACATGGATGAACCCTGAGGGCATTAGGCTAAGTGAAATAAGACAGAGAAAGACAATTACGGCATGATTTTACTTTGTATTGTATACAAATGTTGAATTATGCTTTAAACTCAAAACTTACATAATGTTATATACAAAATTTTACCTCAATTAAAAAATAGGTGAAAGAGAAACAAAAGTATAATTGATGCACCACCTACTGAAGGTGGAGCTGAAAGACCTTTTTATTCATAACTTTGGCAAGTTGGAAAGTTGTGAGGCTTATAATTCAAAATGGATGACTGAGGACATGCTATAGCATCTCCTACCCCACCTCTAAACATGTTACTAAGAGGACCAAAAATCAATTCCATAACCACACTGACACAGAAAGAGAAACCTCAGTGCCAAGAACGAGGAGACAGAATTAGAGATGATAAGCAGTTTATTCCAGACTGAAGAGGTAAATCATAGTTGAAAGCTAAATGGAACCTTAATGCCGCCAAAAGTAGAACACCTGCGAGCAGGATGGTGCAGAGAGCCAGTCCGCGGGCTGATGACTTCCAGCTGCACTACTGGGTGGAGTTTCGCAACGTTCCTCCCTCCGCCTTCTTTTTCCCTAGGCCAGGGAGGAGCAACAGGGAGAGAGGTCAGCTGCGGGAGCTTGAGACAGATTGGAAGACGGTGCACCCAGAGGCTGTTTAGATCGGGAAGAGCAGGGAACACTGCAGTCACAAAACCAGAAACTTAAGACATCTCCTTGATTTTTAAAAAAAAATCTAAATAAGCAGGAATATAAAGTGTAGCCTTAAGTTCCATGTATTTTCAATCAGGTTGCCCAAATAGAAATCGCAGGCCGTCTAATGGACAATTTCTACTATTAAAAAACTGCGGGGCTTCCCTGGTGGCGCAGTGGTTGAGAGTCCGCCTGCCGATGCAGGGCACGCGGGTTCGTGCCCCGGTCCGGGAAGATCCCACATGCCGCGGAGAGGCTGGGCCCGTGAGCCATGGCCGGTGAGCCTGCGCGTCCGGAGCCTGTGCTCCGCGAAGGGAGAGGCCACAACAGTGAGAGGCCCGCGTACCCCAAAAAAAAAAAAAAAAGAAAAAAAAACAAAACTGCATATCCAGGAGTCATCAAATATTTCAGGAAAACTCACCATTTGAGAGAGAATAAAAAGTTTCTAACAGATTTTGTACTATGAACAACATGACTTCAGAATAAACATAATATCCACAGAGCAAAACTCAAGACACTTGAACAGATTAACTAAAGTCAGAAGTTAAGCTGTACTGTTGAAATGAAAAGCTTAAAATCTGGTTGGATGAGTCCAAAGGACGTAGCTCAAAAGACCATTCATCAACAAGAAGAGTAAAGAATTACCCGAATGCAGAACAATAGCTGAAGAGCAATATGTATAAAATATGTAAGATAAAGACATAAGGTTTAATAATTTGTCTAATGTAGTGATTATGGAAGAGAGAAAATATCCAAAATACAAACAGAAGATAATTTCTAAAGCAAAATAGGAGTTTTCAAACTGAAAGAGTTAACTCTGTCTGGCAGCAAAAAATTCTAAAAATAACCTCTCATCTAGAGTCAACATATGGAAACTGCAGAGAGAAAAAACTGCAAGCCCCAAAGGTGGGCGTGGGAGGAACCTGATAAGCTGCACAGGCATGATAATCATTTTCATATTCGTTTATTAGGTTTCTTATCAGTAAAACTGGATGCAAGAAGGCAGTTTTGGGGGACGATAACTTGAAATCTAGAATCAATACAAAATCAAAGTATTCAAATATGAGAATGAGATAGTCATTTTCAACTATAAGAATCAGAAATTTGATCATTTATAGACATTCTGTGAAAAACAATATTGCTTCAGCAATAAGAAAATAAATGTAGGAGGTAGAAATGAAATGTAAGAAGAAACATTGAGTTACGGTAGCAAAATTCATGGATACTCCCAGGTAAATGTTGACAATTTAAAATAAAATTGGGAACTAAAATTCCAATAGCTATGTGACAGGTGAGAAAAGAAGGAAGTGGAAGTAAAACTATGTGGAAATTCTTGACTTCTTCAGGTAAAAGATAGAAATTCTGACTACACATTTTAAGAAAAATAATAGGAAGGTAAAATATCAAGTGATAATCATAAGAGTATGAATAAAATGTCATTTTATCACTACTGAGGAAAAGAAAATGGATTAGGAAACTTGAAACCACATAAAGGCAGAAACAGGGAGAAATAATAGTTTAAATAAATAAATCCTAAAGTATCAAATAATAAATGTCCATGGATTAAGCTCACCTATTAAAACATTGTCTGATTCTTCCTTTTATTAATTTTTTATTGAATTATACACAGTGGACTAATAAGTGTATTTTATACAAATGAAACATGTTTTCACAAGTTGAACATACTGTGTAAGCAGCATTAAAATCAAGAAACAACATTTATGGGCCTTCAAAAGCATCCCCTCTTCCCCTCCATCGACCCCTTTATCCCTACCTCCATTCAGGCATTACCTCTTGTAAGGGAAAACACTTACTGACTTCTCTTATGATAGATTAGTCTTGACTGATTTTGAGTTTTATGTAAATACAGTCTACATTATGTCCTTTTTTTTCCATGGCTCTGTCACTCGACGTCATGTATGTGAGATTGAAACATGTCATTGCATGTGTGGTTTAGATTGTTCATTCTCAATGCTGCATAGAGTTTTATGGTATGAATATTCAACAGTTTATTATTTAGCCATTCCGTTGATGATAGACATTTGATAGCTTCCCATTTTTGGCTCTTGTGAAAGCACTGCTGTGAAAATCCTAATGCTTATAAATATATGTCCTTTGGTAAACACGTACACATTTTTGTTGAGTTTAAATCTTGAAATGGAATTGCAGTATATAAGATTTCCAACTGCATCACATTTTTGTTCATACTTGGTATTTCTTGTCTTAAATTTTAATCCATTTTGGTAGAGTTACATTGTTGCTGATTTTCAATTATCTGATCATGGAGGAGTTGAGCATGAATTTATGTTTATTCATGTATATTGACCTCTTACAAAAAGCTTGTTCAAGAATTTTGTCCATTTTTTCTATATTGTGTGTCTCATTGATTTTCAGGTGTTTTCTATATACTCTGGATAATAATTATTTATCAGATACTGCAAATGTTTTATCCCAGTCTGTCACTTGACTTTTTACTCTTAGTGATATATTAAAATTGGAAATTTCTGTTTATAAAAAGATACTTGTTGTTTCTTTCATTATAGAAAATTGACCCAGAATCCTTTATTAAAAAGAAAAACCAAAAAACCCAAAAATAACAACAAATTTTTCCTACTGCTCTGAAGTCAAATATTTTCATAAATGAAATTTCTATATATTTATGAGTTTCTGGGCTCTCTGTTCTGTTTCCTTTGGTATATCTGTCTATTTTCTCCCACACTGTATCTTATTGCAGATTTATTATATCTTAGTGTCCAGTAGTGTTCTCTGTTCTTTGCATTCTCCAAATTTTTACTTCAACTGTTCTCTTTTGTAATTTGTCTTTTCAGTTTCATATAAAAAAATTTATTGACGTATAGTTGATTTACAATGTTGTGTTAATTTCTTCTGTATGGCAGAGTGACTCAGTTATACATGTATGTATATTCTTTTTCATATCCTTTTCCATTGTGGTTTGTCACAGGATATTAGATATAGTTCCCTGTGCTATATAGCAGGACCTTGTTGTTTATCCATCCTATATATAATAGCTTGTCTCTGCTAATCCCAAACTCCCACTCATCTGCTAAATTTTATAATTACATTGATTTACAATTAACCCTGCTGGGATTTTGATGGGAATTACATTGGATTTGTTGCTCAATTTGTGGAGAATTGACATCTTTGTAATATTGAGTCTTTCAGTTCATGAACATGGTCCAGCTCTCAATTTATTTGACTTATTTTACTTATCAAAATAAAATTTCATGAACTTCTGTGTTTTTCATTCAAAGTTGTTTCTCTGGTTTGTTTCAGCTACTCTAATGCTAATTTTTAAATTTTATGTTTTAGTTTCATGCTGTTATATAAAATTTGATTTTTTATGTTTTGTAATTAATTATGTAATTCATATTTATGTTTTGACTTATATCCAGTCACTTGGCTAAATTTACTCATTACTTTTAATAGTTTGTAGAGTCTTTTGGATTTTCCACACACTCATTAATATCTGTGAGCACTGACAGGTGTATTTCTCCCTTTTCCACATTGATACCATTTATTGCTTTCATTTACCTTGTTGTGCTGGCCTGGATTTTGAGTTTAATGATGAACAGAAATGGCGACAATGAAAATGTACATATCATTAAGTAGGTATCTGCTATATTGCTATTTTGGGGGATTGGTGTTTTTTTCTTTGTACTAGTCCACCAGAGTTTATTGAGTGCCCACATTCCAGTATTGTGTGTTTTCTTTGTGTGTGTGTGTGTGTGTGTGTATATATTTGGCTTTTTTTAAAAAACATCTTTATTGGAATATAATTACTTTACAGTGTTGTTAGTTTCTGCTTTATAACAAAGTGAATCAGTTATACATATACATATATCCCCATATCTCTTCCCTCTTGCGTCTCCCTCCCACCCTCCCTATCCCACCCCTCTAGGTGGTCACAAAGCACTGAGCTGATCTCCCTGTGCTATGAGGCTGCTTCCCACTAGCTATCTATTTTACATTTGGTAGTGTATATATGTCAATGCCACTTTCTCACTTCGTCCCAGCTTACCCTTACTCCTCCCCATGTCCTCAAGTCCATTCTCTACGTCTGTGTCTTTATTCCTGCCCTGCCCCTAGGTTCTTCAGAACCATTTTTTTTTTTTAGATTCCATATATATATATATGTTAGCGTACAGTATTTGTTTTTCTCTCTCTTACTTCACTCTGTATGACAGACTCTAGGTCCATCCACCTCACTACAAATAACTCAATTTCGTTTCTTTTTATGGCCGAGTAATATTCCATTGTATGTATGTGCCACATCTTCTTTATCCATTCAGTTGCCAATGGACACTTAGGCTGCTTCCATGTCCTGGCTATTGTAAATAGTGCTGCAATGAACATTTTGGTACATGACTCTTTTTGAATTATGGTTTTCTCACGGTATATGCCCAGTAGTGGGATTGCTGGGTTATATGGTAGTTCTATTCTTAGTTTTTTAAGGAACCTCCATACTGTTCTCCATAGTGGCTATATCAGTTTACATTTGGGGGGGGGGTTGGTATTCTTAATGGATAAAGAAACTCTCTTCTATTCCTAGCTAAAAGTTTTTCTTTTTTTTTTTAAATCAAGCATGGATATTGCATTTTTATCAAATGATTTATCTATGACTGATCGCGTGGGATTTCTCTTTTATTAAGTTAATATGGCAAATTACGTTGATTAGTTATCAGAAAGGTAAATCAATTTGCATTTTAGAAATAAATTCAGCTTGATTCTGATGTTTTGTACCTCATACACACTTTAGATTATGTGTGCTAATATTTTTCCAGATTTCTGCACATCAGGAGAGAGACTGGCATGCAGAGTTCCTTTTTTTATATCCTTGAAGGTTTTAGCCTCTTAAAATTAGTTGGAACGTGTTCTTTCTTTATCTAGTCTCTGGAAGAATTTGTGTAATAATGATGATATATCTTAAGTGTTTAGAAGAATTTCCTGGTAAAGTGTATGGAAAGTGTGGGAAAATTTTCAACTACAGATTCACTTTCTTTAATATATACAGAGTATCAGCTTTTAGATAAATTTTTTTCTAAGAATTTTCTCAGTTTAATTTCCCAAATTTATTGGGATAAAGATATTAATAATGTCACCTTATTTTCCTTTTAGTATCTGTAGGTTTTGCAGGGTATTCACTTGTTATTGGTAAATTCTTCATCTTTCATTTTTCTGTTGATCCATTAATTATCAATTTTATTGGTCTTTTCAAAGAAATGAGTTTTGGTTTTCTTGATTTTTCTCTGTTGTACAATACTCTTTGCATAGATTTGTGCTCACTGGTTAATTACTTTCCTTTTTCTATTGGGGGAGGGTGTTCAAATTATTTTCTTCCAATTGCTTGAGCTTGATTGCTTAAGTAATTGACTTTTAATCTTATCATATATGCATTTAGGCTCTTCATTTCCCTTTAAGGAGATTTTGATGTTTTATTGTCATCATTGTTAAGCTCAAAATGTTTTCTAACATCCATTTTGTGATTTATCTTTGGTCTGTAAATTATCTAGAAACATGTTACTTCATTTCCAAACACTTAGGGATTTTCTGAATATCTTTGTTATTGATGTATAGCTTAATTTTACTGTAGTCTGATAAACGTTCTGGTTTACTTGAATCTCTTGAAACTTGTTGAAAACTGCTTCATGGCCAAACATATGAAAAACTTTGGTAAATATTCTATTTGTATTTGAAAATATCAGTTCTAGCATGATTGGCCACAGTGCTCTCTATATGTTGATTAGGTTAAGTTTATTAATTTTGCTAAAAATATCTTTTTAATTGTTACTGATATGTTTATTAATTACTAAGAGGTAGAGTAAAATCCTTTGCTTATGACTGTGCATTTGCCTATTTCTCCTTTAATTCTGTCAAATATCTATATTGGGAATTGAACTACAAACATATACATTTATAATTTCTTATGTTCTTGTTAATTGACTTTTTAGTATCACATATGTACCTCTTTATCCCTAAAAATGCTTCTTAAAGTTTACATTTTCTGAAAATTTTATTATAACTACCCCAGATTCATTTAGTTAGTGTTTGCTGGTATATGTTTGTCCATCTTTTTATTTCTTATCTTACTAAAATATCCTGTAAGTAGCATATAAGCTGATAATCATGGTCTTTTAATTTAACTATATAATCCTTTAACATGTATGTACTTACGCATTTCTTCTTGCAATTTGTTTTATATTCTCCTACTTCTTTTATGTTCTTTTTTTTTCCTATCTTGCTCTCTTTGGATTGTTTGAAAATTTTACATTATTCCATTTTTCTCTCTACCAGCTTATAGTTACATTTTTTCTATTCTTTTTGTAGTCACACAACCAACAAATGAAAATATGAATCCTTGATTTCACAAATATAAATTAATACTTTTTCAGTTAGTGATAAACTCTAACTTCATTTATTCCATCCAAATTTTTGTTTTACTTTTGTCATTAAACTAATTTCCTTTATTCAATTTAAATGTCACAAAACATTACTTCTGTTGTTTTGTACACTAGGTATGTATTTATATTTACCCATACATGTGATTTTATGGGCTTTTTTCGTTTTTTAAATTTTATTAAAGTATAGTTGATTTACAATGTGTTAATTTCTGCTGTACGGCAAAGTGATTTGGTTTTATATTTATATGTTCTTTTCCATTATGGTCTATCACAGGATATTGAATATAGTTGCCTGTGCTGTACAATAGGACCTTGTTGTTTATCCATTCAATATATAATAGTTTGCATCTGGTAACCCCAAACTCCCAGTCCTTCCCTCTCCCATCTCCCATCCCCTTTGGCAACCACAAGTCTGTTCTCTATGTCTGTGAGTCTGTTTCTGTTGCATAAAAGGTCATTTGTGCCATATTTTAGATTCCACGTGTAAGTGATATCATATGGTATTTATCTTTCTCTTTCTGACTTGCTTCACTTAGTATGATAATATCTAGGTCCATCCATGTTGCTGCAAATGGCATTATTTCATTCTTTGTTATGGCTGAGTAATATTCCGTTGTGTATATATACCGCATCTTCAGTATCCATTCCTCTGTCGATGGACATTTATGTGGTTTCCATGTCTTGGCTATTGTAAACAGTGCTTTTATGAACACTGGGGTGCATGTTTCTTTTCATATTATAGTTTTGTCCAGTTATATGCCCAGGAGTGGGATTGCTGGATCCTATGGTAATTCTATTTTTAGTTTTTTAAGGAAAGTCCATACTGTTTTCCATAGTGGCTGCACCAACTTACATTCCCACCAACAGTGTATTATTATTTGTAGACTTTTTTTTTTTAAAAACCTTTATTGGAGTATAATTGCTTTACAATGGTGTGTTAGTTTCTGCTTTATAACAAAGTGAATCAGCTATACAAATACATATATCCCCAAATCTCCTCCCTCTTGTGTCTCCCTCCCACCTTCCCTATCCCACCCCTATAGGTGGTCACTAAGCACCAAGATGATCTCCCTGTGCTATGCAGATACTTCCCACTACCTATTTTACATTTGGTAGTGTATATATGTCTATGCCAATTTCTCACTTCGTCCCAGCTTACCCTTCCCACTCCCCTTGTCCTCAAGTCCATTCTCTACGTCTGCGTCTTTATTCCTGTCCCGACCCTAGGTTCTTCAGAACCATTTTCTTTTTTTTTTTTAGCTTCCATATATATGTGTTAGCATATAGTATTTGTTTTTCTCTTTCTGACTGACTTCACTCTGTATGACAGACTCTAGGTCCATCCACGTCACCACAAATAAATCAATTTCATTTCTTTCTATGGCTGCGTAATATTCCATTGTATATACCTGCCACATCTTCTTACCCATTCAATTGCCAATGGACTCTTAGGCTGCTTCCATGTCCTGGCTATTGTAAATAGTGCTGTGATGAACATTCTGGACATGACTCTTTTTGAATTACGGTTTTCTCAGGGTATATGTCCAGTAGTGGAAATGCTGGGTCATATAGTAGTTCTATTTTTAGTTTTTTAAGGAACTTGCATACTGTTCTCCATAGTGGCTGTATGAATTTACATTCCCACCACCAGTGCAAGAGGGTTCCCTTTTCTCCACACCCTCTCCAACATTTATTGTTTGTAGATTTTTTGATGATGGCCATTCTGACTGGTATGAGGTAATACCTCATTGTAGTTTTGATTTGCATTTCTCTAATGATTAGTGATGTTGAGCATCCTTTCATGTGGTGTTGGCAATCTGTATATCTTCTTTGGAGAAATGTCTATTTAGGTCTTCTGCCCACTTTTGGACTGGGTTGTTTGTTTTTTTTGATATTAAGCTGCATGAGCTGCTTGTATATTTTGGAGATTAATCCTGTCAGTTGCTTCGTTTGCAAATATTTTCTCCCATTCTGAGGGTTGTCCTTTAGTCTTATTTATGGTTTCCTTTGCTGTGCAAAAGATTTTAAGTTTCATTCGGTCCCATTTGTTTATTTTGGTTTTTATTTCCATTTCTCTAGGAGGTGGGTCAAAAAGGATCTTGCTGTGATTTATGCCATAGAGTGTTCTGCCTATGTTTTCCTCTAAGAGTTTTAAAGTGTTTGGCCTTACATTTAGGTCTTTAATCCATTTTGAGTTTATTTTTGTGTATGGTGTTAGGGAGTGTTCTGATTTCATTCTTTTACATGTAGCTGTCCAGTTTTCCCAGAACCACTTACTGAAGAGGCTGTCTTTTATCCATTGTATATTCTTGCCTCCTTTATCAAAAATAAGGTGACCATGTGTGTGTGGGTTTACCTCTGGACTTTCTATCCTGTTCCATTGATCTATCTTTCTGTTTTTGTGCCAGTACCATACTGTCTTGATTACTGTACCTTTGTAGTATAGTTGGAAGTCAGGGAGCCTGATTTCTCCAGCTCCGTTTTTCTTTCTCCTGATTGCTTTGGCTATTTGGGGTCATTTGTGTTTCCATACCAATTGTGAAATTTTTTGTTGTAGGTCTGTGAAAAATGCCATTGGTAGTTTGATAGAGATTGCATTGAATCTGTAGATTGCTTTGGGTAGTATAGTCATTTTCACAATGTTGATTCTTCCAATCCAAGAACATGGTATATCGCTCCATCTGTTTGTATCATCTTTAATTTCTTTCATCAGTGTCTTATAGTTTTCTGCATACAGGTCTCTTGTCTCCTTAGGCAGGTTTATTCCTAGGTATTTTATTCTTTTTGTTGCAATGGTAAATGGGAGAGTTTCCTTAATTTCTCTTTCAGATTTTTCATCATTCGTGTATAGGAATGCAAAAGATTTCTGTGCATTAATTTTGTATCCTGCTACTTTACCAAATTGATTGATTAGCTGTAGTAGTTTTCTGGTAGCATCTTTTGGATTCTCTATGTATAGTATCATGTCATCTGCAGACAGTGACAGCTTTATTTCTTGTTTTCTGATTTGGATTCCTCTTATTTCTTTTTCTTCTCTGATTGCTGTGGCTAAAACTTCCAAAACTATGTTGAATAATAGTGGTGTGAGAGTGGATAACCTTGTCTTGTTCCTGCTCTTAGAGGAACAGATAGAGGATCTTAGAGAGATTGGCCTGTTTATTTTTTCTGTTTCTTTCTGGTTCAGTCTTGGAAGGTTGTGCTTGTCTAAGAATGTGTCCATTTCTTCCAGGTTGTCCATTTTATTGGCATATAGTTGCTTGCAGTAATCTCTCATGATCCTTTGTATTTCTGCAGTGTCAGTTGTTACTTCTCCTTTTTCATTTCTAATTCTATTGATTTGAGTGTTCTACCTTTTTTTCCTGATGAGTCTGGCTAATGGTTTATCAATTTTGTGTACCTTCTTAAAGAACCTGCTTTTAGTTTTATTGATCTTTTTTTTTTTTGTGGTATGCTGGCCTCTCAGTGTTGTGACCTCTCCTGTTGCAGAGCACAGGCTCTGGACGTGCAGGCTCAGCGGCCATGGTTCACGGACCCAGCCGCTCCGCGGCATGTGGGATCTTCCCATACCGGGCACGAACCTGCGTCCCCTGCATCGGCAGGCGGACTCCCAACCACTGCACCACCAGGGAAGCCCTAGTTTTATTGATCTTTGCTATTGTTTCCTTCATTTCTTTTTCATTTATTTCTGATCTGATTTTTATGATTTCTTTCCTTCTGCTAACTTTGGGATTTTTTTGTTCTTTTTCTAATTGCTTTAGGTGTAAGGTTAGGTTGTTTATTTGAGATGTTTCTTGTTTCTTGAGGTAGGATTGTATTGCTATAAACTTCCCTCTCAGAACTGCTTTTGCTGCTTCCCATAGGTTTTGGGTCATCATGTTTTCATTGTCATTTGTTTCTAGGTATTTTTTGATGTCCTCTTTGATTTCTTCAGTGATCTCTTGGTTATTCATTAGTGTATTGTTTAGCCTCCATGTGTCTGTATTTTTCCAGATTTTTTTCCTGTAATTGATATCTAGTCTCATAGCATTGTGGTCGGAAGAGACATTTGATGTGATTTCAATTTTCTTATATTTACCAAGGCTTGATTTGTGACCCAAGATATGATCTCTCCTGGAGAATGTTCTCTGAGCACCTGAGAAGAAAAGGTATTCTGTTGTTTTTGGTTGGAATGTCCTATAAATTATAATTAAGTCCGTCTTGTTTAATGTGTCATTTAAAGCTTGTGTTTCCTTATTTATTTTCCTTTTGGAAGATCTGCCCATTGGTTAAAGTGTGGTGTTAAAGTCCCGTATTATGATTGTGCTACTGTTTATTTCTCCTTTCATGGCTGTTAGCCTTTGCCTTATGTTTTGCGGTGCTCCTATGTTGGGTGCGTAAATATTTACAATTGTTATATTCTTCCTGGATTGATCTCTTAATCATCACGCCATGTCCTTCTTTGTCTCTTGTAGAAGTCTTTATTTTAAAGTCTATTTTGTCTGATATGAGAATTGCTACTCAAGCTTTCTTTTGATTTCCATTTGCATGGAATATCTTTTCCCATCCCCTCACTTTCAGTCTGTATTTGTCCCTAGGTCTGAAGTGGTTCTCTTGTAGACAGCATACATACGGGTCTTGTTTTTGTATCCATTCAGCCAGTCTATGTCTTTTGGTTGGAGCACTTCATCCATTTATCTTTAAGGTAATCATTGATATGTGTGTTCCTGTTACCATTTTCTTAATTGTTTTGGGGTTATTATTGTAGGTCTTTTCCTTCTCTTGTGTTTCCTGCCTAGAGAAGTTCCTTTAGCATTTGTTGTGAAGCTGGCTTGGTGGTGCTGAAGTCTCTTAGCTTTTGCTTGTCTGTAAAGATTTTAATTTCTCAGTCGAATCTGAATGAGATCCTTGTTGGGTAAAGTAATCTTGGTTGTAGGTTTTTCCCTTTCATCACTTTAAATATATCCTGCCACTCCCTTCTGGTTTGCAGAGTTTCTGCTGAAACATCAGCTGTTATCCTTATGGGGATTCCCTTGTATGTTATTTCTTGCTTTTCCCTTGCTGCTTTTAATATTTTTTCTTTGTATTTAATTTTTGATAGTTCGATTAATATGTGTCTTGGCATGTTTCTCCTTGGATTTATCCTGTATGGGGCTCTCTCTGCTTCCTGGACTTGATTGACTGTTTCCTCTCCCATATTAGGGAGGTTTTGAACTATAATCTCTTCAACTATTTTCTCAGTCCCTTTTTTTCTCTTCTTCTTCTCGGACCCCTATAATTTGAATATTGGTGTGTCTAATGTTGTCCCAGAGGTCTCTGAGAATGTCCTCAATTCTTTTCATTCTTTTTTCTTTATTCTGTTCTGTGGTAGTTATTTCCACTATTTTATCTTCCAGGTTACTTATCCATTCTTCTGCCTCTGTTATTCTGCTATTGATTCCTTCTAGAGAACTTTAAATTTCATTTATTTTGTTGTTCATCGTTTGTTTGCTCTTTAGTTATTCTAGATCCTTGTTAAACGTTTCTTGTATTTTCTCCATTCTATTTCCAAGATTTTGAATCATCTTTACTATCAGTACTCTGAATTCTTTTTCAGGTAGACCGCCTATTTCCTCTTCATTTGTTTGGTCTGATGGGTTTTTACTTCGCTCCTTCATCTGCTGTGTGTTTCTCTGTCTTCTCATTTTGCTTAACTTACTGTGTTTGTGGTCTCCTTTTCACAGGCTGCAGTTTTATAGTTCCCGTTGTTTTTGGTGTCTGCTCCCAGTGGCTAACGTTGGTTCAGTGGGTTGTGCAGGCTTCCTGATGGAGGGGACTGGTGCCTGTGTTCTGGTGGATGAGGCTGGATCTTGTCTTTCTGGTGGGCAGGACTGCATCCAGTGGTGTGTTTTGGGGTGCCTGTGACCTTATTACAGGTTTTGGCAGCCTCTCTGCTAATGGGTAGGGTTGTGTTCCTGTTTTGCTAGTTGTTTGCCATAGGGGGTCCAACACTGTAGCTTCCTGGCAGTGGCAGGCTGCACAGGCTCCCAGGAGGGGAGGTGTGGATAGTGACCTGTGCTCGCACACAGGCTTCTTGGTGGCTGCAGCAGCAGCTCTTTTTTTTTTTTTTTTTTTTTTTTTCCGTATGCGGGCCTCTCACTGTTGTGGCTTCTCCCATTGTGGAGCACAGGCTCTGGATGCGCAGGCTCAGTGGCCATGGCTCACGGGCCTAGCCGCTCCATGGCATGTGGGGTCTTCCCGGACCAGGGCACGAACCCATGTCCCCTGCATCGGCAGGCGGACTCTCAACCATTGCGCCACCAGGGAGCCCTGCAGCAGCAGCTTTAGCATTTCATGCCCATCTCTGGTGTCCGTGCTGATAGCCCTGGCTCGTGCCCGTCTCTGGAGTTTGTTTAGTTGGTGCTCTGAATCCCTTCTCCTTGCTCACCCCGAATCAATTGTCTTTTGCCTCTGAGGCAGTTCCAGACTTCTTCCCGGACTCCCTCCCGGCTAGCTTTGGCACACTAGCCCCCTTCAGGCTGTGTTCATGCCACCAACCCCAGTCCTCTTCCTGCGATCCGACCTCTGAAGCCTGAGCCTCAGCTCCCAGCCCCCACCCGCCCCTGCAGGTGAGCAGAAAAGCCTCTCAGGCTGGTGAGTGCCGGTCAGCACCGATCCTCTGTGCAGGAATCTCTCCACTTTGCCCTCTGCACCCCTGTTGCTGCACTGTCCTCTGTGACTCCGAAGCTTTTCCCCGCCCACCCCTCCATCTCCACCAGTGAAGGGGCTTCTAGTGTGTGGAAACCTTTCCTCCTTCACAGCTCCCTCCCGGACGTGCAGGTCCTGTCCCTATTCTTTTGTCTCTGTTTCTTCTTTTTTCTTTTCCCTACCTAGGTACGTGGGGTAGTTTCTTGCCTTTTGGGAAGTCTGAGGTCTTCTGCCAGCGTTCAGTAGGTGTTCTGTAGGAGTTGTTCCATGTGTAGATGTATTTTTGATGTATTTGTGGGGAGGAAGGTGATCTCCACGTCTTACTCCTCCACCATCTTGAAGGTCTCCCCGATTTTATGTTTTTTTCTAACATTCTTTCTTGTACTCCCTACCCACTTGCTCACCCCCCAAGTTCATTTTCCTTCTAACTAAAGGATTTCTGTTAGTTCTACTTTAGTGAAGGTTTACTGGCAAAAATGTCTCTCAATTTCTGTTTATTAGAAAATATGTTGATTTCATCCTTGATCTGAAGGTTAGTTTTGATAGTTAAACAATTCTATGTTGTCATTTATATATCTTCAAAGATAATATTGTTTTCTTCCGACTTCCATTGTTTCTGTTGAGAAGTCAGCTTTCAGTTTTTTTCTTTTTTAAAGATAAGTGAAGTGAAAATTTTAAAGATAATTTAAGAGAATAGGCTTAAGAGAGGAGTGTCCAAACCGAATGAAACCATGAAAGACCAGGTACAGAGCAGTTGCTGCTTGGGTGTCATCTCTCTACTCCCAGAGGCAAACTCCATAGGCTTTATTTTTCAAGACTTTATCTTGACAAGAGCAAGCTGAACTTACATGTTAACAAAAACATAATACAATATTGACTTTTTAAAAAGTCCATTTTGAATTTCTGAGCCTGGTTCAAATTCTTTTTATTTTTTTCCCCACTGACTCTTTTGGTTTCTCTTTTTCCTCCTACCTGCCAATCTGCCACATCCCACTTTCCCTTATGTTGGCATTTTTAGGAGCTCTCAAGGCTACTGAGTTTCATTATAGTACTGGATGTTGTATGTTCCTCCCCAAGCTGAAGCTGGAGCATGGAGAATGGCCTTCTAACATGAGGGTTGACATGAGCTACATTATAGATTTGGGTTGTTTGTTTTCTCATTCATTCATTTAACAAATCACTAACTACTAGGTATATAACCAGACAAGATGCAAACATACCTAGTGGCATAGTTACTGAGGAGATAGTAAGTCCCACAGTCAGTCTTCAAGTGACTCTTTCCTGTAGCCCACTTTCTTCCCTATTAAATATCTCATTGGGCTTTGCCCATACAACTCATTTCTTTTGAACTCTACCCTGCTTTTTTTTTTTTTTTTTTTTTTTTTGCAGTACGCGGGCCTCTCACTCTTGTGGCCTCTCCAGTTGTGGAGCACAGTCTCCGGATGCGCAGGCTCAGCAGCCATGGCTCACGGGCCCAGCCGCTCCGCGGCATGTGGGATCTTCCCAGACGGGGGCACGAACCTGTGTCCCCTGCATCGGCAGGCGGACTCTCAACCACTGTGCCACCAGGGAAGCCCTCTACCCTGCTTTTGATGGATCATTTGCAGATTTTACTCTAGTTCCATTTCAATTCTGGTGGCCAGTCCTGCAGCTGCCTGACAAAGAGCTCCTTTTTTGTGGTCATAGCATCTTGTCAAGTTACATTTTTATTACATTTTCACTGCAAGCTGTAATTCAAATAAAGAGTATTTATCCAAGTAGAAAGAATTTTACTGCCCCTATAGTGGTATTTTAGGTTAAAATTAGAGTCGATTCATTTGCCCCTACATAAAGTGGCTCCCTTATTGCCAATAATTTTAATCTTATCAAGTACTCATTTAAAACTGTGCTTTACTCCTCATTTTATCCCCCAAGTTCCTGGCTTTTTCTCAGATGATCCTTCTGAATGTGCTCTATTATTGTGATTCTCAAACAACAGAATTGGAGGCATCTGAACACCCTACAGCCAAAAGGGGCTGCATCTGTGGATCTCAGTTAAGCTAAGGACTTTCTCTTCTCTCCTAAAATAAAATCCTTTATTTTTCTTTTTTTTTAAGCAAAAGGCCAATTCTTAATTTCAAGGGTTTTCTTAGAATTGGTATCCATTCATCAGTCAGTGTAGCACAGTGCCTGGTAGACTGTAGATGCTCAGTACCTCCTAAATTACTTTAAGGGTACATTTAGAATATAAGAAAAGGTCTAATACGAGAATGTTCTGAGATCATTGCTTTAAATGACAGTGTGGCATTTGGTAAAGATTTAGAGGGAGGTCGATTTGAATCTTGTATTTCTTCCTAAATATTGTCGTTCTTTAATAAATTCCTTAATATCCAGGTCCCAGCATCCTGATATCTCAAGTAATGTTCATTATTGCTGGAGGTTTTTGTATAGATAGATGAGATAGGTTTTCCAACATGATGCCTGATACATACCGTACACTCATTTAACACTTATAACGTTGTTAGTATTATTATTACAAAGGGATTGCTCACATACTCATGTTCCTTAATTCTTCTTCATGAACTGTTTGATTTTGTGTATATGCAAAATCTGTAATTTTACATATATGCAAAATCATATGTAATCAAATCTGTTCTTGGGTATGGAACGAGGTAGAAATCATTCTGGTCTGGTCATCAGGAGACCTGGGTTTGCGTTCAAACCCTAACAATAGTGAGTCCCATCAGAGTTGAGCCTCACATCACCTCCCTCACAAGCAATTTTCTTTTCAGTAAAATCTCTTATTTCTCAAACGATCTGTTTCAGTTTTGCTGATAATGATAGTGTTTACATAACTTTTAGAAACTATTCTGCAAATGTGTTTTGCTCAAATTTTATGATCCTCATCATTTTTCTAACTCTTGCTTTTCTCTTGAGGCCTTTGACTTCTGAACCTAAAAATTATACTAATAAACCACATAAGTAAATTACATGGAGAGTTACAGAGACCTTTTAGAAAAGTCCACTGATGCAGCAGATTCCATATTATTTTCCCTAAATTAAGACAAAAGAGCTCTCAAACACATAATATTGGCGTTTTCTCATAAGCAAAGTAATTTTTCTTCCCATCATGACTTTTACATCTTCTCTTTCATTCTAAGTGTAGCACACTTTTTTTTTTTTTTTTTACTCTTTGGGAGTGTTTTAGGGGTTATTCAGCTGGGTTGAGTTTCTAAGACCAGATGTACCACCCTCCCTGCTTAGTTCGCTGTGCCCTGAAACCTGATGTGTCTTCATGTTTCCTCCCTCCCTGCGATGGCACTTTCTCAAAAGCATGTTGAAATAGCACACCCGTGGGTTTCAGGCAATCCAGGGCTTTCCCCTTTGTTAAGAGGGAGGCACCTGATTCTGAGGAACGGGGCTCTTTGCAGAAACTTGAGCCTTAATTATTGCCGATTGCCTGTCTGGCTGGAGCTCCATCCTGTGCTCTGCTTGCCTGCTGTCCTTCCCTCACACTGTGTCATTTTCATTTTCAGGCCCACACCCACCTATTTGTCCTGCTTGCCAGCTATTAACTTGCCGGCCGCTACCTGTCCCGTATGGCCTGGCAGCTGTTATGTCCCTGCCAGGCTCAGCTCTAGGAAGCCAATCTTGAATTCACCTGCCAGGCTCAGTCTTGGCCCTTGCCCAGCACGAGGAGAAAGAATGGACAGGAGTTAGATGGCCTGCCACACGCTATCAACGGTATCAAGTTCCCCACGTGTCCCAGCGCAACCTGAAATATCCATGTGAAGCTTTTATGCCTCAAACAAATGCAATTCCTGGGCCATCTGAGAGTGTGCATAATTTACGATCTATAAGAACATGTGTTCAACAATTTTGATCAAGGCAGTAGAATGAGAATGGCTAGGACCTAGAAACTGAATAAAAACTGGAGGCTCCCAAAGTTATTTATAATACCCTTGTTAATGCTTGTTAATGCTCAGAAAAATTTGGAAATCTGATATAATCTACTTTAGAGCAATGAATTGTATTTATGTATTTCTATAGGAAATACATGTCCTGTAAATGTAGGACAATCTTATTCTAAACTAGGTGTCTTCACTTATGTTGTTCCTATCACTTGAAAGGCTCATTGTGTTCTCCTCTATTTATAAAAACCATTAATTCTCAAGACATAATTCAATACCCCAGCATTTCATGAAACCTCTGAGTTCGGCCTTCGAATAAGATGACAGGTACTAGGTCCAATCCAGTTAATCTGGGCTTTGCCACTTGCGCATCAAGCGATGTAAGCCCAGATTATCTTTTTCTTCATGTGTATTTTGGGAGTGATACTGTCTGTGTCCAATCTGTAGTGTTGTTATAAAGATCAAATGAGATAATCTATAAAAGTGTTTGAAATCTAATGATAGAAAAATGTATGGTAGTATTTTCTCCAAATGTACTTATTCTCTCTATTGTCTTTGGATGTACAATTACAGAAAAACTCAGTAGGTATAAATTGGAAAAAAATACATATATAAAGAAAGCTAACAGTGAAAAACTAGTCTATGTTCTCTACATTTAATTCCCCAACAACCCTAGGAGGTAGGTAATATTCCCATTTTACAGATGAGGAAGCTGAAAAACAGAGGTTAAGTAACCTATCCAAGAACACACAGCAAATATAGGGGGTAGAGTCAGGGTTCTAAGCCAGGCTGTCTCTGGAGCTTGCATTCTTACCCACTAAATGGTCCTACCTGTCACAATGCTCCAGGTGATGGTGGGTATGTGGTCCGTTCATTTAACCTTATCTTTTTTTTTTTTGAAATACCCCTAAGACATACTGTGTCCCTCACCAGCTTCTCAACATCTTACGGGGATAGGGCTGAGCCTCACCAGCAAGGCGTGGTGCTTTGCTCATCTTTTCAGTGACTGCCTCTTCTGACTGTGAAACATCTTCCACTGTGGTACTCCTAAGTCCGAGGGCTCGCATCCCTCAGGGCAGGTTACTAGCTTCTCTATTGGATAGTGCTGTGGCGTGCCTTATCTCCTGGTGGCTTGTTTTCTTCTTGGAAGTGAGAGGTTCTGACGTTTCTTTCATTCTCTAGGAGGCAAATGCTCCATTCTGGGGATTTTAGGCCTGGCCTTGAGGATCACACCATTCCAAGAAGTCAACTTCCATTGAGCCCGTGGGTGAGCCCGTGGGTGAATCTCTAACCCACTCCAAGGAAGGAGATTTCCCTTCTATGGGTTATTGGTGTTATCCTCGAATTAAGATGTAGCTTCTGCCTAAGACTGAACTGAACTAATGGGGGTGGTATAAAGGGGCCTTCCTAGTTGCCCTACTAGATGGGGTGTGTGACTGGCAGTAACGCTGCTTCACAAACGATCCCCCTGTTTCTGGTTGTCTTCTCTGATCTCACTTGCTACTGCCTTACGTACTTTCTTTATCCTTACATTCCAGTGTGTCCTTACCTGTAGTCTTCTTCTTACAGGCCCTTTTCTTGGGGGAGGTTTCTCTTTCTCTCAAACAGTTTTCCTTGCTGGAATAAACTGTCTCCTTTTCTAAGACCCATCTGAGAAGATTGCAACCAGTTTTTTGTGTTTTTGTTTTGATACCCGTTTGCCAACCAACTGGATGCAACATTATTAAAGGACTTCTAGCCTCTTGGGGGCCAAAGAGCTGCTGCCTCCTCAGTATGCCTGAAAAATTAAAGATGCAGTCACTCCCTTCCAGGCACTACAGGTAGATGCTTTTACTCTGCGGGGTCAACTGTGCTCACTGACTGAAGGATATGGGTTTTTATGGATGCAAGTTAGGTCATTAGTTGTCCATTGAATGCACCAGCCTTGTTTGCAAGTACATTTGATAGGAGTGTCGGCAATTTTCCTGCTGCAGGTATAGCTGTATAAGAAAATGCAGCAGGCCCTGTGTATCACAGAGGGTAGTCCCTACTGTCATAACAAGCAATCCTAGGATCTCAGTGGCTTAAAACCACATGGGTTTATCTCTCATTCATGCTACATGTCCTGCATGTTACATGTCCATTGCAGGTTATCTGTGTGATCTAGGTGTAGTTATTCAGAGACCTGGATGATGACTGTTCCATATCAATATGACCAGAAAATCAGAGGAGAGGGCCCCTCCAGCACTGCCTCTTTAAACTTTCACCTTTAGGTCACGTGTCACTTTGACTCGCATGATACTTAGATTTATTCTTACTTTGTCAGTAAGTACCTTAGTTTAAGACTTTAGAAATCAAATAATGTGTGAACTATTACTATTCAAGGAAAATGATTTAATCTATGCTCTGAATTTTAAGCATTGTAAGGGATTGTATTGGTTCAGAAAATTGCAAAAGAAAATGGATGGGAATTTTCCAAAAATAGGAAGCATTTTGCTGAAATTTTCACAATGTGGAATCTGATTGGTGTAGAATATACATACTTCATGCTTGTAGAAGAAGGTCAAAAAAATTCTAACAGAGGCTTAATGAAAAGATGATGGTGGGGTGTGGATGAAGTCTTCAATTTTGTCTCCTCATATTGCTTAAAAAATCTTTTTTACAATGTTCACACATTGTGTAATTTTAAAAGAGAAAGAAAATGTATGGAGTGGAGGAGAGAAGAAACTCAGGTTTCCTCATCTTATTAAATGTACTTTAAACATATGTCAGGGCATATCCATCTGATTGGGTCCTCCTCCGCCTGGCTATGCCTACTTCCAGACTGGGTATTGGCCTACACTGTCCTCTGTCTCAGGAAGAGTCTGCTAATGCTAGCAGCCATGGTCCTCTCTATCCGAGTTACTGTACCCACTTACCAACTCAGTCATTTACTTTTTTTAAAATAAATTTTATTTACTTATTTATTTATTTAGGCTGTGTTGGGTCTTTGTTGCTGCATGTGGGCTTTCTCTAGTTGTGGTGAGCGGGGGCTACTCTTCGTTGTGGTGCGTGGGCTTCTCACTGCAGTGGCTTCTCTTGTTGTGGAGCTCGGGCTCTAGAGCACAGGCTCAGTAGTTGTGGCACACGGGCTCAGTAGTTGTGGCTCACGGGCTCTAGAGCACGGGCTCAGTAGTTGTGGCTCGCGGGCTGTAGAGTGCAGGCTCAGTAGTTGTGGCGCACTGGCTTAGTTGCTCCGCGGCATGTGGGATCCTTCTGGACCAGGGCTCGAACCCTTGCCCCTGCAGTGGTGGGTGATTCTCAACCACTGCGCCACCAGGAAAGCCTGAGTCATTTACTTTTAACATCTCTCTTGTTCTCTCGGCCTCTCTGTCCTGCACCTTCCTTACTGGGTGGAGTATATGTTTCCTGGACCACCACCCTGTTTCATTTATAATCTTGGTTCAGTCCTTCAGGTTGACAGGACCGCAGCCCAGGCCACAGCCTGAGGTTGACACCCCTGTATCCTAGTCACACTTGATATTGGTGCTGCTGTTACACTATAAGTAGGACACACTGGTCAAAAACATTGCACTTTGATGACTTTATAGATTCATTTTTGTCATTTAATCTCTTTATAATTTGAAAGCACAAAGATTGTTTCTATATTGGCAAGACTAATATAGTCTTTATAAAATAGCTAGTGTTTTCAATTCTGGCAAGAAAAATATAATAAAAATAAAGAACACGAAATTAAAATATCAAACATTGTTTGAGTGCCCCTCCTGTTAGACATGCTCATTTCTCAAGATGCAAAGACAAACAGAATGACGCCCTTCCAAATTGCAGTTTCCACATTTGTGAAATGAGGTAAGAGCACTTACCTCCTAGAGTTATAGTAAAGATGAGATGGCTATGTGTGTATATGTAAATACACACACGTGTATAAATCATGTGTATGGTGCCTGCTACATGTGAGACACTCAATATACAGCATCTATTGTGATGACCGTTATGACTCTAACCCAATCTTTAATTATCCGAGAACTAGCCATCTGAATTTTCAAATGTGAAAAAGGGTAAGGATATAATTGGAAAAAATCCCCGATGATAGATGCTAGGTGTTCTCAGATACCAAGAACTGTTGAAAAGATAAAAACCTAGAATCAGAATATTATACTCAATGCGTTGTGCTTGCCCACTGTAACCTGTGGTTGGTTACTTGGTTGGATAACTGTGTCAACAGTCAACTTATAGAAAATCAGGAATCACGGGGAACAAAAAGGCAGAAGAAATAAGAGTGAGAAAGAGATCAACAGATAGCAGAATTTGTTGTCATAGGAAGATGTCAATGACTTATTGATATTTATTATAGACATTGAATGGTTTCCAGCTTTCTGGCATTACCAGAAATGACTGCTGTGAACATACAGAATATGCCCCCTGGTGCACAGTACTAAGGTTTTCTAATGAATGTGCATAAGTGTGAACATGCTGTTTTTTAGAGTATAGGCAGCTTCAACTTTTCTAAATATGCCAAATTGTTCTTTAGAGCATTTGCATTAATTTACCCTTCCACCTGAAATATTTAGAGTTCATTTTGCTACATACCCTTCATAATAGTTGGCATTGTCCTAATATAAAATTTGTATGATCTAGCGTGTGTAAAATAAAATTTCATTGTGGTTTTAATTTGCCTCTCTGTAAATATTGATGAAGTCCAATACTTTCTGTAAGTTTATTGGTCCCTCCTGTTTACTGTTCTCTGAAATCCTCGTTTATATCATGTCTTTTTAAAAAGAATTGGAATATTCGTCTTTTGATTCACAGAAATTATTTAAGCATTCTCTGTGTTCATTCTTTTCCCATCACATGTGTGACATGTCTCTAATGTTGTGGCTTAGGTTTTCTTGGGTTTTCCCTTTATGGGGACATTTGATGAACAGAAGTTCTTGATTTTAATGTAGTCCCATTTATTTATCTTTTATGTTTTGCACTTGTGTCCAGTTTAAGAAATATTTTCCCATCTTAAGGTGGTTAAAGCATCTTCTTTAATTTCAAAAGATTTTCAAGTTTTGTTTCTAAACATTTAGGTCTCAATCTATCTCGAAGTAACTTTCGTTTATAGTGAGAAGTAGGGATCCAATTTCATTTTATTTTCCAGTAAGTGGAATTGATTTTCCTTGTAAAATTTACTAACTAGTTCATCCTTTTTTTAGTGATATGCAGGGACAAATATAAGTCTATATATGTGTGAGTCTTTCCCTGTGGTTCTTGATGTTTCTATCGGATTTTTTTCCCCATCTCTGCATTAATGTTGCACACTCCTAGTTTATATGGCCCTATATACATCTTGGTATCTGTTAGCAAAGTCCCTCATCTTCTATGTTTGCGGTGCCTTGGATACTGTCGGCTGTTTGCTCTTTTTTATGTGTTTTAAAATAGGTTTGTCAAGTTCCATGAGTAACTCTGCTGTGCTTTTCATAGGAATTGCATTGGATTAATAGACAACTATATGAAAACTTCATCCTCGTGATAGTCGTTGAATCCAAGAACATAATTTCTCTCTCTGTTTTTGGTCTCTTAAATGTTATTCAGTAAAACTTGATTTTTTTCATAGTAGTAATGCAGTTTTTAGATTTGTTCTTAAGTACCTTATAATATGAATAGCATCTTTTAGTTATATTTTCTAATTTGTTTATTTCATCCTCTATCTGGCACAGAGACGTGCAGTTGATTTTTGTTTATTGATCTTTGCATCACTCGTATTAAACTAAATTATTCTGCAGTAATAAAGAACTCCAAGATTTCAAAAAATTCCTTTAAACAATAAAAGTTTATTTTTCACACATGCTATGTGTCCAGTAGGGCCGGCAAGCAGACTCTGATCTATGTCTTCCCAGCCAGGGCAAGAGGCTGACAGAGCAGGCACCATCTGGACGTGGCAGAGTGAGCACAGGAAATTGCACACTGGTCCTTGTAGCTTTCCCCTGGCAGTGGCTCATATTTCATTGGCTAAAGCAAGTCACGTGGCCACCTCTAACTTGACAAGGGGTCAAGTAGTATGTGCCTAGAAAAAAGAGCCCCAAATTGATGAGCAGCATTCATCATATGTACATCTTCTCTCCAGAATCTAGGTCAAATATTTGTCTTTAGACTTTGTTATTTAGAGAAATGTATGACATTTGATAATCATTTTCAGTACTTATGCTTTGGTTTATCTTTTCCTTATTTTCACGCACTGGCTAGTAAAATGTTGATTAGAAGCTGTGATGGTAGGTGTTCTTGCACTACTCCTGATTTTAACAAAAGTGCTATTTATCCTGATTATTATTATTATTTATGATGTTGCTTTTGTAAACCGTCAAGTTATAGAAGCTTTCTTCTTTAGTTTGTTAAGGATTTTGGTCCTAAAAGCTCACAAGAATTTTTACTATTTTTATGGTGAATTAATATATTTTTAAAATTCAAACCAATTTTGCAATTCTGGAATAAAGCCAACTTAAAAGATTTAAGCTTCTTATGTACTTCTCAATTCAGTTTGCTTATGTTTTATTCAGAATTTTTTTTTGCAGTATGTATATGAGCATGATTGGTCTTTAATTTTCCCTTATCATATTCTCTCTCTCCCTCTCTCTCTCTTGCTCACGCTCTCTCTCTCTCTCTCTCTCTCTCACACACACACACACACACACGCACACGCTCTGTCTCTCTCTCTCTCTTTTGGTTATACTGCCTCAAAAAAGAAGGGAAATATTCTCTTATTCGATTTGCAAGAATGTTTGTAAAAATTGGAATTACAGTTTTCCCAGATGGGTGGTATAACTGATTTGCACAACTCTCCAGGCCCACCGTTTTCCTTGTGGGAAGACATTTAACCTCAGACTATAACAGATAGAACTATTCATCTTAAATTTTTAAAAATTTACTACTCTTTTTTTTTATAGAGGTATAATTTGCACAAAGCGGACAAACCTTAAGTGTAAAGCTTGAGGAACTTTTAAAAATGTATCCACCTGTGTAACCACCACCCATATCAAGATAATGTCCAGCACTCCTGCTGGCTTCTTTGAACACTTTCCAGTCTCTTCCTCTGTCTTAAAGAGAGCACTATTCTGACTTCTGTCACCACAGATTAGCTTTGCCTTTGCACTTCATATAAATGGAATCATACACTATGTTCTTGGGGGCGTCTGCCCTATTTCACTGACGACCACGTCTGTGAGATTTATCCACGTTGTTGCTTGTAATGGTAGTTCACTTTTCTTTCATTGTGCTTTCTCCTTCCAGTCTATGCATGTACCACAATTTCTTTATCTGTTCTGCAGCTGATGGACATCTGGGTTGTTTCCATCTCTCTCTCTTCTTGAATCAGTCTAAGTTGGAAATATTTTAAGCAACTTTTCCAATTTGCCTAAGAACTCAAGTTTAATTCTCATAAAATTGTCTACTTTTTCTTGTATTTGTAATCACATTGCCTCTGTAGTTTATGCCTCTATTTTCACATCTAATAGTACTTATTGTACATTCACTGTTTTTCTAGATCATTTATGCCAGAGGTTAGTCAATTTTAATAGCAAATTAAGGGATGTTAAAAACCCAAGGATATCCCTTGATTTTGTCCATCAATAGGAGCTAAGCCTCAAGGACTTGAAACACTAAGCTTATTATAGTAACGTTTTCCACAATAATGAGTATGAACTTACTTACAGTTGTCTAACTAAAAGACCATTTTTTGGACTTTTTCAGAGGAAGGAAATTCTGATTCAATGATGTCTTTACCACTAGAAGAAGAAATTGCTAGCAATTCTCAACTGTTCTTTGAAGAACTGAGTCAACTTCACAGCCTTTGAATCTGGGCTTGGCCATGTGACTTGCTCTGGTCAATGGGAACATTAGCAAATATGATATAAGCAGATGCCTGAATAATATTTTACATTAGGCTGTCCCGTCTTATGTTGCTTGGAATTTTCCTGCTCTCACCAGAATGAGCTTGGGTTAGACTCCCATGAGTGTCAAGCCAACTGCTAGATGAGAGAGTGAGGCCAAATCAGACCATCCAGGCCCAGCCAAGCTGGTCTAGAACAGAACTACCCAGTGAATCCACGAAAATATATGAGAAAAATAGTAGCACATAGTTACTTGTATTGAACTAAACTTTCCTCCTGTACCCTTACTTTTTTTTTCCTTTATGTATTTCTCAGGCACTTCTAGTGGTAGAACTGTTGGTGCCCACATCATTTACCAGATATATCTTCAGGATTGATAGTACGGAATTGCAAAAGTTGAGGGCCATGTCAATCCATTGTCTGCCCTTGCAAATTACAGGCAGCATTTCTGGTTGTGGAGCAGAGTTGCTAATCTTAGATTGTCTCCTTTGAGTCATGACTTCCTACTACAAAGCAGGAGTTGTTATGTGGAGATGATTTTTTATCCCCAGAATGGTGACCCAAAAGATATACTGAAGCACCACAATTAAAAATTAAAGTTAATCTTTGGATTCCTAAGGCGTAAAGAGGAGCCAGACATTCAATAACACATTGGAAGACCAATATTGGTTACATGTTTTGTAGAGGTGTGAGTAATCCATTTGTCTACTTCACTGTGTTCTATGTACCTATTTCCAAACATATTTCCCCAGATTTTCCTTACATATTAGCTGGTTTTACATTAAACTTTGCTTTTAAATAAAAATTGCCCTTGCAAGATTATAATAATCAACTAGTAGAGAGAATAGGATAATTTGACAAAAGACGAAGATTTCCTCTGGAAGCACCTAGTTCTGATTGGTAAGGTTGATACTTAAAAGTTATGGCCAGGTCTCTCTTGGAAGAGAAATGAAAGGAAATTTGAGTGAAGACATTCTGGAGTTGTCTCTGCCTGCCTTACTAACAAGAAATGCCATACAGACATTTCTCTCACTTCTAAACATTTCTCTAAATATGATAACTTACAGAAAAAGCCCAACTGGCTAGCTGTTTCCCAAATGAATTTTCCGTTTATAAGACAGTGGAGGGATAGAAGTATCACTTGCTTTAGAATGTTTCTCCTATAGGATGAGACGTCCCAGATGGCTGAAGAGAGTTTTGGATGTAATAAAACTACATAGAATTGACATCAAACATGCATTCGTAAATACACACATATTCATATCCAATCAAGCAGCTAAGAAGTCAGCGGTCCTTTTGCTTCTGTGAGATCATTTTGATGACATGATTAAATGGATTGAGGTGCATGAAAGCCAGGGAAAGGGAGGGGCAAAAGAAGGGATTAGAGGATAAGGTGCACTGCTACTTTAAAATTATGCATGCCTGGCCCCGTGCTGGTCCCTCCCACTGCTTGAGGCACCTGCTGGAGGCTCGAGGAGCTCAGTTCCAGGCGGGCCAGCCAGCAGACTGCACTCTGAGTTTCAGGTAACCAAGCGTTCGCTGCGCAGAATCCCTGACTTGGGCACCCAAGTCTTCCATGCGGCCGTCCTGCTGCTGTGGCCTATTTGCTGAGACTTTCCGGAGGTTACCGCAGCGTTGCCAGGCAACCAGGGACAGCGGTCCTGTGAAGAGCCATTTGTCACACTGAGGGGCCTGGTTGAAATGCTATAAAGAAATGGTAACTCAGCTTATTTATCAATACAATTACTTACACAGTATCAGGGGTCCATATGTAACCTACACATAGTCATATGAGGAAACACACAAACGTTTGCTAAATACTGAGGCGTGGGACAGACAGATGGTGTTGGGTTTTCTAATCAGCTTTACCGTGAGCTTAAAGTTGCCGCACATGCTGCGATGGGCGGGGGGGGGGGCGGGGGGGGGGGGGGGGGGGGGGGAAGGCCCGAAGTGCTTTGCCAGCTTTATTCGGGACATCTGCAAGTTAGCTCCGCGTTAACAACGTCCCGTGCGTGTGTAAAGGAAATCTATATAGTTCTTAACCTTGTGAAGGAGAGTGGTTAGTGCTAATTCCCTGGGGTGGAGTAGCAATCTGAAATTACTGTGTGGGGAAATATATTAATAAAAGTATGTGCACATACGTATACGTCCAACTGGTTGTCCTGTGGGCTTTTCGAGTGCTTGATTTGCCCGATGAAGAGAGTTACCAAAAGAATGAGTGTTTTACTCTAGAGAGTGTATTTCAAAATATTTTTAAGAAGTTTAATAATGTTTCCTGGGGACTCGGAATTCCCCTGCTTAGAATGCACCGAAAGTTTTAAAGATGTAACAGTAGCAGCTCTTCCTTGACTCTCTGCTTTTGATTCCCAGACGCCAGCTGCTACTCATGTCTTCGCCATCACTAAGGAGGCCTCCGGTGTTACCCCAGTGTGAAAAGCCGTCTGCGGTTTGCCGAAAATGGATTTATCTCAATGTTATTTAAAGCACGCCGTGTTAAAGAGTCGCTGGCCAGCGCCGACGGCCTGATTATTTATTTAGGACCGCTTAATTGGAAGGAGAATGCTTTTGTGTAAACATGAATTGCCTGGCACTTTCTTTGGGCTTCGGCTTCTTGTTTCCCACCCCTAAAACATGGCTCTTTACTTATTTTGCTTCCATATCGTGGGCTGACTCGCAGGGCCTTTTCCCAAGGCTGGAGAACGTGGCAGCTTTCAAGAAGGTTTCGGTGGTGCCAACCCAAGCGACGTGTGGACTCCCAGCCCGAAGCACCTTCTGTCAGAGCTCTGCCGCAGCTGAAGGCCTTCGGGTCTGTCCCCAGCGGTTCTGCATTCAGGATTGTCCTTACCGATCGTCACCCCCCACCTACACTGACCTCTTCTCAGCAGGCCTCAGGGGCTGCATCACTGTAGACCAGCGTGATCTGAGTCCCGATGCCCACGGCCCTTCTGCAAGTTTCATTTTTGGAAATCACCAGAGTTGCTTTGCCTCTCCTCCTGCTGCCAGGTTGGCGGCGTCATTTACTCTAGCTGTGTGGTTGAAACCCGAGCAAGAAGGTGTAATGTAAGTAGCAGAGGGAGTGTAAGCTTTCCTAGGGTCCTGCAAAATCAGTAAGAGTCAAGGGTATTGCAACTTGAATTCCAACCTAGAAATGAAGGCACTTTGGAATTGATGCAACTGAAGACCTACTCCTATATCAGGCTCTCCTGGTCAACTTTATATTCCAAATAATTTTTCCTAAATTCGAAGTATTTTTCTCCTTTCCATGGATGAAGTAAACCCTCAAAGAAGAGTGTGTTAAAATAATTTCATGGCAGGCAGACATATTTACACCTGGCTCTTTGTGGTTTTTTTTTTTTTTTTTTTCCCAGCAGTTTAGCTAAACTTTTGGTCTTAGTTTTCAGAGGCTCAACCAGGCTCAGTGTGAGTTTTAAGTCATGGGGACTAGTAATACAAATAATGGATATTTTCAAAGTTTTGGTCCAGGTTTGTATAAACAACTTGCCCTTACTAGAGTATACAATTTTCATTAGGCATGTAGTTCTCTGAGGGCCTAGGACTGTGTTGCCTGCATCCTTATTGTCCCAGGAAGAGATGTTTGTTTAACTCATCTTGGAAGATGCTCAATAATGAGTTGAATAAATGAATGACACTCTTATCTCTGAAAAGAGGTCGCTTTTGGCCCTTCGCTTCCTGGCGTTTTCATCTGTTAGGAAATATACAGAAAAGCATAAAAGATTCTCAAAAGCATTCATGCCATTAATCCCAGTAGAAATGCCTTCAGTGAGTTCGGAGGGGGGCTTCCTTAACATTTTTGGTTATTTTCTGTAATCACCTGATTTTCATTCTGTAATAATTTTGAAGCTGGTATCTAATGTTTCCCCTAAGTGTTTAGAAACAATCTGGAAACTGGAACGAGTAGGACAGTTTTGAAGCATGTTTTGCTCATCTTTCGTCTTCCTGTAGGGCTTTTGCCTCTTCTCCTCGTGAAGTTTTCTTTGTATGAGGATGTTGGCCAAATATCTAAAAACTCGTGAAACAAACCAGAAGAGTCTTATAATTTCATAAGCAAATATAACTTAAACATCTTTGGTGTTTAGTTGTAATGTGCCAAGTGAAAGTTGGCATATTTTCATTTTGTTTTATTTGGAGTGAAAATCGTCACAAACCGTTACCCCTATTTCTGTAGGGGTAAGAAAAGAAAAACCTGTTTTCTTACTGTTTGAAATGTCAGTAAATCCAACCTACTTAGTTTATGTAACTAACGTGCAAAGAGTTTTAAAAAATTGTCTCTTGACAAATATGGCTAGGATGAAATATTTTTTCCAAGCTTTTTACAAGGGATATGTCTCTACCAAATTCATCTTCCATTGGTATCATTTTGTATAAATAAGACAGAGGAGTATTTATAGAGGCAGTAGCACATGGTATATGGTTTTGAGAGTTCCATGCATCAAGGTCGTTTCCATTCTCAAAACTGAAATACCTGTGGGAATTGGGGAAATTTCAGGGTGTTTGTACTAGATAAGTAAAACAAACAAAACATGGATTATCCAATTATTGTTTATTCAGGAGCAAAATAAATCCAGTTCCTAAATATTTTGCTACCTGCCTTCCTCTCACATTCATTATCTACCCAAGCTAGTATGTTTACAGGCAAACAAAATAGCAAGGAAGATAATCAATAACATATTAAGAAATGCATTTTCAGTAAGCTTGGGGAAATAAGCCTGCATGTGGCAAATACATCCTTGAGTAATGGTCAAATTCTAACTTGTAGATTTAACTCAAGAGAGATGAACAGAGGCAAACTCTTCTTAGATTGTTTAAGACCTAGAGACAGGGAATAGAGAGAAATTCTTTCATTCCAGTGACTTAGAAATATTCACCTACCAAAGGGTTAAAAAAAATCACAATAGAATTTCCATAGGGTTAAAAACAATCACAATAGAATTTCCATAAAATTGTATTTCCACTTTATATAAAATCTGTATGTCAACTAAACCTACTTGCCTTATATAAAATATATATATTTGGCCTCATAACTTTATCACCAAATATATGTACAGATAGAGTAAAAAAGTGACAGTGAAATAGTGACTGGTAAGTGTTCTCCGGTCATATTACCTCTCAATTCTCAAAAAGAATAAATGCAAGTGAGAAGGAATGATTTGTGAAAAAATGTGCCCTTTAAGGAAAGCTTTAAAAACACTTTTAGCAAGAATTCTTGGTTTGCCCAATCTTACCTTTGCCTCTTCGATTCTTCCTACTCAGATCACTGACTCATTTTTTTGAGGCTCTACTATAAACCAGGCTATGGTGCTATTGTCAGAAAACTCATGATCGAATGGGAAGACGGATGGATGGGTGTTGTTACCAAGGCAGCACGATAAGTGAGCTCAAGGGAAGGCCCCTTACGAACCTTGAGCAGGGAGGATTCTAGGATCAGGCATTATCCTGGAGATGCTGAGTGGGAGGCAACCAGGTGAAGAAAGGAACCCAGACTCCTCTAGGACTTGATAAAATTCTCCTCCCTGGGATGTACCGTCTTTTGAGTTCTTGTCTGTGAGATGCAGGCTGATGAGCATATTTAATAGCTAGTTATTTGGGGGGGATGTTGATGGCTACTGTCCATGATATTTCTCTTTAAACAGCAGATTTGGAGGAGTAATCTACTCAGGGGGCTCATCTGCTGAAAAGTTGAGTTGCTAGGTTGAAATGTAATAGGAAAGGGTTGCTTAAGTTCATATCTGTTTCTGCTCAGTGGGTGCAGAGTGGCTAGGCACATGCAATGATATAATTAGTATAAAATAAAATATATTAAACATAAATCAATAGAGAAATTAGAAGACATAAAAAATAAAAATGTCTATTTAAAGGGATGGGAAAAGAGTGCCGTTGTGATCAGAATAGAAGTGATTTAAAAAACAATAATTTGATAAGTGGCCCTACACAGACCTAAAATTTTTTCTGAAAATTCTTCTATTTTATCAAAATATTTCACTGTACTCTTAGAAGTTTGGATGACCTTTCCTCCAGGATCGTTACCATGATCTCAGTGCCTCAGTTGGGCCGTGTGGTCATGGCGAGCTACAGACACTGGCTTTGGCTTCTGGCTCATTGATGATGAGCGAAGTAAAGACTATAGTTGTCCATGCTCCATTTCATCATGAGAATTAAATAGAGCGATTCTGACCTCAGGGTTAGTGGTTTAGAGCCTTCTATGGACACTAACCTCTCTTTACATTAAAAAAAAAAAAAAGAAAAGAAAAAAGATTTGTGCTGGTGACTCAATACCCAAGCCGGATGTGGTGTATTGCACCGCTTCCTATAAAAGAAACAGCAGAGGAACTAATGGGCCAACAGGCCACATGTTGGATGATTCGACCACTTTAGCTCCCATCATGCATCTCCAATAAAGGGAGTGGAGGTTCTGGGGGAATACATTGTAAATAAGAATTCTATTTTTTATTGAAATAAAAGGGCTTCTTAATTGAGAGAAAGCTTGCCCTGAATTTGATAACGTTCAGGTACTTATTCATGGGTTGGAGGCTGACCTTTTCTCTTTTCTGGTTGCTTCCCAAGGTGTGTTATAGAGAAGACAGCGGATGGGCAGATTGCGTTCAAACTTACAGTATCTGAGAAAGAGACCCTGTTTTATTACCGCACAGTAAATGGTTTGCAGCCTCCAATAAAAGTAATGACACTGGGGAGAATTCTTGTGAAGAAATGGATTCATCTCAGTGTACAGGTGAGTAAAATAAAAAAATATTTAACATTTGTTTAAACACAGGGATCCATCTTCCTTTCTTTCCTTTAAATGGCATCTTCCCATCAGATTTGAAGCACTACCTTTTAGATTTCAACTATGTGTAAATGACAACTAAAGGAAAACAATATTTAAATGACCTAATGGTGTATCTCTTGATATACCAGAATTTCCCCCTCAGAATTACTGTGAAAATGCCCACAGAAGGTTAGGACGATCCCATTTGGAGTAATATCCTCAGCAAGTGTTTGTTTTATTTGCTTGGTGTATTTTATTTCGTTCAGAAATGCGGAAAGGCTCTTCTGCAGCCTAGTTCTAACCTTACTAGTCTTGGCAGTATTAAGACCCCTGCCTGGTTTTTACAGCGGTTTTTGGTGGACAGCGTCTGATGATATGAATACAATTCGGCTGTTGTGTTAAAATGTTGACCTCAGGACTAATGAACTTCACGCATCAGACACTCAAAAGGTGTTATCACTTCAGTTGTCAACCACAGTTTGTATTCGCCTTAGGAGCTGCTAAAGACTGAGATAACTGTGAGATGGTTGGTATTTTATGGTTGTCAGGAATGGAGACAGTTCACTCTTTGGTTTCTTTAGGGCTCTGGAATGATCCAGTGCAGCTTAAGTCACCCTTGCCTTTTATACCAGAGGTACTGTGTACTATAGTTCTCAGTATATGCTCTCATAGGTGTGCTCAAATGTGGTCCACGCACACCCCATTTGCCCTAGAGGACATTTGTACCCTCATGCACTTTATGAAAATAATCTTTGGTTTCTCACATTTTTTCCCTCACCCTCAAGCAGGTAGACTTCCTTATGTTACTTACCAGGGTTCTTGGCCTCCTTAATCAATAGAAATTGATAAGAGGCCAGACAAGAGATTCAGGCAAGGCTTTACTGGGGCCCCTGCTGCAGCAGCGGGGAGCAAAAGCAAGTAACAGATTCCCTTGCTCGCTCCCTGAAGGGGGTGGAGCTGATTCCTTATATGGGGTAGGGTAGGGGTGTGTCCAGGGGTTGGGCCAGAGTGGTGGCTTAGGTGTTCTGCCCACCCCTTTGGCGGTGCTGTGTGCCGGGGGCATGTGCGGTACCCTGCTTTTGCTCTGGTTCTTCAGAAGTGGCAGTTGTTTTTTTTTTTGTCTTTTTGTATCTTGTCCATAATTTGCCCCAACTGGACATGCATGCAGTTATTTTTAGTCCCTTATAGTTTCTTTCTTTATATTTTGTTGCTCCAGGAAACATTTGTCCAGGTGTAAACACTGCAGCAAAGGGTCCCAGGTTCCAGCCTATCTCACTTAGAAGGTCTTGAAAATTGTTATTTGGATTTTAAAGTCTCTTTCAGCATAGCTACCGTTATTGAGGACGTAAATACACTTGAAACATACCTTTGTTTGGCCTGGTAGTATGAAATTCTGCCATGTATGTGCACTGCAATGCATTAAAAGACTTAGGAAGAACATTTACAATAGAAATGCAGAGAATTAGCAATGATTGATTTCCATAGGATGGTATTGACACAGTGATATTCAGTCATCATGTTAGACTTACCTACTCTGCTTTTCTTTTTTTTTTTACATCTTTATTGGAGTATAATTGCTTTACAATGGGGTGTTAGTTTCTGCTTTATAACAAAGTGAATCAGTTATACATATGTTCCCATATCTCTTCCCTCTTGCGTCTCCCTCCCACCCTCCCTCCCTCCCTATCCCACCCTCCCTCCCTCCCTATCCCACCCTCCCTCCCTCCCTATCCCACCCTCCCTCCTTCCCTATCCCACCCCTCCAGGTGGTCACAAGGCGCCGAGCTGATCTCCCTGTGCTATGCGGCTGCTTCCCATTAGCTATCTACCTTACGTTTGGTAGTGTATATATGTCCATGCCTCTCTCTTGCTTTGTCACAGCTTACCCTTCCCCCTCCCCACTCTGCTTCTCATTAGGTTATGAGTTTAGAAAATTTGGTTGTCAGGACGCAGAGGTTTCCATGCCACCAGGGTTGAAAGGACCTACAAAAAGATAGGTCACGTCTGACATCTATAGCATATGATGGATTCAGTGTGTCATGCTTGCCTCTCATTTGTTCAGTAGTTAGCAGATAGGGGACTAATTTGTTCTATATCTTGTCCATTCCACCCACTGACCAGACCAACAGAATTGTGTTATGACGTTTCCATATAAAAAATGGAAATAGAAACCACTGCAGAGGGGCTTCCCTGGAGGTCCAATGGTTAAGACTCTGCGCTTCCACTGCAGGGGACGCAGGTTTGAGCCCTTGTTGGGGAACTAAGATCCCACGTGCCGCCATGTGGCCAAAAAAAACCACAAAAAAACACTGAAGACTGAAGAAATGGAATCTTGAAACGTTGTTGAATAGCTATATTTGTCGCATATTTTTATATCAACGCTGATGAAAAAAATGCTTTTTACTTGCCTTTATTTTGCCTTATCCGTGAAAATGTGCCATGTTTTGGCAGGCAGTAGTACATTAAAAGCTTTACAAAGAAAGTTTAAAATTCCAAATGTGAAGAGGTAACCATGACTGAATTACTCCCCTGGGAGTCACATGCTCTTAGCGTGCCTATTGGAATCAGCATTATCATTTCAATACATGTCAAATGTGAGTCACTTCCTAGTCTAGGCAAAATTTCTTTATAAATCTTTAAATCTTCCCCTTCTTTCAAGAAACGGTTAAAGTACTTATGATTTAATGAGACTGCTTTATTTCATAACCGACTATCAAGAGAAAATTTGTCCTATCCAATTTGTGGTCTTCTTTTACTTATTTACTTTTACATAAGTTCCCCCCCCCATTCTACATTTTACGTTAAAACTACAGAATGAAACAGTCCTAAATCATTAGAAAAGCCGTGCAGATCGCTTATTTATTCGTCTGGCATTTATTGATAGATTTGGGGGTACCCAGCATTATGGAGACCTGGATTCATTCAAATAAAAATTAAAGAGCAATTATTTAAATTGGAGTTCTGCGTAGGGTTCCTTTAAACTGGAAACAAGTCTGAATACATTTGAGATATTACAATATTTATAATAGCTCATAGATGTTTAATAAAGAATGTGCTCATTCCTTGGAAGTTAATACAAAAAGCAGTGGGAAGGATAAGAGATGAGGTGTAGAGAAATCTGACTCAAGTAATGCTACTCAGTAGTTTTAACAAATACACTTGACTCAGTTTTCTTACTTATGTATAAGAGGATAGGACTAGATGAACAAAACCAGACTTCCTGGAATTCTACGTTAAAAAGTAAGTGACTTTGAAAGTATGGAAAGCTTCTAAGTTGTGTAGGGTTGTCTAGACAGAGATGGTAAGTGACAGAGCTTTGTCCTCAAATGACGATCGGGTTTGTGCTTTTTTCTGCTTCCCCCTGCTATCTGGTATTTACACAAACATGTTTTTGGTAGATTTCATAGCCAAGATATGGACAAATGCAGCTTGTAACTCTTTCACTATTTAACTGCAAAGAACATATTTTAATATGAAATGTAACTTATTCTCTGTTGCCTTATAATATAGTGCATCCAGATTCTGTTTGATTTTGAGGTTAGGGACTTAATAATGCTGGGCATAGGCTAGAACACACACTTGATAATCTGGCTTAGTCAAGTTTAAAATTGCAAGTCTGTAGTGTATGCATATATTTTTACTCATCCTCCAATATGGCCACAAATCAATGAATTTACATGGTATGTGCGTGTGTGTATATAAAAATAAAACATCTTTACTCATGGAGTTGGCTCAGAATTTAACTTAGAAAGTCACAGTGACATAAAATTAATTAACCGATCTGACCTTACACCTTACCTCAGACAGTTCACTCAGTATCAGCTTTCCATCAGTAAAATCAGAATTCTAATTTACCAAATCCAGAAAAAGAAATGAGTTTTAAATAATTAACTCCCTGGGCAAAAAAAAAGATGCTAGGAAGAGCCAGACATACCAAATGTTGGAGGTCTAGTTTCCTAAACAAAAAATGCCTGATGTTACAGTAATGGATCTAACAGCTTTTATTCAAGAACTAGCATTTCGAAGCTTCAACCTGTTGGAAGACGATTAGTTTTTAAATTAATATTCATTCAGGGACTTGAACCTGACATGATTGCCAATTTAAATTTCACTTTGGAGTTTAATATATTGGCTATTTCAAATTATATCAAGCTGAAATTCGTTATGTCATATATTTTGTACTAAAACTGGAAAAAAATCAATTCAGACTTTCTATTATCGAATGGGGAGCACTGATAACATTAGCAGATTTTTTTTAAAGCTCAGTTTTCATATTGAATCAGCACATGTTATAGTTATTTTAAGAGACCTCTTCGGATTTTCTTTTTTTAAAAAAAAGTTTTGAAAATATGTAAAAGGATTTTACTTCAGCAGTTTGTTAGGGCTTGTGGGTAGTACAACTTGGAAGTATATTGACATTTAGTTGCACATCATTTAAAAGTAAAACCTCAGAGTTTTATGAAACTCTGAAAACTGTTTTCCCTTAAGTAGTTCTACACATTTTATAGGACAAATGGCATCAAAGAATCATTAGTATAGTAACCCATTAGTAATTATGCTAAAATGCAGTCAAATAATTATGTACTATAATTAGAAGCTGATGAAATACTGCAAGTATGGACGCAAGAAATAGTTTAGCAGTGGGGTTTTTCACATCATCTATGCTCTTTTGAGGGCTCCTCGATACACTGACAAGTCAAGAGCCACAGATGGTCCTAGCTACAATAAAGTGAAAAAGAGCAGTTCTAATCTGATACAGTGAAGGAAAAAAATGCATGGGTAAATGAAGTTTTAGGGATCAACAGACGAAGAATAGGAGTTTCATAATCATAGTTTGTTCGTGAAAAATGTTCTTTGATTTATGTATTCAATCTGAAAAAGGGACACTATTGATGGTTCTGGAGAAAAAGAAAATGCAATTTAACCAACATTTGTTAGAATAGATAAACCAACTCTCTCAATGAATCTCTGGAGTGTATGCCCATGTGCACACTTTATAAAGGTATTGCCTTGTCTCTGTTGATTGAGGGAACATAAAACGTCCTTGCAGCCTTATGGAAGCTTCCTCATTCATTTCAGGAAGCTCTGTGAACTGGGATTCTCCTGGGGGCACCACCTCGACTCCCACCACAAGAGAATCTCAATCCATATCGTTCCTTTCATAATTTTCATTGCTTTAAACTGTAACTATTTACATGTATATGAAAGCCTTCTGTTTGTAGCTAGCCGACTGAATATCCCCCAAGTTAGGGGAATAGTTTGTTATTCAAAATGAAGTAAAGATCAATAGAATTTAACAAAGCTTTTCAGAATAATCAGCTGAAAGTGATGATAATAATAACAGCTGTGATTATTGAGCACTGACTAGGTGAACTGGATTAAAAAAGGAACCTTAGAGAGGTGAAATTATCTGCCGGAATTTACAGTCTCAATTTTCTCTGACCTTTACCTAAAAAAATAATAAATTGCTGTGAACCTAGGTCACTGTGAAGACAGAAGAAGTAGTTAATTATCAAAGTTCTCTGAACTCCCCCTGACAAAAACCAAGAACTGAAACAAGACATATTTGTAAAGTAAATAAAATATAAATGAATTTTCATACATTTGTACATATTTGTAATGCTTCACATATTTACATGATTTGTACAAATAATTCAAATCAATATAGTTTACAGTTATATCTCTCAGGGATACAGGTGCCTTAAATACATAACAGAATATAATTTTATATACAGTTCTGCTCAGTATCTTTTTGGTTTATGACAGTCAGGAAAGACTAGAGTGGATTAAAGAAAGAATAATCCGCTTAACCCACCCTGATCACCCGATCCATGGCATACAGAACCAAGCCTTTTGCAAGGATACCTTAAAAATAAGGGGGAATTCTTCCCACTTGATTATGGAGAAAGGTAAAACCCTCCCAGTAAAAACATAAAAATTATTCTCTGTACATTTTTGCATGAGACTTTAAACTATAATATTTAGCCAAAAGGCAATGTTTAATTCTTGATATTTTACTTAAAATTTGTACAACCCTAGGAAAATTATGTAGCTCCTTGAAATGATAGATACCTGTGACAATTGGGAACAAAGATAAACCCAGCCTATTTAGCTTCTACTGTAAATGACACGTAAAGAAAATAATGTCTGATAAAGTACTTTATAGTCTGCTGTAATGGAGCTTACAGTCTATTGGAAGGAAAAGACAGACAATCAGACCAAGGAAAACCGAATTATAACTGTGATATGTTCTGTGGGATCATCTGAAGGACAATTTGATCAAATCTCTGAAGTCAAGGAAAGCTTACTTTGAAGAAATTGTATTAGATAGGAGTATTAGTTTGCTAGGCCTGCCCTAAAAAATCACCAGCTGAGTAGCTTAAAATAACAACAATGTATTCTCTCCCAGTTCTGGAGGCCAGAAGTCTGAAATTAAGGTATCTGCAAGACCATGCTCTTTCTAAAACTTATAGAGGAGTAGCCTCACTTGCTTCTTCTAGCTTCCGGTGTTTGCCAGAAATCCTGAGTTTTTAGATGCATCAGGCTCATCTCTGCCTCCGATATCACATGGGCATCTCCTCCCCTGTGTGTGTGTGTGTCAGTGTCTCCTCTTTCTGTAAGGACACCAGTTATACTGGGTTAGGATCCAACTAATCAGTATGACTTCACCTTAACTTGATTATATCCACGAAGACTCTGTTTCCAAATAAGGTCATAGTCACAGACATGGGGGGTTAGGACTTCAGTCTGTCTTTTGTGCGGGGATAGAATTTAACTGATAACAGTATATATTCAAAAGAACATACAGGATTGAACTAGGTGACCAGAGTAGAGAACATTTCATCCGTGCATAGCAAATAGTGCAGATGCCCTTTTGTAAAAGGGACTTTGTTGCATATGAGATACTGAAAGGCCAGTGGAGGTGGAGTGGAGCAGCATGTGAAATGTAGCCAGAGCCATTGGAAGATGCTATGTTTTAAAGATCACTGTTGGCCGTGTTAAAGTGTTTTCAAGAGAACTCTACTGAGATGCTTTATGCAGGGAACAGGGGATGAGGGAGGAAGTGGGGGGAAGTAAGGAAAATGTATGGCCTGAGCAGATTATCTTTTCAGAAGGACCATGTTGGTTGCACTGAAGGAGAACAGTTTGCATGAGGACAAGAAAAAAGTGTTGTTAGGTTACTCTTAGAGCCCAAGTGAGATACCTTGAACCATGATGGCAATAGCAGATACACAGAGAAGTGGTCAGCTTTGAAAGCTATTTAGGAATTAAAATCAAAGGGCTTGTTGATGGAAGGAAAGTAGAGGTTAAGGTAAAGGGAGATGATAAATCCCAGATTTCTGGCTTGGATGATTGTATGACTAATGGTTTCATTTGCCCAAGGAGAAGTACTGGAAGAGAGTCAGAATTTTGATATTTAGTACTTACAAGCTAGACTGCAGCTCAGAGCAATAATTCTCAACTCTAAAGATCATTAGCATCATTGAGAAGCTTTCAAAAATATTCAGATGCCCACACTCCATTGTGTCTTCATTGGTCTGGGGTGGGGCCCAAGTATTATTTCTTGTTCTCCTTCCTACCTTGATGGATTACAAAGTGTATAACAAAATAAAATAATCAGAATTTAAGACAGGAAATGACTCATTCCAATTCAGGTATGTCAGGAAAGATGCATAAAGAAGGTAGGATCTGCGTTAACTATTGAAGGAAAAATAGGCTTTTAAGGTGGAGAAGAGGAGGAAGGAAGAAATTCTACATACCAGGAATAGGTGAACAATGCCTGGAAGATGAAAATAGCAAAAGATGTTGTAAGCCTCAGGGAGTCTGAGTTTCTTAGAAAGAAATATATCATGTGTTAAATGAAAAAGTCTTGAAAAAGTGGCTTAGAGTTTTACATAGAGCTATGAAGTCTTCTGTTTTTGTTTCTCCCTCTGACAGACAACCCAGGTTTTTTCACCTGCTCCTAATCCAATATATTTCATAACTATTATTCTCCATTAGTATATACACTATATATATATACATATATATATACATATATATATATACACACACACACACACCAAAAGAAAAGGTTTGTCTAGCTGATGTATGCAAAAAGATGAACACACCTCTCATTGTAGTGTTTACCCTTTACAAGTCTGAATGTTATCAGTCTAATATTTCATGGCAAAAATTTAAGTTCAGTAAGACCTTTCCTCTGGAAAAACCTCTAATCAAAATCTAAAGCAAGCTATGGATAAATTAACATTTAAACTTAGAAACCGATATTTGAAGAACTTAGCAATTTTTTTCTGCTAGAAAATGGTTGATTCTCAGCCAATAGCTAGAAAATGTACAATATATACAAAAGGAAAATATATACAAATATTATAGTGCACAGTTATTCCATACACTACTAAAATTGAAAATTGCGATAAAAAGAAAAGTATTTTCCAACGTCTTCTTATTTGTTTCAACAATCTCTGGTCTTGCCAATGCCACTATGGTAATTCTCTCAAATTTGTAATGGTTAAAACTTGATGGTAGTGCTTTTTAAAACCTATATTATCTAATGGAATTGTCATTTATATTATATCACTTTCATCTAAAAGCCAAATAAGACAGATCATTTTTGCTTCTTTTGAGGGTAGGCATTTTTGTGTCCACGGGGCTAACTGAAGCCTTCAGTTATACATGAACAATTCCCACTAAAGTCAAAAAGAAGAGTGCTCATATAACCTAGGGCAGAATTTGGCCTATGGTATGTATCGCTTGGTAATGGAAGAGAGAATATGACTTTATTTAAACATGGCCTTGAATAGTTTTCTTTTCCCATATATTTTCCCTTGGTATTTCTCTCTCTCAAATGCGACGTTCAAAAATATTCCAAGCAGCTGTATTGTTCTGGATGCATAATAAGAGCATATGTTCAAGATACCAGTTTAGATATCTCTAAGCCAAAGAAAGAACAGTTAAAATAAAACAAATTATAAAAACTTTTCCAAGAATGGAAAGGCTTTAATAGATTTGTTAATCTTCCAATTATTTAATTACAGCAGAGAAAAAATGATATTTATATATATAATATATATATAATTATGTGTGTATGTATGTCAATATATATTTTTTGTAAGTGTTCATATCGGGAAAAGCAGTCATTCTGCTTTCTAAAGACTACATGAGATAATCCCTGAAAAACATTGTATATTCTAGAAGTAGAAAAATAGTTGGATTCTCTTGTTTATGATTTGTGTACATGGTTCTCAATCTAGGGAGAAAAGAAAGAAAGGAAAAAGGAAAGGGCAGGGAAAGGACATAAAGCATTCCAGTTGGGGGTTGGGGAGGAGAGGAGAGCCAGAGACGAAGGGCTGGAAGAGGAGACTCAGCTCGTGCCAGTTTCACTGTAGTGGGGTTGACCGAGAAAGTTTAGATTATGGATGTACAATATGTAATGTTAAGTTTGTTGTTTTCTGGGTTGCAAATCCACTGTGTTATTGTAGTTATTTGGCCAAAATCGATTACAGGTAGCTATTTTGAGGGGTTTGGTACCTTAGGGAATTTATATAAAAGAGTTGGGTTCAGTGTTTGGGTTGAATGAGAGGTAGCAGTAAACTGGAAATAAGATGAATTCTGTGGGAGTACACATTGGGACAAATGGTGACCATTATTATTTAATCCCTTAAAATACCTGTAGCAGTCTCAGACAGAACATCTCAAAGTTTGTGGGAAGAGGCTTTTATAAATATTAAAGAGAAGTGAGACCCAAGAAATTTTGAAAACTAGGGAGCACTAAACTTGGAGAGGTCCAGTGTAGATAGTGCTTCTTTGTTTATTTTTAATTAACTTTTTTTGAGATAATTGTCGACTTGCAAACATTTGTGAGAAATAATACTGAGAGATCCCAAGTATCCCTTACCCAAGGGTAACATCTTGCAAAACTGTAGTATAACATCACAACCAGGATACTGATATTGATACAATCCACCCACTTTATTTAGACTTTCCATTTTTCTGGACTTGTTTGTATGTGCAGTTCTGTACAGTTTTATCACATATGTAGATTTGTGGCTCCATCATAGTCAAGATAAAGAACAGTTCTATTACCATAAGGCTACCCCAAATTTCCCTTTTATAAACACACCCAACCTGTTCCTTACTTCACCACAGATTTCATATTTTTAATATATTTCAGGGCCTGTGCCTTTCCATATACGTTTTAGAATAAATTTACCTGTGTCTACCAAATGTCTTGTTGGGATCTTGTTAGGAATTTCATTGCATCTCTAGATCAACTTGGGGAGAATTGGTATGTTTTACTATGCTGAACCTTCCAATACATGAACAATTTAGATCTTTGATTTCTTTTATTGGTATTTTGTAATTTTCAGCATACAGATCCTGTGCATGTTTTGCTAAGTTTATTCATAAGTGTTAAATTTTCTTTGGAGTGATTGAAATTGATTATAGGTTTTAAATTTTAGTTCCCACATATTTTTTGTTATAATACAGAAAATGTTACTGATTTGGGGGGGGCTTGATCCTATATTTAAAAACCTTGCTGAACTAATTTATTAGTTCTGAAAGTTCTTTTGTAATTTGTTGGGATTTTCTACATAGACAATCATGTTGCCTGCAGTTAGGAGCAGTTTCTTTCTTTCCAGTATGTGTGATTTTTATTTCTTTGTTGCAATAGCTAGAATTTCTAATACTATGTTGAATAAGAGTGGTAATAACAAACATCTTTGCTTTGTTTCTGATCTTAGGGAGAAAACATTCAGTTTTTCACGAATAAGTATAACGTTAGCTGCAGATGCTCTTCATCACGTTGAGAAAATTTCCCTTTATTGCTAATTTATTAAAATTTTCATCATAATGAGTGTTGGATTTTGTTAGTCCTTTTTTACATCAATTGATGTGATTTTTCTTCTTTAGCCTGTTAATCTGGTTGGTTACACTGATTGATTTTCAAATGTTTAACCAACTTTACATACCTGGAATAAATTCGACTTGGTCATGATGATTCCTTTTATATGCTGCTTGATTTGATTTACTAGTACTCCTCTGAGGAATTTTCCATCTATGTTCATGAGCTGTATTGATCCATAATTTTCCTTTCTCGTACTATCTTTTGGTATTAGGTTAATGCTGTCCTCATAAAATGAGTTGGGAAGTGTTCCCTCCTATTCTGTTTTCTGAAATAGATTATGTAAAATTAGCGTTAATTCTTCCTTAAATGTTTGGTAGGCATCTCCAGGTTTAGTGAAGCTGTTTGGAGATCTCATATTTGAAGATTTTTAATTAAATTGAATTTCTTTAATTCAGATTGTCTATTTTATCTTGGTTGATTTTAGGTAATTTGTGGTTTTCAGACAATTAGTCTATTTCTTCTAAGATGTTGAATTTGTGACTGTAATATTATTCATCTTATCTTTTATTACCCCTTATTATCGTTTTACTGGCTATAGGATCTAAAGTGATATCACCTGCTTCATTATTGATATTATTCGTGTCTTCTCTCTTATAATTGTTAGTCTTGCCAAAAGTTTATAATTTAATTGATATTTTTGAAAAACCACATTTTCCCTTGATTTTTCTCTATTGTTTAGCTATCCTCAGTTTCATTGATCTCTGCTTTTACATTTATTATTTCCTTCTGTCTGCTTGATTTGTGCTTATTTTGCTCTCTTTCTGGGGTTTCTTGAGGTAAGAACTTAGATGGATATTTCCAGACCTTTTCTCTCCTTAAAAGCAAGCAGTAGGTTTAGTGCTGTGATTTAGTGTGTAATTTAATTTAATGTTTAATTTAGTGTTGTAAATATTCCTCTTTGTACTGCTTTAGCTGTATCACAAAGATTTTAGTATGTTGTATTTTCATTATTATTCAGTTCTATGTATTTTTTATTTTTGTTGAGACTTCTTTGACTCATGCATTAATTACAAGTAGGTTTCTTGTTTCCAAGCTTTTGAAGATTTAACAAAATTATATTTCTGATATTGATTTCCAATTTGAATCCATTGTGGTCAGAAAAAACACTGTTTAGTTTCAGTTCTTTAAAATTTGCTGAGTTTTTAAAAAATGGCCCCACGTTCTTGGTGAACGTTCTGTGAGCACTTGAAATTAACGTGTATTCTGCTGTTGCATAGCATGTTTTATATATATATTCTGTATATATTTATTTATATTCTGCATCTATATCAATTATCTATGTATCTATCTAATTTTAATCCACTCTGCCAATCTCTGTCACTTATTTGGTGTATTTAGACCATTTACATCTAAGCGTCTTAATGATGTGATAGACTTAGGTCTGCAGTTTTGTCATTAGTTCTCTGTTTCTTCTGATTTTGGTTTCTCTGTTTCGCTTTTCTTACCTTGCTGTGGGTTACTTGAACACGTTTTAGGGTTCCATCTTTATTTATAACATTTTTGGTGTATCTTTTTGTATAACGTTCTTAGCGGCTTAGGTATTACAGTATATATAATTAACTTAGTCTACTGACATGGATGTTTTGTCACTTCAGTGGAAGTGTAGAAACTTTACTTCCATTTAGGTCCCTTTACCTACACTGCTTTTTAAGTATAATTGCCTTGAGTGTTTCCTCTCCATACATTGAGCACCACAGCAAATGGTGTTAAAGTTTTTGCTTTGACCATCAAATATTATTTAATAAACTCATGATAAGGATAGTTTATGTATTTACTCCTAATATTACTCATTCTTATGTTCTTATTTTCTTCCTGAAATTCTAAACCTTTTGTTGTCATTTTGTTTCTCTTTAAAGGACTTTCTTTAGTCCCTCTTTAAGAGTGAGCTGGATGAAAACAAATTCTCTTAGTTTTCATTCAACTGAGAATGTGTTGATTTTCCCTTCATTCCTAAAGGATATTTTTGCTGAATGTAAAATTTGTGATTGAGAGTTAATTTCTTTCATTACTTGAAAAATGTTGTGCCGCTCCTTCTGGCCTCCATCGTTCAGGTGAGAAACCAGGTGTTGTAATTTGAATTGAAATTCCCTTATAAGTTTTGCATCATTTTCCTGTGGCAACTTTCAAGAGTTTCTCTTTGTGCTTTGTTTTCAGAAGTTTAATATTGAATTCCTTGGCATGAATTTCTTTGGTATTATCCTATTATTGGGAGTTTGCTCAGCCTTATGAATCTGTACGTTTATGTCTTTTGCCATTTTTCAATGTTTTCAGACAATATTTCTTTCAATATATTTTCAATGTCACTCTCCTCTGTGATTCTAATTATAGAGATACTATCTCTTTGTTATTGTCCCACAGATCCTTGAGGCTCACTTCATTTTATTTCTTTTAATATTTTTTTCTCTTTTGTTTCAATTTAGGTAAATACCATTGATTTGTCTTCAAGTTCACAGTTTCTATTCCATCATCTTAACTTTACTCTTGAGTCCATATAGCAAGTTTTTTAATTGTCTCAAAGTTTTGTTTAAAAATAATTCTTAAATTTCCATTTGGATCTTTTATTATAACTTCTATTACTTTGCTGAGATTTTCTCTTCTTTCTTCATTCGCTTTGAAAGAATTCACAATTTCTTGTGGAAGTATTTTTATGCTTTTAAATCCTTATCAGATAATTCTTCTATCTGATTCATCTCAGTGTTGGTATTGGTAGATTTTCGGTTCTCATTCAAGTCATAGTTTTTCTGGTTATTTGTATGACATGTGACTTTTATTTTATCCTAGACATTTTGGCTACCATATTATGAGACTCTGGCTCCAGTTCACTTTTCGTTTTATCACTAGGCTGTCCCCCTATTGAGATCTGACACAATGGCCAGGTGAATGTATATGTTCAGTTTCCCACCTGTCCCTGTCACCATCACCTCACTGGTGGCCTTGTTGCAGATGACGGATTGGAAGGTTAGCATTTTCAACACCTCCTTGGTGAAAGTGGGCCACCTACCCACCCACCTGTCGTCTCCAAGTGCTGATGGATTCTTTTTTTTTTTTTTTTTTCCTGAGGCACACGGGTCTCTCACCGCTGTGGCCTCTCGTGTCTCGGAGCACAGGCTCCGGACGCGCAGGCCCAGCAGCCATGGCCCACGGGCCCAGCCGCTCCGCGGCATGCGGGATCCTCCCGGACCGGGGCACGAACCCCTGTCCCCCGCATCGGCAGGCGAACTCTCAACCACTGCGCCACCAGGGAAGCCCGGATTCTTTTTTTTTTAATTTGATCTTTATTTTATATTTGAGTATAGTGGATTTACAATGTTGTGTTAGTTTCAGGTGTACAGCAAAGTGATTCAGTTATACATGTATCTATTCATTTTCAGATTCTTTACCCATGTAGGTTATTACAGAATATTGAGTAGAGTTCCCCGTGCTATACAGTAGGTCCTTGTTGATTATCTATTTCATATATAGTAGTGTGTACATGTGAATTCCAAACAGCTAATTTATCCCTCCTGACCACCTTTCCCCTTTGGTAACCATAAGTTTGTTTTTGAAGTCTGTGAGTCTTTTTCTGTCTTGTAAATAAGTTTATTTGGAAGAAGTAAAGCTGTCACTGTTTGCAGATGACATGATACTATACATAGAGAATCCTAAAGATGCTACCAGAAAACTACTAGAGCTAATCAATGAATTTGGTGAAGTAGCAGGATACAAAGTTAATGCACAGAAATCTCTGGCATTCCTATATACTAATGATGAAATATCTGAAAGTGAAATCAAGAAAACACTCCCATTTACCATTGCAACAAAAAGAATAAAATATCTAGGAATAAACCTACCTAAGGAGATGAAAGACCTGTATGCAGAAAATTATAAGACACTGATGAAAGAAATTAAAGATGATACAAATAGATGGAGAGATATACCATGTTCTTGGATGGCAAGAATCAACATTGTGAAAATGACTCTACTACCCAAAGCAATCTACAGATTCAATGCAATCCCTATCAAACTACCACTGGCATTTTTCACAGAACTAGAACAAAAAATTTCGCAATTTGTATGGAAACACAAAAGACCCCGAATAGCCAAAGCAATCTTGAGAACGAAAAAAGGAGCTGGAGGAATCAGGCTCCCTGACTTCAGACTATACTGCAAAGCTACAGTAATCAAGACAGTATGGTACTGGCTCAAAAACAGAAAGATAGATCAATGGAACAGGATAGAAAGCCCAGAGATAAACCCACGCACATATGGACACCTTATCTTTGATAAAGGTGGCAGGAATGTACAGTGGAGAAAGGACAGCCTCTTCAATAAATGGTGCTGGGAAAACTGGACAGGTACATGTAAAAGTATGAGATTAGATCACTCCCTAACACCATACACAAAAATAAACTCAAAATGGATTAAAGACCTAAATGTAAGGCCAGAAACTATCAAACTCTTAGAGGAAAACATAGGCAGAACACTCTATGACATAAATCACAGCAAGATCCTTTCTGACCCACCTCCTAGAGTAATGGAAATAAAAACAAAAATAAACAAATGGGACCTAATGAAACTTCAAAGCTTTTGCACAGCAAAGGAAACCATAATCAAGACCAAAAGACAACCCTCAGAATGGGAGAAAATATTTGCAAATGAAGCAACTGACAAAGGATTAATCTCCAAAATTTACAAGCAGCTCATGCAGCTCAATAACAAAAAAACAAACAACCCAATCCAAAAGTGGGCAGAAGACCTAAATAGACATTTCTCCAAAGAAGATATACAGAATGCCAACAAACACATGAAAGAATGCTCAACATCATTAATCATTAGAGAAATGCAAATCAAAACTACAATGAGATATCATCTCACACCAGTCAGAATGGCCATCATCAAAAAATCTAGAAACAATAAATGCTGGAGAGGGTGTGGAGAAAAGGGAACACTCTTGCACTGCTGGTGGGAATGTGAATTGGTTCAGCCACTATGGAGAACAGTATGGAGGTTCCTTAAAAAACTACAAATAGAATTACCATATGACCCAGCAATCCCACTACTGAGCATATACCCTGAGAAAACCAAAATTCAAAAAGAGTCATGTACCAAAATGTTCATTGCAGCTCTATTTACAATAGCCCGGAGATGGAAACAACCTAAGCGCCCATCATCGGATGAATGGATAAAGAAGATGTGGCACATACATACAATGGAATATTACTCAGCCTTAAAAAGAAATGAAATTGAGCTATTTGTAATGAGATGGATAGACCTAGAGTCTGTCATACAGAGTGAAGTGAGTCAGAAAGAAAAAGACAAATACCGTATGCTAACACATATATATGGAATTTAAGGGGAAAAAAAATGTCATGAAGAACCTAGGGGTAAGACAGGAATAAAGACGCAGACCTACTGGAGAACGGACTTGAGGATATGGGGAGGGGGAAGGGTGAGCTTTGACAGGGCGAGAGAGAGTCATGGACATATACACACTAACAAACGTAGTAAGGTAGATAGCTAGGGGGAAGCAGCCGCAAGGCACAGGGATATTAGCTCGGTGCTTTGTGACAGCCTGGAGGGGTGGGATAGGGAGAGTGGGAGGGAGGGAGACGCAAGAGGGAAGACATATGGGAACATATGTATATGTATAACTGATTCACTTTGTTATAAAGCAGAAACTAACACACCATTGTAAAGCAATTATACCCCAATAAAGATGTTTAAAAAATAAATAAATAACATAAAAAAAATAAGTTTATTTGTATCATTTTGTAGATTCCACATATAAGGGATATCATATGATATTTGTCTGACATACTTCACTTAGTATGATGATCTCTAGGTCCATGCATGTTGCTGCAAACGGCATTATTTCATTCTTTTTTATGGCTGAGTAATATTCCATTGTGTATATGTACCGTATCTTCTTTATCTGTTCCTCTGTCGATGGAGATTTAGGTTGTGTCCACGTCTTGGCTATCATAAATAGTGCTGCAATGAACATTTGGGTGCATGTATCTTGTCGAATTATGGTTTTCTCCAGATATATGCCCGCTGAGCCCCACTGTCACCAGGAGGGGGAAGCACATTGCTGGCTCACACCCCTTTGTGACTGTGGGGTGAGTGGAAGCTCAGCTTCTTGCTGGTCCCCATTGACACCAAGGAAGGGGCAGTGGAGTGTCAAGTAACCCCTCTCCTGTCACCTTATTCTGCTTCATGGATGCCAGGTGTAAGTGGAGGCTCAGCTTCCCATTGGGTTCACTTCACAAGGAAGTAAAGAGGACAGTGGAATACTGACCAGCCCTACCTCATACTACATCCTTCAGTCTCACTAATACAAGTTGGGATGGGGGCCCAGCTCAGCTCCCCATTAGGCTCACTTGGTGGGAGTTGGGTGTGAAACAGAATACAGACTAGCCCTGATACACAACACTGCATTCAGTCTCATTGCCATGAAGTGGGTGTAGAGGTACAGCTCTCACCTGGGCTCCCCTGACACCAAGGATTGGGGGAGATAAAGTGCTCACCAGACCTGGCTCACACTTCCTTTCCTTGTTCAGTCTTACTGATGCTTGGTGAGTAGGAAGGGTCAGCTCCTGCTAGGCCCTGGCAGGGGGCGGTGGGGGGAGTGGAATGCTGACTCGCCCTGCCTCTGTACCTCCTCATTAGGTCTCCCTGTTGTCAGATGGGAGGGTGGAGTTGGAGTCTCAGTCCTTGCTGGGCTGAGGTTACAATCCCCTGGTGAGGAATTGGAGTACAGCCCGCTTCAGTCAGGTGGGGATGGCAGATCAACTCCCCTCTCACCCTGCCAATACTATTTTGAAAGGGGATCAGAGTGCCACCTCCTTCCGTGGAGCAGGGTATAGAAAATAATTTCCTTACTCTTTGCCAGCAATACTCCCCCTACTGTTAGATTGGAGAGTTGCCTGCTTTCGCCAAGTGGAGAAGGGAAGAACAGCTCTTTGTTGGGTTTTCAGCACCACTCTGCAGGGAACTAAAACACTGCCTGCTTTGCCAGGGGCAATGGAAGATGAGATCTCTGAATGGCCCTGTCAGTTCTACCAGGTAGGGGATTCAAGGTACTGCAGCTTACTTCTGCTGGGTGGGAGGGTGAGATGAAAGATTGACCTCCTGATGGGCTCTGTTAGAACCATGAGAGAGTGTCTGTGTGTTTCCCTGTGGTTTTTCCATTGGTGTCTGGCTGAAGTAGGGCAGACATTGCCTAAAAGGCCTTTTATCTTAGGCCACCATTTTCCCTGTCCTTTATCTAGGAGAAGTAGACTATTCTTGGAATGTACTTTACCTGTGCCTGTTGGCAGTTCTAGGATAGATGCTTCTGGAATGCTCTGTCTGGGGTATATGGGCAGTAATAAGAATACTAGGGGATTAACTGCCATGTTGTTTCTCAAATCCTGAGGTCCCTAAGTTTTTTTTGCCTTCTTCCCACCTTGAAGAGTCCTCCTATACTTGTTTATCATGTTATGCCTAGGGTTTTTAAGTTATGGAAAGAGGACCTGGGAGGAATAGGACTCTTCCATCGTTGTCAGAACCAGAAGTCACCATGTGTTAAAGGGGACCTTGTCTACCCTTTCTTAATGCTTTTTACCATAAACTCTTCATTATGTTTAAAACATGTTGGCTAAAATGGTGGGAAGTAAGGAAGAATCCTTCACAGAATGAATTGGATATAGGAAAAAGACGATACACTGGTCAAATATTGCAAAGTCAATTTGGGCAAAGCTAGACATGGTCTTATTTACAAATAAAAATTTCACACGCGTTGCAGCAGTGTTCAGGTGTCCTGACGAATTATAAAATGCTTTATGAGGAACCTATGGGTGAGCATTTGCAAATTCTCGTAACGTTTTCTCAGTAACTCTTTTGTCAAAATAGAAGTTAAAAGGTTGAAATGGTTTCTGAACCAAATATCACACCAGATAAATGTAAAATAACTACATAGGCCAACAAGGTGTGTCCTTTATTGCCTGTGATTATTGCAACTACTGCCGCTGGCAGAGATCCATCCCTTTCATGTGGGCAAGTCCAAGATTAATTCTCAATTAGAAATAGAGACTTGATTCAAGGGCAACATTTAACTTGGCATCAGTGTGTCAACATTTCAGCCAATTTAGGTGACCATGTACACTTCAGAGGAAAGAGATTGCTGTTTCATATTAAATATAGAGTGGAGCTTGGAGAGATAAGGTAGTTTGTACCTTTTCGCATTATGTTTCAATTAATTTTGGCAGGTATGTCTTTTGTAGCAACTTTAGGTGTCGAAAAGCTACTTGTGACCCCTCAAGATTTGTCTCTTTCCATGTTAAAGCGACCATCATCTTGGTTTATATTTGATTTGTGAATGAGGTACATAGCTGTCTTATGATGCAAAAGCAATTGTCACTATTTGCAGATCTCATGATTGAGAGTTTCTTGTGTTAATATATGTAGTTTGATGTTCATTTGCACCGTGTGTAACTGGTTCATGTAGTCGATTAAAATAATAAGCAGTGCTTGATCGTGGTTAAAATAAATGCCAAGGATAAATTCTTCTATTAATTAGTGAGAGCTTATCCAAATTAGCATCTATAATTATAAGCTGTTGTTAATTTTTGTTGCGACCTATTAGATATCCTGTCCTAAATCATTAACTCTAGTGTAACTGAGCATTAATGATAGGTGACTTGCTTTTTAAATGGACAGTGGAAGCTCTCATGCAAAACTTATACTAATAAATGCAGATTTTATACTGTTTCACACAGAATCATTGAAAATTCATGTGGAGTTTTAGACTTAGCATAAACAGAAATGTATTAGGTTTTCTTTTATTGAGCCAGACCTTAAAAACCAGACCTGTGTTCCCATGCAGGAAGTCATTGATTCAAGATTTCCTTGCACTCCAACTCATTTTTGTATGGCTTTCTGTTTCCTTAAATCACATATATTTCTTTCTATTGCAAACTTTTGATGTATTTCTTAAACTGCTACAGTCTTATGCCTTTGTATAACAAGTGATAATGTACTGTTACTTCTCCTTGATATTGAAAAATCTAGTATCAATATGTTGCTGTGCAGTCGTTGGAAAGAGAATAAGTGGAATGCCTAGAAATTACCCCAAGTTTTGATTTTGTGCTCACGTCTTCATTAGTATATGTCATTCTTGAATAGGTTGATTTCTTTGGGGCAGGATTTCTCAATCTCAGCACTTTTTTTTTTTTTAAATTGAAGTACAGTTGATGTAGTTGACATATCATATTACATAAATTACAGGTCTACAATATAATGGTTCACAATTTTTAAAGTTTATACTCCATTTATAGTTATTATAAACTATTGGCTATATTCCCCATGTTGTACAGTATATCCTTGGAGCTTATTTTGTACCTAATAGTTTGTACCTCTTAATCCCCTACCCCTATATTGTCCCTCCCCCCTTTTCTCTCCCCACTGGTAACCACTAGTTTGTTCTCTGCATCTGTGGGTTCAATCTCAGCACTTTTGACATTTTGAACAGGATAATCCTCTGTCATAGGGGCTTTCCTGTACGTTGTTTGGTGTCAATCCTGGCCTCTACCTACTAGATAGCAGTAGCAAACCTCCCATCTCTCTCCAACCCAGTGACAAGCAAATGTGTCTTCAGACATGGCCAAGTGTAACCTCAGAGGCAAAACCACGCTTCTTTGAGAAAAACTGCTTTAGAGTTTCATCCTTCGCTATTTCCTTATAATTTGCAAGGTATTTTTTTCTTTTTTTGAGGGGTATAAGGTGTGATGTCAAACCTGTACAGAAAAGACTTGGACTTAAGGTTAGCCATATTTAATTGAGGGAAGTTTATCAAAGCATAAAATAAGAAAATTGGGGACAGAAAGGAAATTCTAAAATTGGCTTATGCAATTTCTAAGGATAGCTGATAAGAATTCTGAATTGGTGACATACTATATTTTGACTTAAAAGATGATCCAAGTTAAAGTTGATTGTTAAAAATGTCTATTTAAAGGAAGTGCATAGAATTGTTAGCATCAGAAATATTGTGCTTAAGAGAGGAGGAGTTTCATTTATATGAAAATAATAGGATATCAGTAAATGGTCGATTTGAAAAGCGAAACAACCATGCAGAAGTCTCAAAGTGTTTTGAGGTGACATAGAGTTTAAGTGTGAGATCAGATAGTTAGAACTTAAAATGTCTGGATCATTTATTAGGGCCTCAAGCTGGTGATCGAAACCATTTGCCGCATTGACAATTGAGAGACATTTGCAGGTGATATTTGACGTTTCTGTGAAAAGTCTGTTATCTGTTCTAGTAAAGGTTTTTGAAAAGGCTTATTACATATTTGTATGATGCTTTTTTTTACATTTTTAAAATTCATTTAAAACTTATTTACATACAGCAAAATCTCCCTTTCTTGTGTACACTTCTATTAGTTTTGGTAAATGCAAAAAATATCATGCAACCATAATAGTTATGTAACCACCAACCAATCAACGAATAGAAGAGATATGGAACCTCCAGATATTCTTCTGGTACCCTTTTATAGCCATTGTCCTCTTCCCACCCCCACACCCTGTCAACCTCTGATCTGTTATCTCAGTAAATACCTAGTAGTAGGGTGGCTGGCTCCTATGGTAGGTGTATGCGTAAATTTTTCAGAAATTGCCAAGTTTTCCTCCAAAGTGGCTGTCTCCTTTTGTATTCCCACCAGCGAGATGTGAGATTGTAGTTGCTTTGCTTGCCAGCACTTGATATTGTCGGTCTGTCTACCTACCCATCTACCTACCTACCTGTACGTAGTTAGCCATTCTTCTGATAGATATTTATTGATATCTCATTGTGGTTTTGATCTGCATTTCCCTGGTGGTCAATGACATTGAGAGGCTTCTGTGTTTTTCCTCCATGTATCTTCTTCGGTGAAGTATCTGTCCAAAATCTTCCCATTTAAAAAATATGTTCTTTGTTTTCTTACTGGGGACTTTCAATGGCTTTTTATGTATTCTGCATATGAGCCTTTTGACAGTTGTTTGTTTTCCAAATATTCTCCCAGTCTGTAGCTTGTCTTCCCATTCTTTCAACAATGCCTTTTACAGATCGGAGGTTTTCAGTTCTTTAGGTTATGACTCCTTTTCACAATCTGTTTGCTTTGGTTCAGTTTTCAGAATCCTCAGGTAGTTGCTTTTTGTATTTTGTTCAGGGTTTTTTGGTGGTAATTGTAAGGAAAGATAGGCTGAAGTGGGCTTACTCCATCTTGGTCAGAATCAGAAGACTTGTATGATGCTTTCTAATTTTCAGTATTTCATAAACATTATTTTCAGTCCATTAATAATATTTATGATTGACATCTTCCATGTAAGAAAATAAAAACATCAAAAGCCAATGAGTTAACACCTCACACAGGTCAGAATGGTCATCATCAAAAAGTCTACAAATAAATGCTGGAGATGGCGCAGAGAAAAAGGAACCCTCTTACACAGTTGGTGGGAATGTAAATTGTGCAGTCACTATGGAGAACCGTATTGAGGTTCCTTAAAAAACTAAAAGTAGAGCTACCATATGATCCTGCAATCCCAACCATAGACACATATCTGGAGAAAACCGTAATTCGAAAAGATACATGCACCCCAGAGTTCACTGCAGCATTATTTACAATAGCCAAGACGTGGAAGCAACCTACATGTCCATCGACAGAGGAATGGATAAAGAAGATATAGTACATATATACAAAGGAATATTACTCAGCCATTAAAAAGAATGAAATAATGCCATTTGCAGCAACATGGATGGACCTAGAAGTTATCATACTAAGTGAAGTAAGCCAGACAGAGACAAATATAGCATATTGCTTATATGGGGAATCTAAAAATAAAAAATGATACAAATGAACTTATGTACAAAACACAGATAAATCCACAGACATAGAAAACAAGCTTATGGTTACCAAAGGGGGAAAGGGGAGGAGGAATAAATTAGGAGTTTGGGATTAACATATACACACTACTGTATATAAAATAGATAAACAGCAAGAGCTACTGTATAGCACAGGGAACTATATTCAACATTTTCTAATAACCTACAAGGGAAGAGAATCTGAAAAAGAATATATGTATATGTATATAAATGAATCACTTTGCTATACACCTGAAACTAACACAACATTGTAAATCAAGTATACTTCAATGATAAAATCAAAAGCCATAAGGTTTTTAAAATTCAGAAATAAATAAAAAGCCATATGGGAAATAACTAGTGATCAAAAATACCTGAAACAAGTAAGCCTGAAGATGTTAAGTCCTATTTAATGTGTTTTTTGAGTACAAGCCCCCCAAATGCAAATTGTTTTACTTATGAACCTTATCTTTGTTTTATACACATTCTTTTTAGTATTTTTGGAACTCCTTTCATTAAATTTTCAATTTAAATATTTGCTGGAAAATAAGAAAATTGTAAGAACTATATAAATAAAATCTTCAAGAAAACTTGTCTTTTAGCCATACTCAGAAGGAACTTTTTTGTCCAGTCGTCTTTGGTGACACAAAAGCAGATGACTGGAGCAAGGCCACAGTGTACTAGAGGAAAGAGCACGTGTAAAAGTCAGCATTGGCAAATGTATCTTCCCTTTTCACATGCAATACTTGAAAAGAACCTCTGTGGCCATGGCCCTAGTGAACAAGTCAAATCCTCTTGCCTAGAACACTTTACTTTTATGAATGTAAGCACCCTTGACATCTGCTATGCACACACCACTTCATGAAAGGTCTTAAGGTGAGCAAAGATGGTGAATTTGTGGCCTCTGTCCCTAAGAAGCTGTACAGAGGAGAAAAGAAACAGTGTGGGGAGGTTGGGTAGAGATTGTTGGAAAATAATTTTTGGATAAAAATGAGATTAAAAAAAATCACCTAAGTTATAGAATCAGCATTTAAAAATTTTTATTTTGATTGAAGTATAGTTGATTTATAATGTGTTAATTACTGCTATACAGCAAATTGACTCGGTTACACATGTACATATATATATATCACATTCTTTTTCAGATTCTTTTCCAATACGGTTTATCACAGGATATTGAATATAGTTCCCTGTGCTGTACAGTTGGAACTTGTTGTTCATCTATCCTATATACACTAGTTTACATCTGCTAACTGCAAACTCCCACTCCATCCCTCCCCCACCCCACCTCCCCTTTGGCAACCACCAGTCTGTTCTCTGTCTGTGATAGAATCAATATTTTAGAATACTTAGAAAATAACTAAAAAATACGAACCCAACCAACCTCTCCAGTAACTTTGTTATAATATTAATGTAATTCTCTCTAGTCTCACGTACATATTTTAGATCTAACCATAGCACACCCTTTGTGCATATATAATGTTGTCTACTCCTCCTCTTATTTAAGTTAACATTGCATCACAATTTATTTCCACATAGCTTCATAGTTTGAGGTAGGTCTTGAGGGAAGTATCAATAGTAGAGATTCCTTGAAAGAAGGCAAGCGCTTTTGCTAAAAACAGGACTAGCGTGAGAGTTCAGGAATCTACTACACTCTAGATTTTTTTCTTTTTAAATAATGTTGCAAGTCAGGTACTTGTCCTTATGTCCTGTAAAGATTTGTTCTTAGCAGTGCAATTTCTCTTAGAGGGACAGGAAAGTGTTTACTTAGTACTTTAGAAAGTAAAACATCAATCCACCCACCTATGTCGATTGGTTTCTTACGGAGTCAAGGGTTTTACATGTCATTTTATGAGCTACCCTGTGAAGAAGGTACAGATGAGACCAATGAGGCACAGAGCAGTTGAGGGTATTGAACAGAGGTGAGCAGAACATCACAAGTTATTTGGAACTCAACATATTTTTCTTGGTTGAAAATATGGACTTCGCTGGTAGCACAGTGGTTAAAAATCCTCTTGCCAATGCAGTGGACACGGGTTTGAGCCCTGGTCTGGGAAGATCGCACATGTTGCGGAGCAACTTATCCCGTGCGCCACGACTACTGAGCCCATGCTCCGCAACAAGAGAAGTCACCACAATGAGAAGCCCACGCACCACAACGAAGAGTAGCCCCTGCTCGCTGCTAGAGAAAACCCATGCGCAGCAACGAAGACCCAACGGGGCCAAAAATGAAATATAAATAAATAAATAAATTTATTTAAAAAAAAAAAAGAAAAAGAAAATATGCCCAGACAGGAAAGAAATGGAAAGTTTGTTCAATACAGGATTAAGACCTGGAACAAAAGCATATGGGCCCCGGCAGAATCTGCTTGAGCGGTCACAGTGCCCAAGGGGAAACAACTCCAAGCGAGTCATTTAACCTCACTCACCTTCGTTCTCTTGTTGGTATAATGCAGTGCTTATGCAAACTCAATACATGTCAAAAAAAATCTCTGCAAGGCATTGTCTAAAACTGACCCTCTGGATTTCTTCCTGCATGCCTGGTTATTATTTATTAAGATGTACTGGGGGCAAGTCTCGAATGGTAGAAAAGATAAAAGGCAGACCTGCAAAGTGACAAAGGGGGGGTTAAGCACAATGCAACAGGAACTCTCCTACTAATCCAGGAGGACTTTACCTGTCAATCAAATCTATATTCATTATTTTTTTTTCAAGATTAATAATGGTTTGTTAACTGAGCCAGCTGGCAGACGTTAGAGCAGTGAGATGAGCTCTTGGGGGCATCTATGACCAGCTGATGACTTCCTGACCAATTTCAAAAGATGCTCTGAAGGATCATAAAGTTTAGTTCCATGTGTATTTTGATGATAGTTGCATCTATATTTAAAGCTTTCTGTCACTGGAAGGACTCTTGGTGTTGTCAGACTGTCTGTTGGACGGGAGGAGCTGCAACTTCTCAAAATTGAATGTCAATAAGACCAAAGCAATTTTGGTTGATTCATAGCACCAACTTAAGCATATTCACTTGCACAGATTACATTTGACAGGTAGTTACCTTCAGCTGAACTCTGTGGTTAGAAGCTTGGGTGTACTCTTGACAGTGAGCTTAGAGTTGATGCCTAATGTTTATTTCATAGCCTGTTTTACCTTCCCTAATACTGCATGTGTAAATCTATATTTAAATATATTCACAGTAGATGTTCTCGTCTGTCCATTGGTTATCTCTGGACAGAATGCTGTAACGATTCACGTTCATTATTTGAATAAAAATAACGTGCCTTCACCCAGGTTTGATTTCATTAAGTCAGATGAGTGATGATTAAATGTAAGGAGTCTCCTTGATGAGCAGTTGCACCACTATACCAGGAAAATGCCCAAGCGATGGGAGAATTCTTACATCTCTAATAAGCTTAAAATCTTCAAAGTTTTGTGTGCTTATGAATACCAATAGCATAGGCACACATTAATTTGTCATATCATTATTCCTTTATCTTCTGTTAGTTATTTAGATCCATGAGTTCTCTTAAAAGCTTAGGTATAGAATGATCCATTTCAAGACCATTTAGCCCTTTAAAGTGAAAATAATGTAAATCCCATATTCTAAAATACTTGCATTGAACTATAAAACACATATAACCCAATGTATTATAAAAGAAAAGCTCTGTTGCCATTTCTGAATATTGAGATTGGGAAAATAATTAAGACTTGGGGTTTTATGTTCGGGAAGAGGTGCAGTTAGGGTGTGAATTCATTCTTCATTATGGTATTACATGCTCAACTTTTCAGTTATGTTAAATTCATTAAGATTCTGGTTGGGAAATTTAAGGGACATATAGATCTAATAATCTGAGCCTAAGTCTCCTGTTCTATACAAATAACACTGCAAAGCTCCAGAATCCCTTTATTTGACTAGGTGAATGGCAGTCGTGTTTACATCAGCCCCAAGCTAGTTTGGAAATAGTGATTTCAAAGCAAACATGTTTTACCCATGCAATTCCATTTTCTCTAGAACCTGTGATTGTAAGACATCAAACCATTCAAATTATACAGTTATACGTTTCACATAGGAGAAAAACTCATGCTGAAAACGGGTAGAATATTTTTCAAAATTATTTTCTCTACATTTGCTGGTATACTTTCTTACTCTTTTTAAAAACTGACAGTCAATTTTTAAATTTTCCTCTTTTACTGACAGCTAGTAAATGTACTGACAGCTGAGAAGAAGATGTAAATGTAAGTCACTATTATTTTGTCCACCTGATGCCTGAGTGTTGGTGGAAATATTTGGCTATATTTGAAAATAAAAACTAAATCATTTCCAGTGGTTCTGAAGGGAAGATGTATAGAAAAAAAAGTTCTCTGTAAATAAAAACGTGTTTGAGGCAAGATTTTAATGTATTTAGAAATACCATACTTTCCTCATTAGGGATGGGACAAGTATTTGTATTGAAGAAAATAGCCCAGTTATTTAAGGTGTGCATTTACTTTCTGTTCCATTAGCTATAAATCTTGTCAGCATATAAATCTCTTTTAGAAATGAATGGAGGGTATATAAATGGAGAAAAGAAAGCAGGTTAAGAAGTTAATGTCAGATTAAGAATTTCTCCTGCTTAAATATGAGTTAAGATTTAAAATTGTTTTATTGTCATTAGAAAAATCCTACGTAGTAAATTTATCCCTGGAAGAAATGCTATGTAAGTGGGTGAATTGGTAGAAGTAAGTTGGGCCAACCCCAAACAACGCTTTTATCATAAAAGGACTGATTCCTTACTTACTTTAAGAAGTGATTTGTCATTTCTCTATGTTGTAAATAACAGCTGAGTTTCCAAGCACAAGGAGATAAATAAATAGTAGTGTCCATTTATTTATAATTTAGATGGTGTTCATCATTTTTATGGGTCCCAATACTATTTTTTTTTAAATAAATTTACTTATTTATTTTTGGCTGGGTTGGGTCTTCGTTGTTGCGCGCAGGGTTTCTCTAGTTGCGGCGAGCAGGGGCTACTCTTTGTTGGCGGTGCACGGGCTTCTCATTGCGGTGGCTTTTCTTGTTGCAGATCATGGTCTCTAGGCACGCGGGCTTCAGTAGTTGCAGCACGTGGGCTCAGTAGTTGTGGCTCACGGGCTCTAGAGCGCAGCCTCAGTAGTTGTGGCGCACAGGCTTAGTTGCTCCGTGCCATGTGAGATCTTCCCGGACCAGGTCTCGAACCTGTGTCCCCTGCATTGGCAGGTGGATTCTTAACCACTCTGCCACCAGGGAAGCCTGGCCCGTAGTTCCTTTTCATTGTTTTATTCTGCTCCATCACTGCTTTTTAAATCCTTATCCTTGTCCTACAGTCCTATATAGCTTTGTGAAAATTTGTCATATAAGATTAAAACTGATTTGCCTTTAGATATAGGAGTTCCAATATCCCTTTGATTGTTTGAAGAATACATAGGGGGAGGCAAGGAAAGACCTGCATGATAAGTTACAAAAGACAGGAATTTCCTCACAGAAAAGCAGCAGGAGTTTCCTTGTCAGGAACCTCAGCCAGTGGTGTCCCCAGCTTAGAAGTTGCCATCGGACCGGACCGCAGAGCGTTATGCAGATAAATCGTGGTTCTGGCTTGCCCTCTAATGTCATTCTTTGATTCCTCCCTCTGTTAACATGGCATTAGCATTTTGGTCTGACTGAGAACAAGACCCTGTGCAAATGCCTCATGACGTGTAAAAAGCTGCTTTTATGTGCAAAGTGAGCTGTTTTTCTGTTCACTACGCCCATCATAGAAATTCAGCTTCTGTGTCTTAAATCACCTGGAATTCCTTTGCATTTGCAAGTTCCATTTTAAGTCAAAATATTAAAATACAAAGAGTGGAAATGACTTTTTTCCCCTCCAAACTACAAAACAACAAAGTTAGTTGGTTACCGGCAGCGAGAGTCAAAAGACAGCATAACCCAGACACACAAAGTTAGTGGATTTCCAGTGAAAGATGAAATCCTTGAGGAGGAGATTCTTAAGGGTCACTTTAAAGTGAGCTCTGAAGAAAGGAGAACATTAAAACAATCTCATTTATGGAAAAAGCATCATTTATTGCCAGACATTTGTTTTCACTGTCTTCTCAAACTCGGGTCACCTTTGGACCCCCTTGCTTTACATAAAAGGTAGATTTTTTTTTTCCCGAGAAAATAACAGTTATAATTAAACTCACTAAGTTAAATTTATAGAAATTTGTTGATTTTAACTTTAAACAGCCGTGTAACTTTAAACAGCCGTGTAACATCTCGGCAGAATGTAGTCAGTCCTGGGCAAGGATTTTTCCCTTTCCAATAACGCTATTCCAGGGGAAGCTACTTACAGTGTGACACATGCCTGGTTCTCGGGAGATTCGGACAAAAGAGAAGGTTAGAGGGTCAGGAGAGCCTGATGCTATTCAACGAGATATTTGAGTCGAATTTCCACACCAGGATTTTGCATCATACGGAATTCAGACAGTGTCAGAGTTGAGGGGAGGGGAGAAAGAGGAAGGGCGGGTAAAGGTGTCCTTGCAGGTTAAAAGTTAAAATAAGGTCCTTTATTTCTGTCTCTGGTGGCACAGGGCCTTAAAGACCCTGTGACACGTTTTGGAAGTGTTGCTTTAAAATAGATTTTTACGTTTGAGGATCTGTAAAGGGAACTATTGGGTACTTAATGGATTCTGTGTTTGTCTACTGAAGTCACCACATGGCCAATATCTACCTCATTAATTTGTAAAGTACTTTGGCCCACCTGGAGAGTATGCACTGTATTAAAACCATTTTTATACCCAGATTCTTCTTGTTTAATAATTATAAAATGTTCAGCATCTGAAGAAAACTGTCTGAATGCCAGAATATTGGTCTTGGAATAATGCATGCAGAAAAATTTGGTCTCTATTGAAGACTTCTTTCATCAGGTCAGATACACCAGACTCAACTGTGAAAATGGAAAATGGAAACTAAATTTTTAACAATGGATTCCATAGTTTGTTTTGACTGCCAGAATGTTATTGTCATTGGAGTTTACTACTCTACGGCTTAGGAAAAACAAGTTTATGTATTCTGAGTAGTGTCTTTAACCATTTTCCTTGTAACCAGTGTCTTTATCAAGTTGATATTAGTTTTATAAATGTTTTTCATATTCAGATTATTTTTTTTTTGTCTTTTCCAAATTACATCCTATTTACATTCATAGAAGTATGAAGTTTATCCACACTCTGGGTCCTTCATACTTTGGATTGTTTTCTCCTTTATGCAAAGTAATTAAATTACGTTTTTGTCTGTCTTTTTTTTTTTTTTTTTTTTTTTTTGTTTTTTTTTTTTGCGGTACGCGGGCCTCTCACTGTCGCGGCCTCTCCCGTTGCGGAGCACAGGCTCCGGACGCGCAGGCTCAGCGGCCATGGCTCACGGGCCCAGCTGCTCCACGGCATGTGGGATCTTCCTGGACCAGGGGTCGAACCCGTGTCCCCTGCATCGGCAGGTGGACTCTCAACCACTGCACCACCAGGGAAGCCCTAAATTACGTTTTTAAAAGGAGTTCTTCCTGCCGTACTTCAAAATCCCTTTACGACCTGTCAGGATTTTCACGTTGTCCTATGACAAAATTCTCAGAGTCTGAGAAGATAAATGTCAGGGGTGCGGGTAGTGTATTGGTATTTAAGCTCCGCCCACAAAGCTAAAGCATGAACAAAGTCAGGAGCTGTTATTCTTTTTATTTTTGTTTATTTATTTATTATTATTTTTATTTTTTGCGGTACGCGGGCCTCTCACTGTTGTGGCCTCTCCCGTTGCGGAGCACAGGCTCCGGACGCGCAGGCTCAGCGGCCATGGCTCACGCGCCCAGCTGCTCCGCGGCACGTGGGATCTTCCCGGACCGGGGCACGAACCCGCGTCCCCTGCATCGGCAGGCGGACCCTCAACCACTGCGCCACCAGGGAAGCCCTGTTATTCTTTTTGATGACTGCTATTCTGTTTGTGACTGCTGTGCGTTTTCAGTTATTTTTCAAATTAAACACTATGTAAAAGACACTGTGTAGAGGTTTTGGAAGTGACAAAAATCAGCTAAAAAGAGTCTTGGTAAAAGGAACTTAGTAGAAGAGATAAGACGTAAACAGTGGTGACTGTAACACTGATAGAGTGAGGAATACGAGTGGTTGTAGTTGTTGAAGTTGCAGTATCTTCTGAAACTTCATGGATCCTAATGAGTTTAACTACGGCCTTGAGTTTCAAAAAGTTCTCAAGAGGCAGAAATGGGGGGAGAATTCTGGGTTTTGTACAGGGACGTGGAAAGGCTCAAAGGTTGGAGTATTCATGTAATGCTTAGAGTGACTGGTCAAGTTTGCCTTGAGTAGATTTTGTGTAAGAACATAGTAAGATGAAAGCCTGAAGGATGTTGGATATCAGATGATGGAAACTTGAGAGAATTTGGGAATACCGTCCAAGAATCAAATGGAAACAAATGGCAGTTTTGAACAAAGGAGGAATCGGGTTAAAACAGTCCTTTATTTTATGTATTGAAGTGTAGTTGATTTACAGTGTTGTGTTAATTTCTGCTGTAAAGCGAAGTGATTCAGTTATACATATATATATACACATTCTTTTTTTATATTCTTTCCATTATGGTGTATCGTAGGATACTGAATACAGATCTCTGTGCTATACAGTAGGACCTTGTTGTTTATCCGTTCTATATATACCAGTTTGCATCTGCTAACCCCGAACTCCCACTCCATCCCTCCCCCAACCTGGCAGCACAGAGCCACCTTCACCCCAGAATTCCAGTGGAATGTGGAGCAGTTAATCTTGCAGGGTCCAAGAGCCCTGTCATCTTTTGTTACAATTCATGCCCTTCAATTATGTGTCCTCTCCCATGTTCTCGTGCCGTCATTTCTCTGTCCTTTATTTTCATCTTCAACATTTGGGCAGCATTTTCATTGTACATGCTACTTTACGTACACTTTCAGCCTCTTGGTCAACAGTTCTTCAAAACCCTGGCCTTACAAACACTGATTCTTTCCCTGGAGGCACCCCTCTCCTGTGATTTTTTAAGTGGAGGGCACTCATTTCCTCACTTTTCATCCATCTCAGTGCTGGGGGCAGGTGGAGATCTAAAGATTGACATTATTATTTTTTTTAACCTTGCATTGGAAAGAAAGAGTACTTTTAAGCTCACGTTAACTAAGCATCTAACTTTCTTCAACAGCTGCCTCATTTTTGGCCACAGCTGGAATCTGGGGCAACCTCGCCATGAACACAGGAAAATCTCACCCTAACTCTTAGGGTTTCTCAACATCAGCATCATCTTTTTTTTTTTTTAATTTTTTTTAATTGGAGTATAATTGCTTTACAATGGTGTGCTAGTTTCTGCTTTACAACAAAATGAATCAGTTATATATACACATATGTTCCCATATCTCTTCCCTCTTGCGTCTCCCTCCCTCCCACCCTCCCTATCCCACCCCTCCAGGCGGTCACAAAGCACCGAGCTGATCTCCCTGTGCTATGCAGCTGCTTCCCACTAGCTATCTACCTTACGTTTGGTAGTGTATATATGTCCATGCCTCTCTCTCGCTTTGTCACAGCTTACAAGACCCAGCATCATCTTTTGGTCAATGACCGTGTAACCTCATTTTCTCCCCTTTTTACCATCCCACGCACTTAGTCACACCAACAGCCCTCTTTCTGATGTCGTATCTATTGTGAATGGTAACTTTTGGCTACAGACCTAAGTTAAGCCTCTGGACCCTTGTATTCGTCTTTGAATCTATTGAGTCTCTTCTGGATTCACTTCCTCCACTTCTAGCGGAGGGGCCACGAAGAACATGGTTTCACTAGTCTCTTAACCATTTCTTTTATTTCATGTCCCCTGTCCTTCTTTTCCTCCAAACACCCGATTCTCAAATGATTCATCAGACTGCCTTGTTACTGCCTATGTATAGACTGCTGGCTAATACTGAAAAAAAAAAAAAAAAAAAAAGAAAAACCAAACAGGTGTGTGGACTGATTTAATGATTTCCAGCTGGAGGTGCTTTCTCAGTGCAGCCTTAGGGTCAGTTACAGAGGTGCAGGTTTTGATTCAAAGGGTGTACATAATTTTACTTTTGGTACATATTGACAGATTGCCTTCAGAAAGTGTTTGACTAATGCAGACTCCTATGAAAAGTAAATCAGAGTGCCTGTCCTTTAAATTCTTGCCAATACAGGGAATTATCTATTTCACTTTCCCCAGTCTGATGGGCAAAACAATATTCATGCATTCTTGTTTCATTTTGCATTTCTTACCCTAACTTGTGCACGTCTTACCTTCTGTAGGGCTTATTGACCAGCCGAATATATATTTTTTTCTTCTGAGTAATACCTGTACATTGCTTTCTTGCTTTATTTTTTTAAATTAAGGGGTTTGCTTTTTTGTTGAGTACTAAGAAATCTTAATGTATTAGTAATTGTTTCCCTCTGGTAATTTGGAAGGAATTAAATTTGGTTTCATTTATGCTAGTGATTATTTTAAAAATCCATATGTAAAAATAATTTAAACCTGTATTTCTCAAGTCATGATTTTCAGACATCAAACTATATATCAACTCCCATAGGAAAGTAAGGGAGCTATCATACCTTTGCTTTCACGATTCTTTTTTCTCTTCCCACAGTCTAGTTTTTGTTAGTATAAATAAGGATTCTTATCCCAATATATTATAACAAAATCATTATATTGAAATGTTGTTACTTTTATTTCAAGCATTATCATAACAGTTCACAACTGTTATTTAAAAGTAATATGTTTAAATGGATTCAATACTCATTGACCGTCCTTTTGTAACTTATCTAATTTCTTAATTTGAATTGAGCCTTCTCTTTGGTGAGAGTATTTGTTTTCCAAAGGGAACATGGCTGGTGATGTACCTTCTGAATCCCTGTAGAGTTGGGCGTATCTTTTTAAGGCCTGTTTTCATGAACCGTGACTTGGATGAGGATGAACTTCTCTTCATCTTCTCTTTCATTTCTGAGCCTTTAATACAACGCATCGTGTTTCCGAAGAGAAATCTGAGACGACCTTGAGAATTATTTTTCACTGTGTGTGTGTCCTGTGTGTGTTGGGGGTGGGGATTTTTATAGGTTTCCTTCTTTATCCTTAAAGTCCCAGGACAAGTAGCATATATCATGGTGTTAATGAATCTTTATTTGTTGTTTTTGGAATGCAGTAAGCTGTTCTTAGGTGAATGTTCAGAAAACTTTTCTAATCACTAAATGCTGTTTTCTGGTATGTCTTTGTGTTTATATCCTAATTATTTGTTTTTTCAAACTAATGTTTCTAGTTTCTTCCTTTTATATCCAAATTAAATAAGAACGTGTAATATGCTCTAATGTCCATTCATTCATCAGCGTATTCCGATCACCTCAAGCCTCTTTTATAAGAGCTCTTCTTCGTCCACTCAGGCTCTTTATTTTGGTATTTTCATGGCCACTTGCTTAACTGTATTCACTTTTCATCTCACGCACTCCTCCTTGGAGTCCTCATTCACAACCATGATTCGCTCTAGAACTATTTCTATACTCGTGATTATGAAATCTCTAATTCCTAGATTTATATTGTCACAGTGCTGTCAGTGATCTTTCAAAATTCAAGTGTTCTTCTTCTAAGTTTGAAGATGCCTGAGTATGGAGCAAAGATGCTCAATGACTTAGCTCCTACAGCTGCACATCCTCATGTCCTGTAAATCCTCCCTGTGTACCTTTCCTTCCAGTGATGCTGAACTCTCGGGTCTTGCCGTGAATCAGCCTTTGTTGCGTTTGTATAACCACACACGTTCCTGACTTTGCCAGGACTCCTCTCCCCCCTACTATTTATTCAGCTTAACCCTACTTCTCCTTTAACTCATTTGGCATCAGATACTTCAGGAAACATTTTCTCATCTCAAACCCTGAATGAGATGTGCTTAATCCTTCTGTGAAATCATCACAATTAACTCAATGCTCTACATTTGTATCCCCAACTAGACCAAGGAACTTTAGGTCAAAGACTGTACCATATTTACTGATGTTCCCTTCAGGGCCTGCATCATGTCTGACTGTGGTCAATTCTCAATAAATATTTTTATGAATGAATGAATGGAGCGATGAATGAATGATGGCATCATCCAATGTTGTAATAAAGAGATTTGGAAAACAGGGCAGTCAGTTTGGAAGCTCCTATGATAACACAGATGAGAGGTACTGATGGACTGAATATGCAGCAGGAGAAAACTAAAGGCAAAAGCAGGTTTATGAGGCAAATAAATAGGAAACTGAAAATTTCATTAGTAATTGGGAAGTTTAGAGGAGCAGTAAAGATGACCCTAAAGTTTTGAACAAAGTTCTTCACAACTTGGTTTGCAGGTAGGAGTTAGAAACAGGAGGCTTCCTGAACATTTGGGTTGTGTATTGCAGCTCATTTTCTACTCCCTACCCCATACTCTCCACCCCTTACCCCTAGTGTTTTCAGTGACTTCTGTCTCCAAAACAACCTTCAGAGTGAAAACTGTTTTCTTTTTAAAATACAAATGTGATTACATCCCTCCTTTGTTTAAATCAACTCTATGCTCACCCTTACTTACACTTTAGAGAATGAATTCTCCTCTGAGCAACTCTTTCAAGACCCTTTACAATGTGCTAGACTGTCCATGTAGCCTCTTGTCCTTCTAAGTATCTTGAGCTTTAACTGCAATGTTTTCTGAGTCTCTGAAAACTATGCTTAATGATCTTCATTCAAGTTCTTCCTGCGTGCCTTCATTCATGGTTCCTTCTGCCTTGTACCTTTCTTCCTCTCCCTCTTAACCCCTAGTTCTTTTGTACACATTTTAATGACCAGCACAAATGCAAATTCCTTTGTAAAAAGCACGCTAAATCCCTTTCCCCTTTTCTCCTCTGTGCTCCTATAGCATTTTTTTCCTATTGGTCATACAACATTTTCTTTATAGGTAGATTTCATTAGACATTTATAGGTAGATTTTGCATTAAGTAAATTTTGAATTTATTGAAGGCAAATACTTTCTTCATTTATGTGTGTCAAGAACATAGAAAAATGCCTGCTGCATGGTGGATGTTTAATATAAATAAATATGTAAACAAATGGAATTGAGTGAGTTTGGTAAAGAATGATGATATTGAGAAAAAAGTGAGATATGATAGACTGAAAAGCTCAATATATTTTTTAAATGATGAGGGAACACTTACAACTTGGCTGATTTCTACATAAATCCTCTCTTTCTTTATCCTGAACAGAATTCTCTCTCCCATGATTGTTGATCACTTTGTAGTCTCTTCCATTGATGGTGATTGTATAGCTCACTGCTCTCTTTGCTCCAGTAAGTTAAAAAAAAAATCATACTATGATTTAAATTAGTGATTCTCTTTTTTTCCCCTCACATTTTGTCTCACGCTGAATTCTACAATACCGTTGGCTCTTCACAGAGGTACTCACATTCAGCCTTTTCAGAGTTCTGTTAAAGCCCAGAAGATAACTGGCATTTCCTTAAAAATAATACACATTTTCTTCACTTTTCATATCAAGGAAAATAAATACACAAACATTGGCTTTCTCTTGCATTCCCTAGAACTCTTTTTTCTTTTGCATTTGGCATTTTTGATCTTTTTGATTTTTCACGGTTCTGTCTCTGTATTCTGTCTGGTATCAGAAACAGTGTTGCTCCCTAGTAAATATGAGGTAGTGAGAATGACAATCATTTTCAGCTACTTGGAGATGTTATTTAAACTGTGTGTTTTGAATGATCTTCCCTTTAAATAGAATGAATTTCCTACTCCATTCCTGCCCAATATCTAACCTCTTGCATTTTCTTCTAGGTTGTTTCTTAGCGACTTTCGTAATACCTATCAATTTAGTGTCTTCTGCAGATTTCATGAACAGACTAATTCCTCTTGTGGATCATCAATGACAGCCTTAAGTAAAATTGGAATTCCTCGCTTAATTCCATAAATATGTAGTTTTAAATGACACGGCTTGAATTCAAATTCATATAAAATGTTATTTCGAGTAAGATTGAACTTTTATACCTATGTGGTTCCTCAGCGCCATTATATTTCAGTTTTATTCATTTTGTGTTTTGCTCCTTTGCAGTAGCCTCTGCTAAGCTCGTCCATTAAAATAGACAGTCCTTCTAAACTCTGGTTGGAGCGCAAGTGGTGTAGCCCCTTGGGGGGGTAAATGTAATTTGTTTGATTGGATACTCAAGCTTTTCAATTGTTTTATTTCCTTAGAGAAACAGAACCCTTCTAGCTTTCAGGTCAATTGGTGTAATGGTTGGATCCAGATGGAGTGACACTTTCTCCCCCTTGTAAGTCTCTGGCTCCTCAGAGAAATCCTTGAGCAATCTGTTGACAACTTGCTGTCATCTAGCTGGTCTAAGGGTATAAATGACTTAGACACTGATTCCGAGGAGCGTGAAAGCCTAATGGTGAAGTGAAATTTTGAGAAGTGTAATGCACTCTCAAGTGCATTAAGGATAAGGTACTTAGGCAGCTCCCCATGTTTATTTTCTTCCAGCGAGTTTTTTTAGGTCTTTGCCGGTTTTTTTTGCTAGGGAAAGAAATTGACCATTTTAACGTGCTCAGACACGGTAGCAGCTGATCACCAATGCTGCTATTGGGAGGTAGGGAAAAGAATGCAATGATGAGCACACGTGTTGTAGGAATCTAGGAAAGTAGAAAGCAGATGAGATCGGGTTGGCAGAAGAAACCACAGCCCAAAATACACATAGGAGAGAAAAGTCGTGGCAGATGAGAGAACTGAGTCGTGGGTGTCGTAAGCCTGGAGCTGACAGACTCTGTGGGCAGGAGGATACGTGGGGACGACTGCCGGGGACAGGACTTGGCAGACAGCACCTGGAGTGACCGTCTGGATCAGCTTCTCCCACTTTTCCCCATCAGATGGCATCAGGCAGTGGAGACGGTTGACCTCAGTTTGGAGTGTAGAGTGTGGGCTCTAGGCCAGAAGAAGGCAGGCTGATGCAACCCGGGTGAAAGGGTATCCTTGCAGCGAGAAAATGAGTTGTGCTGCTTACCTGCTCTTGCCCTGTAGTTTTTGGATCTGATCTAGACTGAACAGAAACATGTCCACAGGGAGATCCAACCTCCCCCTAAGAGGAGTTTCAGAGATGGAAACAGAAAGAATAGATGGGGAGAAATCGCAGAGAGTAGAAACAGTTATATTAAAGTTGCGGAAAGAAATGCTTTCGAGTTAGAAGGGTTTTGTGCTAGTGCTGGGACTAGTGAGATGACCTGATTAGAGCTGGTGTTATTTTGTGAGTGCGCGTGTGTGCGCATGGATGGGGGATGGATGCAGAAAGGAAAGAAAAACTAAATCATAAATATATTGAGAGAAAAGTTAATTAAAATATGATAACATGATAGAAAGTTATTAAGTGATTATTTAGGCTGGCTTGTGCATTAAAGGACTCTCTGAGGTGGCAATATATAAGTGAGATCTGAGTGGCAATAAGGACTTAGCTAACCCTACATCCCTTCATCCTGACGACCTGTATTAGAAAAAAAGTCTCAGAAGTCCTAAAATCTCAACCTAAATTGAGTATTTAAACATTATAATTCAAAGGTGAATTTGTGGAAGGTAGAGGTAAACTACTACCTAATTATACTTAATGGAAAGTTACAGTCATTTACAAACATCCATTGTTTAAAAGTATTAGGAGATAACAAAACACTACTAAAGTATCCTGAGCAGTAAGTATGGCGTGGGAGACAATGGATATTATGCTGATTTTTATATTATCTATTGTAAACTTAGCAATTCTCCCCCTAACCTTTCAATTGTTTTACCCTTTAATAGTCACCTTCATTCTTGATTTGCTCTTTCTAAAAATATATTGGAAGCAGTGGTAAACTCATTGTTACTCTCTTTAACAAGTTAAATCAACACGCAAATATTTCTCCCACCAGTTATATTTGTCCTGGGTCTCACGATCCTGGGGCCTGTCAGCCTTTGGAGAAGGTTAATCCAGGCTTTGCAGAAAGAGATGAACTCTATTCCAAATACACCACCAAATTTAGAGGGTTTTTTTTTTTGACAGCTGCTGCTTACCTGGGGGAAAATGGTTTGGAAAGAAATATGTAAGAATTGGACAGTATAAATGTGAATTATAAAAAGACAAAATGAATATTATTTTCAAGAGCGCCACTTGAATCTGGTGATCCAATTGCTAATACGAAGTTCTTCAGATGATAATAAAAGTGTTCATTTATTTTGCCCAAATTGATGACACAATCTTAGTGTTTTTTCGTTGTGAAGGGGCAAAAGAAAGGAAATTTTGCTGAATGTTCTACATTTGACCCATAAATAGCTACTTCTGTTTTTAGGGCTGATATAATCCTTACCTTAAAAGAATGCCTATTTGCTGCTGTCATTTTTCTGTCTAAACCGAATTAAATGTGTGTGCTTCTCCATTACTGATTGAAGAAAAAACTGCTTAGACAATTACTGTCTCACCAGGTTTAGGGCAGAGAGCACCCCCTTTAAACAAGGGTCACCATGAAGACCTTATTCTCAATTCTAGAGCGTCTTCAAAGATAAAGCAATTCACATCAAATTTCATGATATAGTTCTCTAAAGGAGGTGAAAGAGATTCACATTTTTCCTTTGGCCTAAGATGGCTCTTCTTCATTTAGTTTATGAGACACATTTTCAATAAATTTTGCTCAGTACTCCTACAGCTGGAAAATAAAACGAAAACAAAAAAAATTAAAAGGACACACAATGGCAGGACGATAGGTACTTGTAGAAAAGCATGCATTTCTTTTAGGAATGTAAAATTAATAATCCATTAATTATTTAATGGAATATTCCACCTTTGTTGATAATTTTAGTAGGAATAACTCCTGCAGAGTGGAAGCAGGCATTTTACCTCTGTTTTATTTATACGGCAGGACTCCATTTCAACTTACAAATTACTGCTTAGGATCTTTAAGATATCAGTTGAATACTGGCATGGAGTTGAGTTTTTGGATTGTACACAGAAATGATTGCCTATATATTCATCTACATACATATTGAGGGCTGGATTGCTGACCCTCGGGCTTTGGGTCAGGAGTGAGTTCACATCTTTGTCTTACTCCCTGAAAGTAACAGGAATCCAGCGTCCAACATTTTCAGGCATGATTTGACCTAGTTATATGCAACTTTATAATTTAAAGAGGTTTAAAAATCTGGAAAAGATTTGGGGGAAAAGTGAGAAAGATGACTTTAAATTCAACACATTGAAAAGAAAATAATTTAAAAAAAGGATTGATCAGTATACATGGAAGGCTTGGGATAACTTATAAGCCTCTTTCCATTTTCTTATTTCTTGCGTTTTCTGTATTCCCGCAACTCACTTATTCCCTATCTTCTACCACTTCTGCCTTTTGCTAATTTCTATTCATCTTTCAAGTTAGTTTAGTTAATCCTTCAATCCTTAGTTTAGATGAAGCTTCATTCATTCAATGAAGATTTAATAAGTTCCTAATATTTGCTAGTTACCGTTCTGGGGAATGAGGGGACAATAGTGAACAAAACGGTAAAGGAAACAAAGCCAAACCTCTTCTTATGGAGTTCAGATTTTAGGCAGGAAAAGGAGACTAAATAAAACAGAAAAATAAATAAAATATGCAATATGTTTTATGTGGGTAAAGAGAATAGTCTGATAGGGAAGGGGGTTAGCATGGATCGGGCTACAATTTTAGATAGGGTATTAGGAGGGGTTTTGCTAAAATGACAGTTAAGGAAACATCTGAAGGAGATGAGGGAATAAGCCAGCAGGTGTCTGTAGAAGCAACGTCAAGGAGAAGAAATAGAAAATGCAAAGGCTTTGAGGAAAATAGGTGCCTGGAATGTTTGTGGAGGACAGTGTAGCTAGATCAGAGAGCACAGGGGCATACTAATAAAAGATAAGCCAGAGGTAGCAAGGAGACAGATTGGGTAGAAGTCTGTAGAACTTTTACTCAGTGTAAAAACCCATTGGTTTACACGCGGTAAATCAGTGAAGTTAGACCACACCTTCACACCATACACAAGAGTAAACACAAAATGGCTTAAAGACTTAAATATAAGACATGACACCATAAAACTCCTAGAAGAGAACATAGGCAAAACATTCTCTGCCATAAATTGTACCAATATGTTTTCTTAGGTCAGTCTCCCAAGGCAATAGAAATAAAAGCAAAAATAAACAAATGGGACCTAATCAAACTTACATTCTTTTGTACAGCAAAGGAAACCATAAACAAAATGAAAATACAACTTACAGACTGGGAGAAAATAATTGCAAATAATGCAACTGACAAGGGCTTAATTTCCAAAATATATAAACAGCTCATATAACTCAATAACAAAAAAAACAGCCCAATTGAAAAATGGGCAGAAGACCTAAATAGACATTTCTCTAAAGAAGACATACAGATGGTCAAGAGGCACATGAAAAGATACTCAACATTGCTAATTATTAGAGAAATGCAAATCAAAACTACAGTGTGGTGCTACTTCACACTGGTCAGAATGGCCGCCATCAAAAAGTTTACAAATAATAAATGCTGGAGAGGGTGTGGAGAAAAAGGAACTGTCCTACGCTGTTGGTGGGAATGTAAATTGGTGCAGCCACTATGGAAAGCAGTATGGAGGGTCCTTAAACTAAAAACAGAGTTGTCATATGATCCAGTGATCCCACTTTTGGGCACATATCCCGAGAAAACTCTAATTTTGAAAAGACACATGCACCCCAGTGTTCATAGCAGCACTATTTACAATAGCCAAGACATGGAAGCAACCTAGATGTCCATTGACAGATGAATGGATAAAGAAGATGTGGCATATATACACAATGGAATACTACTCAGCCATAAAAAAGAATGAAATAATGCCATTTGCAGCAACATGGATGGACCTGGAGATTACCATACTAGGTGAAGGAAGTCAGAAAGACAAATACCATATGATATCACTTATACATGGAATCTAAAATATGATACAAATGAACTTATTTACAAAACAGAAACAGACTCATAGACATAGAAAACAAATTTATGGTTACCCAAGGGGAAGGGGGTGAGGGAGGGATAAATTTGGAGTTTGGGATTAGTGGATAGAAACTACTATATATATAAAATATAGAACAAGGTCCTACTGTGTAGCACAGGGAACCATATTCAATATCCTGTAATAAACCATAGTGGGAAAAATATGAAAAAGAATATATATATATATATAATGTATATGTCTAACTGAATCACTTTGCTGTACACCAGAAACTAACACAACATTGTAAATCAACCATACTTCAATTGAAAAAAAAAACCATTTACAGTCTTTTGCAAAAGAGTGACATAATCGGCTTTCGTTTTGTCAAGAATCCTTGGGCCTCTGTCTTGAGAATATACTGAAGGGGAACACAGATTGAATCTGGGAGGCCAGTTAGGAGGCCATTGCAAAAATCTAGGGAAGAGAGAGGGCTTGGGCTAGTGTTGTAGTGAGAGAGGTGGTGAGCAGTGAGTGGATTCTGGTTATATTTTGAAAGGAGGGCCTCTGGATTTGCTGATGGAATGGGTGAGAGGCATGAAGGAAAGAGAGAAGTTGGGGAGGACCCTAAGGATTTTGGGCTGAGCAACTGGAGGAAGGGAATTGCAATGTTCCAAGGTGGGGAAGGCTGTGGAAGAATCAGGTTTGGGGCAGAGATGTTCTGGAATGATCTAATACTCTTCCAAGAAGAGTTGTTGAATAGAAAGATGGGTATAGGGTCTGGATTAGAAGAAGTCTGAGTTAGAGATAATCATTTGGGAGTCATCAACCTAACGATGGTATTTAAAGAATTGAGGCAAGGTGATGTTATCAAGGGAGTACTTACTTATAAGCAGAAAGGAGAAGAGATCGAAAGACTGAATCCTGGGGCACTTCAACATTTACAGGTCCAAGAGGATCCATTGAAAGAGACTGAGAGAAGCAGCCTGAGGGGAAAGGGGAATATTATGAGGGTCTGATGTACAGGCAGTTAAATGACAGAGGTATTTCAAGGAGGGGGGAATGATCAGCTCTGTCAATGCCACTGATGGTTCAAGTAAGTTGGAAACTAGGAATTTACTGTTTGCTTTTAGCTTCATGGAACTCATTGGTGACCGTGATAGGGGAGTTGTGGTGATGCAGCTGGCATCAAAATGTTGATGTGTTCGAGCTTGAGTGGCTGGAGGAATGCTTTCATGGAGAGAGTAGCCTGGCACAGGTGTCAGGACCTAAGTGTGATGAAGAGGTCTCTTTGGGGTTGTGTATCTGGTCATGGCAACTGGATTTTGGTTATGTATAAGAGAATCAAATAAGTATGTTTATTGAAGATAATGGGAGCCAGGTTTCTCCCTTTCAGAGAAGGGAGTTGCAAATATGAAAAGAGAAATTAGAATGAACCTTAGAGTATTGGATCAGAATTGAACTTATCAGTGTAATCCCATTTCATGTATGTATGTGTGTGCATAAATATATATATATATTTATACACACACATAGATAGACATAGAAATACTATGTAAGTCAATGTGTAGGTGTCTGTATCGATCTAATCTATCTTTCTATCTTCATATTCTCTACCTCTGTCCACTAAGAGGGAGTGGGAGGGCGTGGGAGTAATAGGATGAGTATACAGCACTGATTCTTTGTTCCTAAAACCACTTGTCACTTAAGGAACGAGAATTCCTTGGAGAAATGGTTGATTTCAGGGCCAGGCCAGGGAAGTATGGGTCACTCATTGTCTAAACATGGAACAGCTTGAGCACTGAAATACATATTGAGCACATTTATTATATTCCACTGAATAACATAAGGATTCATGAGTCCATACAGATACAGTTAAGTAAATTCAGGCAATGAAAGCTTAATAAAGAACAGGATATCTGCCCAAAGTGTCTGCTCACAAAACGCTTATTAATTGCAAAGAGAAATTTTGTTTTTTTACATAAAGAAGCCTGGCAGATACCATCTTAATCCAAAAGATTAAAGTTAACATCATCAGTAATGGAACAACTAGAAATTATGTAACACATAAGATGTAATAAGATGATCTCTGAATCACCTGGATCTAGTCAGGAGGAAACAGACAAATTCAGATTGAGAGGCAGTCTACAAAATAGCTAGACTGTAGTCTTCAACAGTGTTAAGATCATGATAGTCAAGGAAAGATTGAAGAACTGTTCTAGATCAGAGGAGACCTGAGAGTTGTGACAACTAAATTCAACATGTGACCCTGGACTGGGTTTGTAATCTACAAAGGACATTTTGGGAACTATTGGCAAAACTTGAATGGTGTCTGAGGATAAGGTGATAAGGATGTGTCAATGTTAATTTCCTGATTTTGATGGTTGTATTATGATTATTTAGGAGAATATCTTTTTTTTTTTTTGGTACCAAATGCATTACTATATTTGGGGATAATGGGTAAATCAGCAACTTAATCTCAAATGTTTCAGAAAAAACTTCTTGTACTGTTCCTGCTACTTTCCTGTAATATGGAGGTTTTTTTGTTTGTTTGTTTTTTTGTAAGTAATAAAAACCAGAAACTACTAATTGAGACTAGGAAATAGGAAAAGATAAACTGGGCAAAGCAAGTATAGGCAGCTCATAGGAATGCCACTACAGTGGGAAAAAGAGAAATGGGGAAGTATTTGGAGGAGAAGACTTCTAAGATTATTTTTCTCTTTCTCATCTTTGTCCCTAAGCACTTTATTCATGTTTATTTTATTACATTTTCCCACCTGGCATTGAAAATATTTTTATATGCCAGTTTCCATTACAGAATACAAACTCCTTAAAGAAAAGGTCTGTGTTTTATATATGCTTTATATGTAGCATAACACTTAGCATATTATAATGTACTCATTGAATATTCAAACAACTGAAACATTTTCAAAAAAACTATGGTTTTAAATGAAGGGTGTGATGAACAATTTTCTCCCTAAACATGGAAGACAAAATAAGAAGTTGACTTTTTAAGTAGGGGAATTTAGGCATAACAAATAAACAACTTCCAGATTTGGGGATATAAAATGCTGAAAAGGTTACTAAGTATTTTAAAACTAATTCTAATAATCTTTGCAAAGTCATCTGTTCCATATGGATTACATAGAAAAAAGAACTAATGGTACATTGAGATTAATTAAGAGTGTAGAACATTGTGATCATCTCTGTACCAAATGTGAAATTGTGCATGAAATGTTCCTAGACAGTATCTATAGAAAATGGGCTGGCTCTATTCCCATTCCCTAGGAAATCAATAGTAAATCAAACCATTGGCAGATTTCTCTATTTTATATATATATATGTGTGTGTGTGTGTGTGTGTGTGTGTATGTGTGTGTCTGTGTAAATTAATAGCTTTTTTTGAAGTGAAGAGAGTAATTTAATAGTTTCGGAAGAAGTGGCCATGAGGGTTTTACATCTACTCAAGATAGGACAAAGAAAACTACTTAGATTCCTATGTTAAATTTCTAGAGATTAATTAAGTTGGAGGCTTGTTCTTAGGAGGTTGCAGTATATGGAGAGAGAACTTTAATGGATATCAAGGGTGAGTAGTAAATCCAAAGCATCATACTTAGGGTGAAAATGTAGTACACTTAGGCATGGATCACTTCCAGGGCCTGGCTTGTCTGAGTTACTCAGAGAGGAAAAAACAAAAGTCTGTATGTAGGCGACAGGGGTCTGGTGGGGAGGGGGTGGGGGGATGAACGGGGCAGGGAGGAAGGGAGAAGGGGCCAGGGAGAGGAGTGTTGAAATGAAATGTATGAGCTCATGGGAAGTGAAAAGAAGAAACAAAAACAAGCAAGAAAATCTTGAGGAATATTGCTGTGTCTGAAGTCATTTCCCTGTAGCCATCTTTCATACAAAGAGAATGAGATATAAGATGTTATCAGTAAATCAGACCAGTAGTGGGAACGCATGCACATTGCAAGTACTTGTGGGCAACTCATGCGGTTAATTTCTACCAAACCAACCTTCCATGAACAATTACCTCAACTCTCTTTTTCATGTTGTTTGTATAAACATAGCATAGAAAATATTTAATAGACTGGCGTATTTATTCATAATTATATGATTCTATAAAAAAACATGTTAGTAAATAAGGTCACTTTACAAAGGTGAAGAATCCCTGTACGATGTATTTTATCTGTTAGAAAATGGTGCCTTTTCTTTATTGCTTACAGTTGCAGAATAGTGTAGATTGTGTTGGTGGTTTTGTTTTTGGAGTATCTATTAGTCAGTCAATCAATTAGTATTTATTGAGCTTCTGCCCAGCATGTAGGGCATGCTCATCAAATTTGCAAATGACACAAATCTTGGAGGATGTTAAATACATTGAATGATAGACGTAGCATCCAAAAAGATTTTGACAGCCTGGAGCAATGGGCTGAATCTAACAAGATGAAATATAATGTGGATAAATATAAATTCCTGTCCTTTGGTCCAAAAAACTAACTGCCTATGTATAGGATGGAGTGGATATGCTTTAACAGTGATGTAAGTTAAAAAAAAAAAAAAAAAGACTTAGTGTCTTAGTGACTAGTCAGCTCAACTTAATTTGTCAGTTTTAGTTGTATGATGTCATGAAATCTAGCATGCAGTTTTGGATTATATTAAGGTGATAATCTTATTTCAGTTTGGCGGGAGACCACATGTAGAGATTGTAGTATTTCTGGAGCCACATTTTAAGAAGAGAGAGACCCAGAACCATGTCATATTTAGAACACCACAGAAACTAAACACATTTATCTGGAAGAAGACTTAGGAGAAAAATGATATGTGTGGACTCTCGTGTGGAAAAGGGATTGGATTTTTTGCACGTGGTCTCAATAATTAGAGCTGGGGCCTACGAATTGAAGTTATAAGGAGATATCTTTCAGTTCAATCATTTATAATAGTAAAAGCTGTTCAAAGATGAAAGGGTTCCCAAAGTCTGCAGAAGCAGAATACTGGAGTAGGTAAACCTCAGTGCCCTCATTTTGGGGATAGTAACACGGTAGAGGGGCAACCTGAGAGCCCAGTGAGATACTATAAGTAAAGCACTCAGCACACTGCCTGGCAAATGGCAAGTGATTATATAGCTCATTGGAGTTGTTACTCTTCTTATTATGGGAGGTGTTGATACAAAGCCTGAATCATCACTGTGTTGAGTTAAAGCCAAGAAACTCAATGGGTGGGTCTGATAAACTAGATGGTGGTTATTTCTAAATGCTCTCTGGGTGCAATCTCTGAAACCAGTTGTTCTTCTATGTGACTTTGAAGAGTGTAACCTTTTTTAAAAAAAATTCTCTGTGATTCCATTTCATTACTTGCAGATAATGCCAAACCTGCCTTGGGCTGTTGTAAGGATAAAAAAATGAATATATAATTTAGAACAATGCTTGACATGCTAGTTTTTCAATAAATGAGAGCACTTTTATAATGCTGAAGTATTCAACAAAGGATCGTTGTAGGATACAGGACTTGAGATATATGTTTTGAAAAATATTAAAAATTTAGGTAAATGAAAAGCAGTAGCAAGGTTATTCCCATATGGAAATAGCTTGAATAAAACATGGAGATGGAATTAAGCATTGTGGGATCATCAGACAGTAAAGAAACCTCACCAGTTAGGTGAGGTTGGCTACTGGTGACCAGTTAGAAATTAAAGTGGATGGAATGAGTGAGGGAAAACCTCGGAAGACCTTTGGTTTGGGACGGTAAGCAGAGTGGCATTCCACATGCTTTCAGGTAGGGGATGAAACATACATGTGATATTTTAAAATAACCTTATGAAGTTTTCAGAATAAATTGCCTTCCTTATGCTTAAAAATTATAGATGGAATAGTTGAATCTTTTATGCAAATCCTTCTTTATCCTAGAAATAGAAATTCTATTTCAGGGCAATTTCTATTTCAGAAAGTCCAAAACACTTTCTCCTCCATAAAGTTTTCCCTTCAGATTCATATCACAGTGGTTTTCTTTTTTGTTTGAAATCCTTAGCATTCAAAATGTTTTTTGTATTTGTATCATCCATCATCATCTGAGAGTGAATTTGAATTCACGATGTGTTGCCAGATCACTTTGTGTTAAATCTATGAAAAAGGTGTTTTTCAAAAGGCTGAAAATGATTTTGTTTTAAAATGAGACCCATCACATTAATGAAACTGATATTCTCGGGAGGCTTATAAGTTGGTTCTAGGAAGACAAGTCCCACAGGGAAAGTCCAAAAGTAGTTTATACACCACACATTCATGGATGAAGGTGTAACTTCTCAAAGCAACTCCATAAAAAAAGACAACACTGCATTAACTGCACGAAGATTCAGTACATGAGTAAAAAACAACCGTCATCATTTGTAGTGACTCAGACACTATTTAGTATGCGAAAATTACCCTGTTCTTTCATACATACGGGCTCCTTGAGAAAAAGTACAGTGACTTTATTTTCTTGGTGTAACTCAGTGCCACTGTGGGTGCTGGGTTAATGCCGTATTGAATTACATTTAAATTAGGAGGATATTGGCAACAGGAAAACTATAAAACTATTTCTCCAATGAGGAAGTCAGCATAGGTACTCTGCCTTTTTGTTTCCCAACCTGAATCAGCAGTTGTTTGTTTTCCTTTTTCTTTGTTGTTGTTCCTGGTGGTGGTGGCCTACAGGAGTAGCACAGCAACAGACATTTGGCGTTTCAGTGGAACAAGCCATTGTTGACAGTTACAAGGTGAACTTGGGTGTATGTTTTCCCTTGGTAGCTTCTCAGCAGTTGTGTGACCTTCTGGAATTCTGAATTATGCTCCTCTCTAATCAGGCATGAGAATGGTTAGGAATTCTACATTTTTAAGTCTACTACACTCTTGTGCTCAAAGGAATGAGTACAGCCTATCCCAGGGACACCAAATTTGGCTCCCCCAAACAATGGCTAAAATAACATTTGAAACCCTGAGAGAATGAAGGCTGGAGAATGACTTGCTCCCCTGTATCTTCTTTCCAAAATGTTTTTGGACGTCTTATAAAGGCGTTTAAGGCTTTTTCTACAGCTGCTATTGGTTTTGCCAATTCATTCCTTCAAGCCACACCAATAAACACGTACAAACTCCTCTAATCCTCAGAGAGGTGGAGAAAAAGATAGGTGGGAAGTGCACTGTGGGAGAAGGCTTTCTTTTCACAGGTGAGAAATTCTGTCGTGTATATTCCTATTCCCCTAAATAACTGGCAAGGGGATCATCATGGTGAGCTATTGCAAAGAGCCACCATCACGGTTACAGTTTCAGTGTGATGGGGCCCCAGACCTGAACTGCAAAGTAGCGTAGAGGATCCTGGAATATAAAACATGGTACAGAACACCAAAGAGGATTTAATCTTATTTATAAAAAGGTGGTTGCAGGGGGGTGCCACAAACAGGCGACAGTGACTTGGGATCATCATTAATCAAGTTTTAAGGACCAGCAAAGTGAAAACATTCTTCTGGAATTCACTGCAGTGACACTGAATCCTTCTACTAAGCAAATATGTGATGAGTTGATAAAAAGAAAAGAAAAAAGAAAGAAAGGCCCTGAACTCTTGACTACAGATATAATACAGTGAATACAGAAAATCAAAAGCATGCTTTCTATCTGACTCAAAATAAAGGTGCACTTAAACTTGTAAAAGACAACATTTTTATTTGAATGATATGACAGAAGTGTCACAGGATGTTACCTGCTGTAAAGAAAGCCAAAGAATTATTACCTTTATTAGACCAGTGACACCGAGCTTTAGCCATACATTTCTAACTTCTGTCCCTCTACAGAGACAATTTTCTTTTCTTAAATAAACTGTCATGCTAGTGTTAATATATTGTTGGCTCTCTCATGCTCTGAGAATACTGCTGATATAAAACATGTATATGTTAGATTGGTAATAGTATCTTTAGTGTAGCTGACTAGAACAAATGTGTTTCCCTCATGGCTGTGCTAATGTGATAAAGGAAAATTGGCTGTTCATCAGCTTTTGGCCGGGTAAAGACAGTAGAGATGGAGCCACATTCTTTTTTATGCATTAATACCATCGAGAACTTCTCACGAGTTATATTTCATGTGCCTGCATGTTGCGCAAAGATGTTGTAAAACATGAGATAATGCTACAAATAACAAAGTAGAAAAGCCTGTATCTTTTATAATGATAACAGTCAAACACCAAATGACAGTAACAGGCTGTAAAAAATGGGATGCAAAAAAAAAAAAAAAACAAAACCACAGTGACGGTGTATATGCAGGTCTGTGAGGAGCTAGTGTGTAATTTTAGGTCTTTATGTTAAAGCTTTGTTTTATAATTAAGTAAAATGCAACACAGGGTCAGTGAGTTGAGGAAGAACATGAAAGCAGGTTTTAAATGAAAGCAGGTTGGGTAGAGTGGATAACAGCCATATTGAATAAGTTTTTCAGTAAATTATGATGCTAATTTCTAGGTGTATGTGTGTGTGTATGCTTTTTTTTTGTTTTGAGAAGCAGTTTGAAAGGAGTTCACTCATATGATTTAAATATATCAGAGGACGGTTATTTTTGTCAATTTTTGTAAGGCTATTTTAATAAAATTTCATTTTGAATGCTATGATTTGATATTTTTAAATGAAAATGTTAGCATCTGACCTTCAACTACAAGGCATTAAATTTCTCAATGAAGTAATCTGCATAAAAGTTTGATTGAATTGACTGTTCAGGGATCAACACAGACAAAAATTTCATAACTTTTTATGGTGTAATCCAGGGGTGGTCAGACTACACTCACGGGACAAATCTGGCTGGTTACCTGTTTTTATAAAAGTTTTGCTGGAACACATCCGTGCCCATTCACATACATGTTGTCTCTGGCTGCTTTCCTATTTACAGCAGAGTTGAGCAGTTGTGACCTGGACCGTTTGGACCACAAAACCAAATCACTTGGCAAACAAATAAAAAATATTTTTTCTCTGGCTGTTTACCGAAAAAGCTTGTTTACTCCTGATGTAGAGCGTTGTTAGGTTGCCTGATGAATTAGCCTAGAACACGATTGGCAGTTTTTTACGTTATTCTGTATTAGAGAAGTATAGATGAAAATTACCGACTAGATACCATCACCTAAGAAAGTAAATGTTTACAAGGAGCCTTTTGTACTAGCAACCTAAATTGAATTATATCCATATGTAATGCATTTTTGGTATATCTGGTTTTGAATATTTTTGCCCTTTGTGTTCATTTGTTTGTTTCCAAATATGACTGTAACAAATCTAACTAGTAGCTAAAGAAACAACATGTCTCCAAAAACACTTATAAAGGCATGACAGTCAGAGTTGTTAAATATATGGGACAAACAGTTATGCATACCTGTGAATACCCTGGTAGACATGACCCCAGCACAAAACTATAACATATAGGTTTATATCTAGATATACAAACACAAGACATATTATTGAGCCATTAAAATAAAATTCCAGTCTTTCCAGCTGAGGGAAGTGGAGAAGTAGGAAATTAACTTGAGAAAGCCTGCTGAAGTGTAGTTATTATAAAATAAAAGGTTATGCAATCAAAATAATAACGGTGATAATTTCTTACAGGTACATCAGACAAAAATCAGTTTCTTCGTCAATGGTTTGGAAGAGGATAATACAGCTTTTGATGCAAGAACTCTAAGTGGTTCAATTACAGATTTTGCCTCTGGTACTATGCAAATAGGACAGAGCTTAAATGGTAAGAGTCCGACTTCAGAAAATTATTTATTTTATCCAATTACACTGTTTCTTAAAAATTGTGTCAAAAATAATATTTTAAAATACCCAGGTGTAGTTGTTTCCTAGCGCTGCTGTAACACATTAGCACCAACTGGGTGGCAGCTTAATTAAGCAGATTTCGTCCTCTGGTGGTTCTGGAGGGTAGAAGTCTGAAATCAAGGATTCAGCATTGGTTTCTTCTGCAGGTTCTGAGGGGAGAATTCATTCCATGCCTCTCTCTTTCTGGTGGCTTCTGGCGATACTTAGTGTTTCTTGACTTGTAGCTGTATAACTTCAATCTTTGCTTCCATCTTCACCTGGCCTTTTCCCCTTCTCTTTTCAGGACACTTGTGACCAGGTTTAGGACCCACCCTAATCCAGTATTGTCTTGTCTCAAGATCCTTAATTACATCAGCAAAGACCCTTTTTCCAAATAAACTCACAGTTGCAGGTTGCAGGTAGTCTTAACTTTTGGAGGCCATTATTCAACCCACTATATCAGGGAATCTTTAAAATTAGAATGTCTCTATCATTTATTTTTAAAGTAAGAATACTATGTAATAAACTATATATTTTTAAAATTTATTTTTTATTGAAGTAAAGTTGAATTACAATGTTGTGTTAATTTCTACTGTATAGCAAAGTGACTCAGTTACACACATATATATACATACTTTTTTATATATTCTTTTCCATTATGGTTTATCACAGGATATTGAATATAGTTCCCTGTGCTCTACAGTAGGACCTTGTTGTTTATCCATTCTATATATACCAGTTTGCATCTGCTAGTCCCAAACTCCCACTCCTACCCTCTCCCACTCCCCTCCCCCTTGGCAACCACCAGTCTATTCTCTATGTCCGTGGTTTTGCTTCCATTTCATAGATAGGTTCATTTGTGTCATATTTTAGATTCCACATATAAGTGATATATGGTATTTGTCTTTCTCTTTCTGACTTACTTCACTTAGTTTGATAATCTCTAGTTGCATCCATGTTGCTGCAAATAGCATTATTTTGTTCTTTTTTATGGCTGAGTAGTATTCCATTGTTTATATGTACCACATCTTTATCCATTCATCTATTGATGGGCATCTAGGCTATTTCCATGTCTTGGCTATTGTGAATAGTGCTGCTATGAACATAAGGGTGGATGTATCTTTTTGAATTATAATCTTGTCTGGATATATGCCCAGGGGTGGGCTTGTTGGATCATATGGTAATTCTATTTTTAGTTTTCTGAGGAACCTCCATACTGTTTTCCACAGTGGCTGCACCAACTTCCATTCCCACCAGCAGTGTAGGAGGGTTCCCTTTTCTCCACACTCTCTTCAGCATTTGTTATTTGTAGACTTTTTAATGGTGGTCATTCTGACCATTGTGAGGTGGGACCTCATTGTAGTTTTGATTTGCTTTTCTCTAATAATTAGCAATGTTGAGCATCTTTTCGTGTGCCTCCTGGCCATCTGTATTTCTTCTTAAACTATATTTTCTTTCTCTTTTTTTTCAGGTTTGTATTTTATTGTATGGCTATTGTTAAAGTAGGACTTAGAGTATTAGACAGAAACTGGAAAATAATAGTCAACATGGAATAAACTGGATTAATGGTGTTCATATCTTCCCACCCTAAAAATGGGCCATGTAGATTAAGAAGATAATATGCATCACATCCTGAAAAGAGCAGAAGTTGTATTTAGACTTCTCTTGAAATAACTATCACAGTGGTCGATAAAATTGTCTACACTTTAAAATGGGAACGTGAATTATTTTATATTATTAAAAAATGCTCATTATAAGAAAATCCATACAACACAGAACTCTATAAAATAGGAAGCATTTTCCTTTTTTGACCTTCATCGATAGATATAGTTAACTTTGTTATACCCTTCCATCATTTTTGTACATATAGCTAGAGATATGGTTATAAATATAATAATTTTCCAAAAATGAAATTATCATACATATGCTTTCTCTGAGGCCTCTAAAAATAAATACTTCCGCTCCAAATGTTATGAGAAACATATCAGTATGCCTTCTCATTTAAAATGGCTGCATTGTGCACAATTGTATAGCTGTAACCAAAACTTTTTAAACAAGATTGTATTGATGAGCATTTAGGTTATTTCTACTATTTCAATATTATTAGCAGTTATTTCATAGAAAACACTAAATATATATATCCATATATTATATCTGTGTCTATAGCTCTCATGCCTATACACATATACATATATATGTGTTTGAACAATTCCCTGTGCAGTTCCCTAAGACCTTTTACTTTGGCGTCAATTTCCCTGATTTCAAATCTCGTCTCTCTACTTACTAGCCCTGTGACCTGGAATAACTTTTTAATGGCTCTAAACTGTAGTTACGTCCAATTTAAAATCTTGATGATGATGATATTACAGTCCCACTGTAAGGATCAAATGAGGCTATGTCATAAAAAGCACTACTGTTTTTCCAGCATCTGGTACCTAGCAGTTGCTTCATATTTGTGGAATGAATGAATACTGTACCTTGTATATACTAACTCATATTGATATGTAATACTATGATTAGTATTATAATTATTTCCCTAACATGAATCAGTAGAAGTTAAATAGGTTGAAATATATGGTCATTTTTAAATTTTAATACATCTGAGATTGATTACCCTAAAGCTTAACAACAGATAATCTCCAGAAAGGTTGTGAAAATTTACAACCTCACTTAAAAATACAGGTAAGTATCTGCCTCCTTAAACAGTAACTGACTTTACAAATTATCCTTGTTTTTTTTCCACTTTTGTCATTCCTCTCATTGAAAAATGTTTTTGTACACTGCCTTAGAATTATTTGGCCATTAGTGAGGTTCACTGGCTTTCCACATGTCTTGATAATTTGCATTTCATTTGTTAATTCCTCATACATGTTGTGTGTCTATATTTTATAGTCTGGAATTTCTTACTTGTAAAAGCTCATTAATGCTAAGAATATTACGTTACACACGTTTTCGTTAGTTTTTAGATAGTCTGATAACTTTGCATTATAGAAATTTAAAAATATTGTAAGTTTTTAATAAAGGCAAAACATGCACGTAACATAATGCATAAATATTAAGGGGGTACAGCTTTATAAAATTTTAATCCTATGTAATTCTCATCCAGAATGAGATCATCAAACATTTCTTGTATTAAAGACTCCTAGTGAATACCGACTCTAAAGGGAAACAAGAGTAGTGTTAGTAAGGACCTCTATTGGCATGGATTAGTGTTGCCTATCCTTGAATTCTCATGTAAATTAAATCATGCAGTAGGTACTCTTTTGTGTCTAATTCCTTTTCTAAGCACTATGCCTGTAAGATTTATCTGTATTGTGTGTTGCTATTTCTTTAAGCTTTAGGAAATACTTCTTTACTTTTTCAAAGTGGGTATTCTACCCAAAGATATTTGAGAATTTCGGCGATCCGTGTCCTTCCAACACTGAGTATTGTCATATGTTATTGTTGTTTGCCATTCTGGTGGCTGTATGGTACATTTCTTGATGATTTATGATGTTGAGAACATTTTCATGTGCTTCTTGGTCATGGCTATGCTCTTTTGTGAAATACCTATTTAAGTTTTTGCCTATTTTTAGTTGGATAGTTTGTCTTTTTATTGCTTACAGGAGCTCTTCAGTATTTTGAATATGAGTTCTTTGACAGATACATGGACTTCAAATATCACCTTCTGGGTTATGGCGTATACTATCATTTTCCTTTGATCAACAGATATTCTTAATTTTAGTGAAGTCCAGTTTACTAACTTTTCTTTCAAACTTAATACTTTTCATGTCCTGTTTAGAATATCTTTGCAAATCCTGAAAGAATAAAGTGTAGGAGAACACCATAAAGACCATAAAGATGTTCCCTTACACTTAAACATTTTCATCACTTCTCTACTACTTTGCAGTGGTAACTTTGTCACAAATTATATATCTGTTATGTGAAGATGAGTTTGTTCCTGAGCTCACTGTTTTGTTTCAGTGGTATGTTTGCCCATACTTATCATTAAAGCATTTAGTTTTCATTATTGTAGCTTCATAAAAGTCTTAATATTTAGAAATATTTAATTTCTCCAACTTTTTTTTTCTTTCAAGATTGTCTTGGCCATTATATGAATTTTAGAAGGAGTTTTTCGTTTTTCACAAAATTTTGAGGGAATTTAAATCCTTAACTCAATTTTGGGAGAATAGACAGCTATAGAATATCAAGTCTTCCAATCCATGAACATCATATACTCCTTACTTTCTCCCAGCCATGTTTTTAGTTTTCTGTATAGCATCTCATTCATATTTGTAAGACTTAGTCCTGTGTATCTGTTGGTCCTTTTATTCATGTAATTTTACTTCAATTGTTTTGGAACTTTATTCTCTAATTTTCTTTCTGTTATATAAAATGCCATCAATTTTTATATTGACCTTAATAAGTCCAATGACCTTGCTAAATTTTAATTCTAATAGTTATACAGTCCTATCATATATACATAGTAGGCACTCAAATCTTTTCAGATGTTTGCAATAAAGGAATAAGTAGTCATGGCTTTGGAGTTGTCACATAGATATTTATGGGTGCTGTTATTAATAATTTTGAAACAATGTAAAATTTTAATTTCCCCCTATGACCTGAGTTATCTAGTTTAAAAAAAAAGTATATATTTTTAATTTTCAAAAAACATTCTAAAACACTGTGGTTAAATTTCCAGGCTCTGGGGTCAGATAAATTTAGGGTTGAATTCAATTCAGTTGTGTATTTTTGGTCAAAATATGTATCCCTTTTAAGTCTTAGGTTTCTAATCTATTAAATAATGTTTTAATAAATGATTCATGGGAAAATTATAAGAATTATATGAGACTGTGTATGTGTAGTATGTACTGCTTGTCATATTGTAAATGTTAATAAGTGACAACTATTATTAACCTCTTTGAACATCTATTTTCTTCTTGTGAAGCAGAGATAACAATTACTTTCCATAGAATTGTTGAGAGATCCAAAGAAACATGACTCTATTATTTTAATTTGTATATTCTTTTAGATCAAGCTAAACTTATGTGAAGAAGTAATATTTTAAGGAACCAATATATTTAGAAGCTTGGTTTGAGTAATTAGTATATTGAAAAATTTTATAAAGTACTCTGCCTGCAGAAATTCTTAATAACACATTACATCTTGTGAGCCTTATTTCAATATTTACCTCCCATTAGCACTTCTAAAAGTGTTTTATTGCCCCAAATGTTGCTCAAAGTAGTAGACAGTGCCATAAATTTGTCCACTCTGCACTGTGGGGTTGAAATGATTTGCTCCTATTCTATTTCAGTCTACTAAATGTTGAATTAATGCTTCCAAAGGACTGTGTGGACTGAAAATGATATTTGTTTTTAAACTGCAAAAAAGTTGATTCAACTTCTGATTGGAAAACACATCATTGGAAAAGGGTTTATTTCCAATGTTACTTAGTTTTTATTACAGTTTTTCTCCTTAAGCTCTGAGCATCGGAGAACTACAGGAGGAAAGAATATTTTAAAATAATTTTTATCTTTTTTCCCATCAATTTATAGGTACGGTTGTACCTACTGTATCTTTTCTCTAATTAGAGATGGCAGATAGACTGGCTCATTACTTCTGCCTAATGAGGCAGGCTCCATGCCACCTCTCTAATCAGAAAAGAGATAGGTACAGAATGTTCCCACGGACTTATTATAAATCATCTTCTTTCTCTCACTTGCTCCTTTTTTCAATAAAAAAATTAAGTCCCTGTCCTCCATACTTTTGTCTGCATCCAAGATGGTTTCATTCAGGAGAGGTAATTGTGCAAGAGATTACTGCGAGCTGAATTAAAGGTGCTCTCATGCAGCACCGGGCTGGCTGTCTCTGCTTTGGAACAGATACTACCTCAAACACAGGCATATCAAGCGAAGGCCTTTAGGAAATCAAGATGGCTTTTCTTACTTCTCTGGTTAGGCTTAATTGGTTTCTTTGGTTCTGTACCCAGGAAGCAACAACTTTTCACATGAGTATTGGCTGCTAGAGAGCCTTTTCTTTGGGTCTCATTTCTAACTAGCATAACTTTCTAGAAAAATATGTTGCCAATGACACTTTCTGTTGCTGCAAGCCTTGTCTTTGCCTCACCTAGGAAATTAATCAGTGGACCAGATGAATGCTTTCTCCTGAGCCCTGTATCCGTACTAATGGGATATGTATACGTATAATGTGTACATATTAACGTGGTACTCTGATTTGCTTGGACTGATTTCTAAATATACAAATAGAAACACCTTAGACCATCCATATCAACCAATATATATCTGTTTCTTTTTAGAATATTTTCTTCCAGTTGTGTGTTTATTTCAGTGCCTCCAGTTGGGCATAAAACCTAGAGGAGTTGTGGTAACAGACATGTAATTGTAAGCAACCTCTAACGTCACTGTGATAATGAACTATAATAGCCCTCCACATTGTGGATTTAAAAATACAAAATCATGTGAATCAAAACTTTCCCGAGCTACTTCTGAATTCATTTATCAACAGAATTCTAATTTCCTTTTAAATGTGGGCATCTCTACATGATGCATTTAAAAGTGTGTAGCACATTCTTAAGAAGGTAATTGGTCATTAAGAAATCAGTGGATGTTTGTTATGTAGCTGTGAAAGTGAAAATACAGGGAACAAAACGATAATCATCTGAAGCTGATGCCAGCTTCCCTTCCCTTCATGTTTTCTACTGTGTGTTGTATCTTAATTCACCTGCTTGTTCTTTCTGGAGTTGGAATACTACTTTTCTTTCTACTAGTGTCCCAAAGGTTAACATTTCTAACTTCAGCGAGGGTATAGAAAGTCAGCTTTCCTTTTAGTTTCGTTGAGATTATGCTTAAATTTTTCTGAGGGAATTTTTTTTGGGAATTAGATAAAAAGACAAGAAATAGAAAAGTATAGAAATTGATGGATTAAGACAGGTAAATGGAATGGAAGAAGAGTATAGGAACAAGGTATATAAAGGTATAGAGCAGTTTAATTAAAGATGAAATTGGTGTTTCAGAGCATTGCAGAAGAGATATCTAGCAATGCTATCAGGACAAGTGGCCCACTATGGTACAAAAATAAAAAGATAATTTAAATGTGTACCTTACGACCATATTAACTAAAAACTGCAGATGAGTTAAAATTCATTAAAACGTGAAATGTGTAATCATGAGGTGGTAGAGGACAGTAAAGGCAAATGTTTCCATAATCCTGGCATATTGAAAGATTTTTATTAGCATGATACCATGGCCAGAAACACTAAAGGAAAAATATTGAAACGTCTGACTAATAAAATGAGAATTTAAAATTCAAACAATGCTTATCATTTTGTACTCAGTTTGGCAAGGAATAAAAAGAGAGAATGCTAGTGTTGGAAAGAGTTTGTGATAACCTGGCAAGCTATGAAAAGTAAAAATGTGGAAGTTACATCATCCAAGTATTCTCCTTCCAGGGCCTATATCTCAAGAATACAATTAAACAAGGCCCTAAGTATGTACACAAAAATGTTCATTGCAGAATGACTTAAAGTGGCAAATAATTGGGACCAGTTAAAAACTTCAAAAGGGAATTGCTTAAACAGATGATAGTTTATACTTAACAATGAAAAAATGTGTACCGTTAAGAGAAATAGAATGTCTGTTGGTAGAGACTTGGCAACAGGTTCATGATGTGTTATTACATGAGAAAAGCATGAGTGTGAGGTACACTATACTCTAACACGAGTTGAAGAAATACAAATCTTCACTGGATACTAAACTCATTGTACATAGAAATTATTGTTGTTATAATAATTAGTGCCTGAGAAACAAGGCATGAAATTTAGAGTCGGACAGTTTTTGGTTTGAATCTGGCTCTGCTTCTTAGAAGCCAATGACTTTGGCAAAGAATTGAGCTTCTCAATCCAATTTCCTCATTTGTTTCCTCATATGTAACATGTGTTTTAGATAGAGTTTTCAAAGCAAGTATAAAACTTATGAATAATATATACTTGGTTCGTGTTTGGTACTCAGTGAAACTTTGCTATTATAAATATTAATGTTATAATAATTTAGATATTAAGTTTATTGACTTTGTGAAAGTTAAATATTTAAAAATAATGGTCATGGACTACATTTAATTTTTGGGGCTGAAAAGCAAAATTTTCTTAGAGCGAGGAAGAAAAAAATGTTCAATTTAGGGCAATGATGTACTAGATGTTTAAAACTGCTGTATTTTGTGTAGGAAGGTCCCATGAAATAATTTCTTTCTCTCTTCAAAGATTAGTCCTCTCTGGTACTCTTCATTGTTTCTTACAAATCCTGAATTCTACCTGGTGTTATTTCTTTTTAGTCTGAAGAATTTCCTTTTTCATTGCTTATAATTCAGTCAGTGGGAAACAAATTCCCTCAGCTTTTAAGAAAAAATGTCTTTAATTTGTCTTTGCTTTTGAAAGATATTTTCACTGGCTGTAGAATTCTACATAGCTAATTGTAATTTTTTCCAGCACTTTAAAGATTGTTGTTTCATTGTCTACTTGCTTTCATTGTTTCTGGTGAGAAATCAGCCATCATTCATATCAATGTTCCTTTGTAAGGTATATGCCATTTTTCTCTTGTTGCTTAAAATTTTCTCTTTTGTGTTAATAGTTTAAGTTATGCCTGGATATAGTTTTCATAGTATTTATCCTGGTTGAGGTTTGCTCAGATTCTTGGATGTATAAGTTGAGGTTTTCACTACTTTTGGAAGTTCTGATGATTATCTCTTTAAACTTTTCTTGCTTTTCCTTTTTCTTTTCATTCCACATTCTTTCTCCTCTTACTCTGGGACTTTAATTACACTTATGTTAGAGTACAGATAGTATCTCACAGATCTTGAGCACAGTTTTTATTTGTTTGCTTGTTTTTGTTTTCCCTACTCTTTTTTTATTCTTAGTGTTTCTCTTTGGATACTTTCTATTGATTTGTCTTGATAGTCACTGATTATTTTCTCTCGTGTATCTAGGCTGCTGTTAAGCTTATCTAGAAAATTCTTCATTTTTTAACAGCACACTTTTCGTTTCCAGTATTTCCATTTGGCTCCTTTTTTTAGGATCCATCTCTCTGCTCCTGTTTCCCCATCTTTTCACATGTATTGTCACCATTTCCACTAGATCTTTTAGTATTTTTACCATAGATATTTTCAAATCCCTATTTGATAATTCCAACATCCGGGCCATGTCTATTGACTATTTCCTTTTTTTATGATGGGCCACGTTTTCTTGCTGTTTCATGTGTCTTTAAATGTTTTTATTGTTTACCAGACATTTCGTATAAGGGAATAGAAGAGGGAGAAGTAAATAATAGTGACCAGAGAAAAGAGCACTGCTGGGTCTATCAAGCCTCTAGAGTATGTGTGTTAGTGGAGGGTCGGAGGATGGTGGGAGGATAACAGCATCAAACTGATTTGAAGTTGACCTGGATGTGAGCTTTATTTCAGTTTTAATATAATTTAGTTCACCACTGGTTTCAGATATTTGAGGCTAGAATCAGGATGGACTCAGACTCTGTGGTTGGTACTCTTTGGGATTTGTCATCCCAGCCTACGTGGGGCTGCTTTCTTCTTACTCTGTAACTGATTCTGCTACTTCTCACCTCTCTGTTAGGGTTGAGAGCAGATGTCGGTCTCAGTTCTCCTATGAAAGGCTTGTTACTTTCTAGAATTTAATTTATTCGGATTGCTCTGTGTCCTCTACTTTCTGATGGGTTAAAAATGATTTTATAGCTTATCTGGCTTATTTTGGTTGTTTGATAGCAAAGTGATGGTCTCTTGCAACTTTCTACATCTGAAGCAGAAGTGAAAGTCCAACTATTATTGTAACACTTGATATAACATTTTCTTTCTTTGACCAACTCTGTACCTTAACTCTGCAGCTCTCTTGGTCCTTAACTATTGCTGGTCTCAGGTATTTTGGCCAAGGAAGGTACCTATTACTTAGCCCAAAAGATTATTTTAGTAGAATTCGAGAATTGACTTTATAGTTACACCTTCTCATTTTTCCTGGAGATTTTTGGCTTTTGTGGGTCTTAAGCTTATGTCTGTTTGTTTTTCAATTTTACATCAGTTATCTTTGGTTTGCCTGAAATCTATTCACTGCCAATATTTAAACCTGAAACATATTGAGGATTCTGAATTTTTGTTGTTAGACGATCTCAACTTGTGATCATGTGACTTCTACTGAACAATATTTTTACTTTTTATTTCAGTGCCTCTTAGCAGTTCCCTTTGTCAAGAAGCAGTCTTTTCATCACTTCATCTAACATATAAACTTCTTGCATTTCCTTTTTCTGCCTGATATACACTTGTATTTATCACCTTGTACTCTCTGGTACCCTGAATCAGGTCATCTTTCAGCCTCTCTGGGACCTTCAATCAATTGATCTGAACAACTTTTCACTGTTCCCCACTCCCTTGATGTGTATTATTCCCTTGTTAGTCAGCTTAAGTTTCATGGTCAAATATTATAATCACTTTCTTACACACACCGTGACTCTCCTGCCTTTTTTTTTTTTTTTTTCACTTTCTAGGATTATCTTGGCAACACCACAGTACTGGTTAAATGTACCCAATCAGGATGCCTGGTCTCCCTTAAGTTTATGATCATAAACCTCATATGTGCCCTGGATGCTGCCCTGCAATCATTCCATATTTCTCTCGTCCGTGCAGTTTCCCCATCTTATGACAACTATGTACATAATTTGTTCTCTTCTCAAACTTACTCCTTATCCTCTAAGTTGATATTACCTCCTCCTTCACTATGAAAATGAAAAAAATCATAAAAGAATGTCTATAGATTCACACTGCTATATTTACCCACCTCTGTCTTACGATCGATCTTATCCAGGAAATTTTCCCAGCCTTTTCCCCACTTACTCCTATATTGTAAGGTCTTCTCTTTAAATGGGACTTTCAAAGATAAGTTGTTATTCTTCCATTAAAAACATTTTCTTGACCCCGATTTCCTCCACCAGCCCGCTGTTTCATTTCCTTGTTCCTCTTTTTAAGCAAAACTCCCCCAAAGTATTGTCAGTGATAGTCGTCTTGAATTCCTCTTTTCCAATTCTACCGACTACTGTCAGGCTTTAGCTCATCACCACAGTTAAACTAATTGACCTTCATTTCATAAATCTAATAGTTAATTTCGGTAATTTATGTGACCCATCAACATCATTTAATAGAGTTGAGATCACTCCTTCCTCCTTGACAGACTTTCTTCACTTGGCATCTAAGAGTGCATCATCTCCTGGTTTGCCTTTGAATTTCTAGTTGCTACTTATCACTTTGATTCCTAGTTCCTCTTTATCTGTTACTTGACTTCTTAATATTGGTATTCCAGGCCTTACACCCTGACTCTGTTTCCAAGTCTATATACACACTCACTCCCTTAAAGATCACCTCTAGTCTCATAGCTTTAAATACCATCTGAATGACTTGACTTCCAAATTGGGATCTACCCATCGCCCTCCCCACAGGCCTCTTTCCTAAACTCCAGAATGCTATATACATCAGGCTATCCAAAATCTCCATTTGGAGGCTTAATTTATACCTCAAAATTAAGCTTATTTTTCCTACATTGAAATCCTGGTTTTTAGACCTCTCTCTTTGACTCACACAGTTTCTCCCATAGCCTTCCCCATCTCAGGTGAGGGCAACTATTTTTCCACTACTTCAGAGCAAAAGATTTGGAGTCATCCTTGCCAGTTCTCTTTCTCTCCCATTTGATATCTCAAGTGTCAGAAAAAATCCTGCTGATCATACTTTCAAAATATATCCAGTTTGATTCCTTCTTACCAGCTCCACTAGAATCATTCCCATCCAAGTCATGATTGTTGTTCTTACTGGATTGTTGTTGCACAGTCTTTCAACTGCTTGCACTCTGGCCCTCCACTTTATTCTCAACACAGAAGCCAGAGTTTCTCTGTTAAAAATGAGTCAGATCATATTACTTCTCTGTTCAAAATGCTCTATTATTTCCCTGCCTCCCCAGCATGAAAGCCACCATTTTTACAATGGCCTCTAAGACCTACGTGAACTGTTTTCACATATTATACGTTACTTATTATTGTTGTGTATATCTGTTTACCCCTCTAGAATATAAGTCTTATGAAGGCAGAGATTTTTTTGTTTGCATTGTTGACTGATATATCCCAAGAGCCTAGAAGATTGCCTGTCCCACGGTAGCTATTCAATATTTGCTGAATACATAAATGGACGGCAGGATCTGAAAGATAGAATATAATGGGTACAAGTCTTTACAGCTTCAATCAGTTTGTCAGCCTCATCTCTTTGGCAATGTTACAGAAGTGATACCTTATGAACTAGGTTTGTGAGAATAGAAAATGTTACAAAGAAGTAGTTGAGCAGCCATTGTGACTAAAGGAGAAGAAAGACTCAAAGATGTTTCCTAGATATACCAGTATAGAGGGAAATAAGGAAGTTGTGGTTGTGTGCGTGCATGCTTGTGAGGTGGGGAGAGAGGGAGGGAGAAGAGGAGAAGGTTAATGGAGCAGAGGGGAAGAGAGAAGGAAGAGGGGACAGTAAGTTTAGGGGAATGAGTTTTAAATTATTTATTTGAGATAGTAAAGAATTATCCGAGTGGAAATGGCAAAAGGTCATTTGGGACAAGAGAGTGGATTTGAGGATTGATTTAAGGACTAATGATATGCAGATAAGAATATTCCTCATAGAGGTCATTTTTGAAGCTCTAGAAGCAGGTGAAATTCTTGAAGGAAAGAAATGTAGAAAAAAGAGTATTGAGCTATAGATAGAAGGTTGGGAAATGGAGATATGGAAGAGAGGCAGCTGAGGGGATACAGATGTGGCCCGGAAGGATTAGGATTTAGAAGACAGATATTGAAAAATTCACGAAGCTCTTCAATAATATCAAGCAGCTGAACATCAAGGAGAATGAGAAGTTATAAAACTGAAAATGATACCTAGGGTGGCCATCAAGAATGCACTTTCAGTCTAATGATGATGGTCGAAAAGGGACTGTAGATAATTTTAAAATGAGACTGAATGATGAAGGACAGAAGGCCTTGAGTGCAGATAACTGTAGAAGGCTGGGTCTGAAGAGAAGGAAAGCAATTGGCTAAAGTTGGCATAATACAAGCTGCTGTTCTCTAGTGGTTGATTATTACTTTTGAGTATTTTGCGGTCATCTGTTAATTCTTCAGGATAACACCTTGCCTTTCACTGATCTTAACTACTGATTCTGGAGCTGAGTTTTCAGACTTCAAGGAGTTTTATAATAGTGTATGTATTGTGTAATTGTATAAAATGCCTGTATTAATCGTATATGACTCTATATGGAATGCTTGTGCTTTTTGTTATTGTTGTCTGCAACGATACTGTTATTTAGAACTTTATTTTCCTTTTTATGGTTCCATGACAGCTGGAGTGTATTCTTATCTTTTTGCTATTGATACCTAAAAGCAACATTAACAATGACAAAAACAGAAAACACATTCTAAATTTTCTGGCATAAAATCCTTACCGTTGTGAGCATTAAAAAATAAATGAACAAGCTCCTTTGACTCTCCATTCTAGAGCCATCATAGTTTGAAGTTCTAGAATTTTATGATTTGTTTTTGTAATTTGTTTCAGAGTGAAATGTTTTCTTTTGTGTCACACTGACTAGAGATCAGATAATTAACCTAACCCCATCATGCATAATTTTAATTTCAATTTGAACTTTTGATAGAAATGAGGAAAAGCCATTATCTAAGTCTTTGTGGAATGGACACAGATTTGTTTTCTGTTCTACTGCATTGGCAGTTTGTTTCTTACCTATATCAGTCTATTAATGGTATTGTCAAAATGCTCAGTCTTTAAGCTTTGTTATTTTCAAAAATGAAGATTCTCTACCAAATGTTAAATAGATAGCTAGTGGGAAGCAGCTGCATAGCACAGGGAGATCAGCTTGGTGCTTTGTGACCACCTAGAGGGGTGGGATAGGGAGGGTGGGAGGGAGGCACAGAGGGAGGGGATATGGGGACATATGTATACATATAGCTGATTCACTTCATTATACAGCAGAAACTAACAAAACATTGTAAAGCAATTATACTCCAATAAAGAGGTTAAAAAAATAAAACAATAAAAAATAATTTATAAAAAAATGAAGATTCTCAGTTTGATATTATACCAGATATTTTTTCCAAAAATTTACAGTAATTATCTTTAATTCTTTTAGCCTGTAGGTGGGTACCTCTATTTAAAAGCAACTATGCCAATCACTATACTTCTAGTTCCAATTCTAAAATTCTTTTCGTTCACAAGGACAGATCTAGTCTTAATAACTTGTTGCTATTTCCTTTTATTTGACTTGAGCATTTTTAGTAACATCTAACTTTCTAAAATAATTTAGAAATTTTTCCTTACATCAGTGGTTTTTTCCAGGTAATGGAGATTTATGACCTTGAAATATCAAAATGTACTTAAACAATTTTTAAAGATTCTTGAAGATCCCCCCTCCTATTCTGTATTTACAATTATCATTCTCATGTCTTTTTTATACCTTTATTATAAGGTTGAACCATATAAAATTGCCATTCTTACAGACTAAAAATTGTCAGATATTAACTATTTCAACCTAATATGCTTATAAGTATACTTAAATAATATACATGCTATTGTCTTCATGTTAAAATTTACATAAGTGGCTTTATAGTGTATTTCCACCTTGGCTTTTTCATAAAAATAGTTTCTGAGAATTTAAAATTTTGAGAGCTGGTTCATTCATTTTAGTTGCCCTGTTAATATTCCATTTTATGAATAAAAGTATATATTATGTGTTAGTTCCCATGTTAAGAATTTTTTTTTTATAATTTAGGAAGTTTCACAGTTAACATATTGTATGTTTCTTCTTGTACACATTTGTTTTACTTCTTCCTTTCTAATCTGGAAGCCTTTTCTTTTTCTTGCTTAATTGCCCTGGAGGCTAATACCTCCAGAACAGTATTTACTAGAAGTGGTAAATGTGGATGTTGGTGTCTTGTTCCTGATCATAGGGGGAGAGTAGTGTTTTGCCTTCAGGTGTGATGTTAGCTGTTGATTTTTATAAATTCCCTTTCTCAGGTGAGGAATTTCTATTTTTTCAATGTTTTTTGTTTTTATAGTGAAAGAATGTTGGAATTTGACAAATGCTTTTTCTGCACCTATGGATATGATCATTTGTTTTTGTCCTTTATTCTATCATATTGTTCATTATTTGGTTTTCACACGTTGAACCCACCTTGAATCTTTAGGATAAATCCCAGTTGCTTGTGGTGTATAATCCTTTATTTATGATGTTAAATTTGGTTTACTAGTATTTTATGAAGATTTTTTTGATCTGTAACTTTCTTTACTTGTAATGTCTTTATTGGTTTTGGTATCAGGGTAAGATAACTTCATAGAATTATTTGGGAAGTGTTTCTGCTTTTTCCGTTTTTTGGAAGAGTTTGTGAAGGATTGACATTGTTCCTCTCTTAAATGTTTATAAGAATTCAGTGAAGACATTGATCCTGGATTTTCTTTGTGGAAAAATTTTTTTTACTAAATTAATCTTTTTTATTATCACTCTATCCAGAATGCCTGTTTCTTCTTTTTTCATTCACTATCAATTTTCTTTGTTTTTATTGTTTCTTCTTCCAGTTTTATTGAAATATAATAGACGTACAGCACTGTATAAGTTTAAGGTACACAACATAATGATTTGACTTACGTACATCATGAAGTGATTATCACAATAATTTTAGTGAACATCCATCATGTCATACAGGTATAAAAGTAAAGAAATAGAAAAAAAGCTTTTTCTTCTGATGAGAACTCTTGAGATTTACTCTCTTAACAGCTTTTTTATATGGCATACAGCAGTGTTAATTATATTTATAATGTTGTACATTACATCACTAGTACTTATTTATCTTATAACTGGAAGTTCATACTTTTCGACTGTCTGCATCCACTTTCCGCTCCCTCCACCCCATCTCCACCTCTGGTAACCACAAATATGATCTCTTTTTCTGTAAGTTTGTTTGTTATTTTTTTTAAAGTATAATAGACCTATAGCACTATGTTAGTTCCTGTTACACAGCAAATTAATTCAAAATTTCTGTGTATTTCAAACTGATCACTACAATAAATCAGTTACCATATGTCACCATGCAAAGATATTACATAGTTATTAACTATATTCCCCACACTGTACATTTCATACCTGTGACTCATTTATTTTGCAACTGGAATTTTGTACCTCTTAATCTTCCGCACTTATTTCTTTCCTTCTCCTTCCCCCTCCCACCACTGGCAAACCCCCATTTGTTATCTGTATCTATAACTCTGTTTATGTTTTATTATGTTTGTTCACTTGTTTTGTTTCTTTAGATTTCACATTTAAGTGAAATCATACATTATTAGCCTTTCTCTGTCTGACTTATTTCACTAAGCATAATAACCCTCTAAGTCCATCCATGTCGTTGCAAATGACAGGATTTTATTTGTGTGTGTGTGTGTGTGTATGTACACAACATATTCTTTATCCATTCATCTATTGATGCACACTTTGGTTGCTTCCATATCTTGGCTATTGTAAATAATGCTACAATGAATATAGACATGCATACATCTTTTCTAATTGGTGTTTATGCTTCTTTGGATAAATACTGAGGAGTGGTATTGCTAGATCATATGGTAGTTCTATTTTTAATCCTTTGAGAAATCTCCATACTGTTTTCCATAGTGGCTGCACCAATTTACATTCCCACCAACAGTGCACATGGGTTCTCCTTTTCTCCACATCCTTGCGAACACTTGTTATTTGTTGCCTTTTTGATAATAGTTTTTATGACAGGTGTGAGGTAATATCTCATTGTGGTTTTGATTTGCATTTCCCTGATGATTAGTGATGTTGAGCATCTTTTCATCTGCCTGTTGGCCATCTGTGTATGTGTATCTTCCTTGGAAAAATGTTTATTTTGATTCTCTGCCCATTTTTCAGTCAGGTTGTTTGTTCTTCTGTTGTTGAATTGTATGAGTTCTTTATATATTTTTGATATTAACCACTTATCAGATATATAATTTGCAAATACCTTCTCCCGTTCACTAGGTGGCCTTTTCGTTTTACTGATAGTTTCCTGCTCTGTGAAAGACTTTTTAGTTTGATATAGTCCTGTTTATTTTTGCTTTTGTTTCCCCTACCCAAGGAGACATATCCAAAAACATATTATGAAGACCAATGTCAAAGAGCAAATACCTATGTTTTCTTCTAGAAGTTTTATGGTCTTAGGTCTTACATTTAAATCTTTAATCCATTTTGAATTTATTTTTGTGCGTAATGTGACAGTAGTCCACTTTGATTCTTCTGCATCTAGCTGTCCAGTTTTCCCAGCACCATTTGTCAAAGAGACTGTCTTTTTCCCATTCTATATTATTGCCTCCTCCTTTTTCATAGAGTAATTGCCCATATAAGTCCATTTTCACTGGGCTTTCTGTGCTGTTCCATTGATCTATGTGTCTGTTTTTGTGCCAGTATTATACTGTTTTGGTTACTGTAGCTTTGCAGTGTAGTTTGCAATCAGGGAGCATGACACCTCTGGGTCTTTCTCAAGAATGTTTTAGCTATTCAAGGTCTTTTGTGTTTCCATGCAAATTTTAGAATTATTTGTTCTATTTCTGTGAAAAATGCCACTGGTATTTTGACAGGGATTGCATTGAATCTGTACATTGTTTGGGTAGTATGGTCATTTTAACATTGTTAGTGTATAGAAATGCAACAGATTTCTGTATATTAATTTTGTAACCTGCATCTTTACTGAATTCATTGATGAGCTCTGGTAGTTTTTTGGTGATGATGTCTATTTCTTCTTGAGTCAGTTTCAGTAATTTGCATCTTTCTAGAAATTGGTCTGTGTGATCTGGATTATCTAATTTTAGCATAAATTGTTCATGGGATTCTCTTATAATCTTTTTATGTCTGTAAGGTCAGTTGTAATGTCCCCTCTTTCATTCCTGATATTAATAAGTTGAGTCTTCTCTTCTTTTTTCTTTGTCCGTCTAGCTGAAGATTTGTCAAATATGTTGACCTTTTCAAAAAACCAATTTTTGATTTTGCTTGTTTTCCCTTTATTTCATTTGTGTCTAATCTTTATAACTTCCTTCCTTTGGATTGCTTTAGATTGTGTTTCCTTTCTTCTTTCTAGTTTCTTAAGGTAGAAGATTAGGCTATTGATTTGATAACTTTCTTCTTTAATATAGATGATTATAGCTATACATTTCCCTTTAAGCAGTGTTTTACCTGAAACTCATGAAGTGTGATACGTTTTATATTCATTTTTATTTGTCTCAAGGATTTCCTGGTTTTCTTGTAATTTCCTCTTTGACCTATTGGTTATTGGGAATGTGTTTGGTTATAGTTTATGTGATTTATATGTTGGTTTTTTTTTTGCTATTTTTTAGCTTTCAAACTGTTTCTTTGAGCTTGTCTCTTATAGAAAATATATAGTTGAATCATATTTGTGGTTTGTTTTTCCATTCTTCCAATATCTCATTTATTTATTGGGGTATTTAAACCATTTACATTTCATGCAATTACTGATAAGATAGTTACCTTTGTAATGTCACTTTGCTGTTTGTTTTCTGTCTTATGTCTTTTTTGTTCCTCTATTTCTCCATTACTCTTTTCTTTTGTGTTAAATAAATGTTTTTGAGTTTACCATTTTAATCCCCTTGCCATTTCTTTTACTATATTTTTTTTATTTTATTAGTAGGTTCTCAGGTTATCACAATTACATCTTAACTTATAATAACCTAGTTTGAATTAATACCAACTTAATTTCAATAGTATACAAAAACTCTGTGCCTATATTTTGTTTGTTTTCCTCCCCCTTGTTATTGTCATTCAGATTGTGTTATTAGATGCCCATCAACACAGATTTATAATTATTGCTTTATTCAATTCTCTTTTTAATCAGGAAAAAAAGAATCATAAATGAAATATTTATATAATCTTTTATATTTATTATGTAGCTACTTTATTTATTTATTTATTTATTTTTGTGGTACACAGGCCTCTCACTGTTGTGGCCCCTCCCATTGTGGGGCACAGGCTCCAGACGCGCAGGCTCAGCAGCCATGACTCACGGGCCCAGCCGCTCCGCGGCATGTGGGATCTCCCCGGACCAGGGCTTGAACTCGTGTCCCCTGCATTGGCAGGCGGACTCTCAACCACTGCACCACCAGGGAAGCCACTATGTAGTTACTTTTAAAAGTGCTCTTTATTTCTCTACGGGCATTAGAACTATTGTCTACTGTTCTTTCAGCCTAAAGACTTCCTTTAGTACTTCTTGTAAATTAGGTCTATAAGTCATAAATTCTCTCAGTTTTTGTTTACCTTGGAATGTCTTAATTTGTCCTGCATTTTTAAAGAATAGTTTTACAGGAAAGAGAATTTTTGTTGACAGTCTTTTTTTCTTTCGGTGCTTTAAATATGTCATCTCACTACCTTCTATCCGCCATGGTTTCTCATGAGAAATCTGTTGTTAATCTTACTGAAGATTCATTGTATGAGATGGATCATTTCTCTCTCACTGCTTTCATAATTTTCTCTTTTTATTTAAGCAGTTTGATTATGATATACCTAGGTACAGATCTCTGAATTTATCCTTCTTAAAGTTCATTGAGTTTCTTGGATGTGTAGATTATGGTTTTCATCAAATTTGAGGAGGTTTAGTGATTATTTCTTTTAAATATTCTTCCTGCTCCTTTCTTTACCTCTTCTCTGGGATCACTATTAGGCTTATGTTTGTACACTTGATGGGGATCCCACAGGTCCATGAGGTTCTGTTTAGTTCTTTGTATTTTTTTCTTTCTATTCTTCAGACTAGATAATCTCAGTTGACTTTTAAGATTCTTTTTTCTACCCATTTGTACCTGTTGTTGAGCTCCTTTAGTGAATTCTTCGTTTTATAACTTCTGTCTCTTTACTCATCTTCTCTATTTGCTGAGGCATCATTCTCATACTTTCCTTTAGTTCTCTAGATATGGTTTCCCTTAGTTTTTTGAACATATTTAAATAGTTGATTTGAAGTATTTATCTAGTAAGTTTAATGTATGGATTTTAATTGGCCCAGTTTCTATGGCCACTTCCCCCCAACTGTGTATCAGCCATGCTTTCTTGTTTCTTTGCATGTGTCATAATTTTTTTGTTGAAAACTGGACATTTTAAATAATATAGTGTAGCAAATATAGAAATCAGAGTCTTTTTCTCCTCAGGATTTTTTTTTGCTGCTGTTCGTTTGCTTAGTGACTTTCCTAAGCAAGTTACATAAAATATATATTTTTGTCATATGTGGTCATTAAAATCTCTGTCCAGTTAGCTTAGTGCTGAGCTGATAATGGAACAGAGAATTTCATAAATTCCTAGAGCCAATAACTTTTTTTAGCCTTTTTTGAGGGCTCTGTTAGTGTGTTGCAGCATACCTTTAACATTCAGTCAGACAGATGAGCACTCTTCTTTAGTCACCATTTGCTGCTTGAGCAGAACCACAAGGTCAAAAGGAGGTGAGAGTTTAGGTTCTTCTCAGATGTCTCTTGGGAATGCACATGTCCCTGTGTGTACACACATCCCTTTGCATGATCATGGCCTTCTAGATTTCTGGGAATATGTTGGAGCTTTGCAAAGCTGCTTATGGACATGTCATTTCTCAGCTTTCCTTTTACCTTTTTTTGTTTGTTGTTTTCCCCAGCTGTTATTGCTGCCTTAGGCAACTGTAGTGTTAAGCAGTCGCCACTGGTTATTTTCAGCAAACATCCTAAAGAAATGACTATTTCCACTGGGCAAACTCTGAGTCAGTATAAGCCATACTTGTGGGAATTTTAGAGTACTGCTAGACAGATTAAATAATGACAGTTTTCTGAGGTTGGGGCTTTGAAAGAGCTCCAATCCCATTCTCATTCCTCCAGTGGATGCTAGGCTGCTGTTCTTCACTGTGATTGTAGAATATCCAATTTCAAGGTTAACTGCTGAGAGATAGAGGAGGATGGGAATAGAGAAAGTTAAAATGCCACAAAACATGTTATTCTTACTATTATTCACCCATAGGGGGGAAAAACACTCCCTGGATTGTTGCAAATCTTTGGTCAATTTCCATCATTTTAGAAAACTGGATTTGACATTCTTTGCTAGTGTTATCATTGCTTTTATGGCAGTCAGTTGTTCTTACTCTGCCATTCCTGATGACATCCTGTAATTTATTTCATCATTATCTTGCACTTTTATCAACAGACATTGCCATGCTTTATTAGATTTATAACTGATATTTCATGTTTTGGGGCTAATATAAATGTTACTTTAAAAAGTTTCATTTCCAGTGTTTCATCACTAGTGTATAGAAATTTAATTGATTTTTATACATTCAAGTTGTATCTCATAAAATTGCTAAATTTCTTTATTACTTCTAGTAGCTTTTGTGTAAATTCACTAGGATTTCCTAGGAGACAATTATATTACCCATGAATACTGGCAAATTTATTTCTTCCTTTCCAATTGTTGTGACGTTTTAAAAAATTAGCCTTATAGCAAAACTGTTTTTATCTTGATTTATATATTAGGTTATTTACTCAGAGTTTTCCTATTTAACTAATTTTGCTGTGCCACCAATCATAATTTGGCTGTACTGCTTCTTACCAGTGATTACATATTTTCTAAATAGACAACTGTGAGGGCTTTCTGGTATGAGTCATATCTATTTACTTGATCAATTTATATAATTTAGACCTGTCTTTACCATATGAATATTTTTCAAAGAAGGATCTCTTTATGAAACGTTTATTCCACTGAATATCTGTTGCCAAAAAGTTGGCAACTAGCAAAAAAATGAGTCAAATTCACTCTTAAGACTATGTCCTTGAAATATTTTATGATATTCTCCCCCAAAGTCAAATCATAATTCTCCTGTTTGGAGTGGATGATTCACATTAACTCTAGGTCTTTAGAGAACTTTTTTAACTTTAAAAATTCCCTTCAAATATGAATTCTGTGGTAGAAGATGTGATTGTTTTATGTTCAGATTCCAAAATTTAAAACTAAAATGGTTTTTAAAGGTCATAAAGCCTAGGCCTTTTATTTTATAGGTGATAAAATAGATTTCATAATCCCTCTGCAGCAAAGCTTCCCTTTAACTATTACTAAAATATAGGAAGAGAATTCAAATTTATCAGTATTGAGATGTACACCTCCACTTCTATACCCTCTTCTGACTACCATTGTCTTTCTCTTGGATGACTGTAATAGCCTTACTGGTCTCACTGCTTCTACTCTTGTCATCCTATATTCTACTTTATATATATATATATATAATTTCCTCAGGGCTACTGATTTTTCTTTTTTTTTGGCTGTGTTGGGTCTTCATTGCTGCGCGAGGGCTTTTCTCTATTTGCTGCGAGTGGGGGCTACTCTTTGTTGCGGTGCGCGGGCTTCTCATTGCAGTGGCTTCTCTTGTTACAGAGCACAGGCTCTAGGTACATGGGCTTCAGTAGTTGTGGCTCACGGGCTCTAGAGAGCAGACTCGGTAGTTGTGGCGCACAGGCTTATTTGCTCTGTGGCATGTGGGATCTTCCTGGACCAGGGCTCAAACCGGTGTTCCCTGCATTGGAAGGCGGATTCTTAACCACTGCGCCACCAGGGATGCCCCCTATATTCTACTTTTAACACTTTGGAATAAACTAGAGTTCATGTCACTCTCTACTCTGAACTCTCCAGTGACTTCCTCTTTCATATACAATAAAAACTGAAGTCCTTAAAATAGGCTACAGGGCTTTTCACAATTTGAACCCAATTCCCCCCCCTACCCCCACCGCCCTACCCCTGGCAGCCAGTTACTTGTCTGACCTAATCTTCCAATAGCCTCACTTCTCTTATTCTGCCCCAGGTTGCTGGCTTCTTGCAGTTCTTCTCATATGCCAAGCATACTGCCTTAGGTCTGTGCACTCAATGACTGCTGTCTGGAATATTTTGCCCCGATTTATATATACGATTGTTCCCTTTCCACTGTCATACCGTGTTCTCAATGAGACCTCTCTTTAACATACTATCCAAATTAAAGTCCAGCCATGCTCTCCAAGCTGCTCTTATTTTTTCCCATTTTTCATAGCATTTATCTTGTTTTAATATACTACATAAATTACTTGTTATATTAATCTAGTTGCCTGAATGCAAGCTCCATAAAAGCAGCCTTCTTTTGTTTGTTTGTTAGTTTGTTTGAGTTTCTTTTGTGCCTGTTTTGTTAACTGATATATTCCTGAAACCCATGAAAGTTCCTGGCATGTAAACGGTTCCCAGTAAACATTTGTTGAGTCAATGAATGCATAAAAGAATTAATCCAACCTGATAATTTAAAGCCATGATTCTGCTTTGATTTGCATTTCTCTGAGAATTAGTGAGGTTGAGCATCTTTTCATGTGTTTGTTGGCCGTGTGTATGTCTTCTTTAGAGAAACGTCTGTTTAGATCTTCTGCCCATTTTTTGATTGGGTTGTTTGTTTTTTTGATATTGAGCTGCATGAACTGTTTGTATATTTTGGAGATTAATTCTTTGTCAGTTGCTTCATTTGTAAATATTTTCTCCCATTCTGAGGGTTCTCTTTTCATCTGTTTATGGTTACCTTTCCTGTACAAAAGCTTTTAAGTTTAATTAGGTCCCATTTGTTTATTTTTGTTTTTATTCTCATTACTCTAGGAGGTAGATCAAAAAAGATTTTGAGGTGATTTATGTCAAAGAGTGTTGTGCCTATGTTTTCCTCTAAGAGTTTTGTAGTGTCCGGACTTACATTTAGGTCTTTAATCCATTTTGGGTTTATTTTTGTGTGTGGCATTAGGGAGGGTTCTAATTTCATTCTTTTACACGTAGCTGTCCAGTTTTCCCAGCACCACTTACTGAAGAGGCTGTCTTTTCTCCATTGTATATTCTTACCTCCTTTGTCATAGATTGGAAAATCAAAACTACTATGCGGTATAACCTCACACCAGTCAGAATGGCCATCATCAAAAAATCTTCAAACAATAAATGCTGGAGAGGGTGTGGAGAAAAGGGAAGCTTCATGCACTGTTGATGGGAATGTAAATTGACACAGCCACTTTGGAGAACAGTATGGAGGTTCCTTAGAAAACTAAAAGTAGAATTACCAAATGACCCAGCAATCCCATTACTGGGCATATACCCAGAGAACACCACAATTCAAAAAGACACATGCACCCCAGTGTTCATTGCAACACTATTTACAATAGCTAGGACCTGGAAGCAACCTAAATGTCCATCAACAGAAGAATGGATAAAGAAGATGGGGTATGCTATGAGACTAGATATCAATTACAGGAAAAAATCTGTAAGAAATACAAATAATGGAGACTAAACAATACATTACTTAATAACCAAGAGATCACTGAAGAAATCAAAGAGGAAGTCAAAAGATGCCTAGAAACAAATGACAATGAAAACATGATGACCCAAAATCTACGGAATGCAGCAAAAGCTGTTCTAAAAGGGAAGTTTATAGCAATACAAGCCTACCTCAGGAAACAAAAACCATCTCAAATAAACCACCTAACTTTACACCTAAAGCAATTAGTGAAAGAAGAACAAAATAAAACCCAAAGTTTGCAGAAGGAAAGCATAAAGATCAGATCAGAAATAAATGAAAAAGAAATGAAGGAAATGATAGCAAAGATCAATAAAACTAAAAGCTGGTTCTTTGAGAAGATAAAATTCATAAACCATTAGCCAGACTCATCAAGAAAAAAAGGGAGAAGACTCAAATCAATAGAATTAGAAATGAAAAAGGAGAAGTAACATATGACACTGCAGAAATACAAAGGATCGTGAGAGATTACTACAAGCAACTATATGCCAATAAAATGGACAAACTAGAAGAAATGGACAAATTCTTAGAAAAGCACAACCTTCTGAGACTGAACCAGGAAGAAATAGAAAATATAAACAGACCAATCACAAGCACTGAAATTGAGAGTGTGATTAAAAATCATCCAACAAACAAAAGGCCAGGACCAGGTGGCTTCACAGGTGAATTCTATCAAACATTTAGAGAAGAGCTAAGACCTATCCTTGTCAAACTCTTCCAAAAAATTGCAGAGGGAGGAACACTCCCAAACTCATTCTATGAGACCACGATCACCCTGATACCAAAACCAGACAAAGATGTCACAAAGAAAGAAAACTACAGACCAATATCACTGCTGAACATAGATGCAAAAATCCTCAACAAAATACTAGCAAACAGAATCCAACAACACATTAAAACGATCATACACCACGATCAAGTGGTGTTTATCCCAGGATTGCAAGGATTCTTCAATATATGCAAATCAATCAGTGTGATACACCATATTAACAAATTGAAGGAGAAAAACCATATGATCATCTCAATAGATGCAGAAAAAGCTTTTGACAAAATTCAACACCCATTTATGATAAAAACCCTCCAGAAAGTAGACATAGAGGGAACTTACCTCAACATAAAAAAGGCCATATATGACAAACCCACAGCCAACATCATTCTCAATGGTGAACAACTGAAAGCATTTCCACTAAGATCAGGAACAAGGCAAGCCTGCCCACTCTAACCACTGTTATTCAACATAATTTTGGAAGTTTTAGCCACAGCAATCAGAGAAGAAAAAGAAATAAAAGGAATCCAAATTGGAAAAGAAGAAGTAAAGCTGTCACTGTTGGCAGATGACATGATACTATACATAGAGAATTCTAAAGACTCTACCAGAAAACTACTAGAGCTAATCAATGAATTTGGTAAAGTAGCAGGATACAAAATTAATGCACAGGAATCTCTTGCATTCCTATACACTAATGATGAAAAATCAGAAAGAAATTAAGGAAACACTCCCATTTACCATTGCACCAAAAAGACTCAAATACCTAGGATTAAGCCTCCCTAAGGAGACAAAAGACCTGTGTGCAGAAAACTATAAGACACCGATGAAAGAAATTAAAGATGACACAAACAGATGGAGAGATATACCATGTTCTTGGATTGGAAGAATCAACATTGGGAAAATGACTAAACTACCCAAAGCAATCTAAAGATTCAGTGCAATCCCTATCAAACTACCAATGGCATTTTCCACAGAACTAGAACAAAAAATTTCACAGTTTGTATGGAAACACAAAAGACTCTGAATAGCCAAAGCAATCTGGAGAAAGAAAAACGGAGTTGGAAGAATCAGGCTCCCTGACTTCAGACTATACTACAAAGCTAGAGTAATCAAGACAGTATGGTACTGGCACAAAAACAGAAATATAGATCAATGGAACAGGATAGAAAGCCCAGAGATAAAGCCACGCACATATGGTCACCTTATTTTTGATAAAGGAGGCAAGAATATACCATGGAAAAAAGACCTCTTCAATAAGTGGTGTTGGGAAAACTGGACAGCTACATGTAAAAGAATGAAATTAGAACACTCCCTAACACCATACACAAAAATAAACTCAAAATGGATTAAAAACCTAAATGTAAGGCCAGACACTATCAAACTCTTAGAGGAAAACATAGGCAGAACACTCTATGACATAAATCACAGCAAGATCCTTTTTGACCCACCTCCTAGAGTAATGGAAATAAAAATAAACAAATGAGACATAATGAAACTTAAAAGCTTTTGCACAGCAAAGGAAAACATAAACAAGAAGAAAAGACAACCCTCAGAATGGAAGAAAATATGTGCAAATGAAGCAACTGACAAAGGATTAATCTCTAAAATTTACAAGCGGCTCATGTAGCTCAATATCAAAAAAACAAACAACCCAATCCAAAAATGGGCAGAAGACCTAAATAGACATTTCTCCAAACAAGGTACAGATAGCCAACAAACACATGAAAGAATGCTCAACATTGCTAACCATTAGAGAAATGCAAATCAAAACTACAACGAGGTATCACCTCACACCAGTCAGAATGGCCATCATCAAAAAATCTACAAACAATAAATGTTGTAGAGGGTGTGGAGAAAAGGACACTCTCTTGCACTGTTGGTGGGAATGTAAATTGATACAGCCACTGTGGAGAACAGTATGGAGGTTCCTTAAAAAACTACCATACGACCCAGCAATTCCACTGCTGGGCATATACCCTGAGAACACCATAATTCAAGAAGAGTCATATACCACAATGTTCATTGTGGCACTATCTACAATAGCCAGGACATGGAAGCAACCTAAGTGTCCATCAACCAATGAATGGATGAAGAAGATGTGGCACATTGGCACATATATACAGTGGAATATTATTCAGCCATAAAAAGCAACGAAATTGAGTTATTTGTAGTGAGGTGGATGGACCTAGAGTCTGTCATACAGAGTGAAGTAAATCAGAAAGAGAAAAACAAATACCATATGCTAACACATATATATGGAATCTAAAAAAAAAACACAAAAAAACCAAAAAATGGTTCTGAAGAATCTAGGGGCAGCATAGGAATAAAGACGCAGATGTAGAGAATGGACTTGAGGACATGGGGAGGTGGAAGGGTAAGCTGGGACGAAGTGAGAGAGTGGCATGGACTTATATATTCTGCCAAATGTAAAATAGATAGCTAGTGGGAAGCAGCTCCATAGCACATGGAGATCAGCTCAGTGCTTTGTGACCACCTAGAGGGGTGGGATAGGGAAGGTGGGAGGGAGACGCAAGAGGTAGGAGACATGGGGATTATATATATGTGTATACCTGATTCACTTTTTGTTATAAAGGAGAAACTAACGTACCATTGTAAAACAATTATACTCCAATAAAGATGTTAAAAAAAAAAAAGATGTGGTACATGTATACAATGGAATATTCCTCAGCCATAAAAAGGAATGAAATTGGGTCATTTGTCAAGACATGGATGGACCTAGAGACTTTCATACAGAGTGAAGTAAGTCAGAAAGAGAAAAATATTGTATGTTAACACATATACGTGGAATCTAGAAAAATTGTATAGATGATCATATTTGCAAAGCAGAAATAAGAGACACAGACGTAGAGAACAAATGTATGGATACCAAGGGTGTAAGGAGGGAGTGGGAGGAATTGGGAGATGGGGATTGACATATATACACTATTGATACTAAGTATAAATTAGATAACTCATGAGAACCTACTGTATGGCACAGGGAACTCTACTCAGTGCTCTGTGGTTACCTAAATGGAAGGAAATCCAAAAAAGAGGGGATATATGTATACATATGGATGATTCATTTTGCTGAACAACAGAAACTAACACAACATTGTAAAGCAACGATACGCCAATAAAATTAATTAAAAAAAACAACAACGTGATTCAGGCTCTGACAAAATCACAGTGTTCAACAGTTTTGCCTTCAGTTATATTAGGGCTTTCAAAACCAGAAGTCATTATCCCTTATTCATTGTGGTCTGTATTTTCTGGGTACTTTGAATAAAATATTCCCTAGAGGTTGTATATATAACATTTTAGACTTTTTTATATGCTGTGAACATAAATTAGGTAATGTGGAATACATGTTGCCACTATTTTTTTGTCTTTGATAACTCATTATGTTAACAACCATAGGAAATGATGACTAAACTGGTTTCCTGGGCCTCCATAACAAAATACCACAAATTGGGTGGCTTATAACAATAGAAATTTATTGTCTTACAGTTCTAGAGGCTGTAAGTCCAAAATCAAGGTGTTAACAGGGCCATGTTCTCTCTGAAACCTCGAGGGGCGCATCCTTCTTTGTCTTTAATTAACTTCTGGTGGTGGCTGCTAATCCTTGGTATTCCATGTTCTTTAGCTCTGTCACTCTAATCCCTGCCTTTGTTGTCACATGGCCTTCTCCCTGTGTGAATGTGTTTTTATTAGTATTTTCCTCTTCTTATAAGGACATTAGTCAGATTAGGGCCCACCCTAATGACATCACCTTAATGATATCTGCAAAGACCCTGTTTCCAAAGAAGGTCATGTTCATAGGTACTGGGGGATAAGACTTCAGCATGTAATTTGGGAAGGGCACCATTCAACCCATAACCATATTTTTTTTATTTGAGGGGTGTTTCTTGATGGCATAGCATGCTTCAAGTATGATGGGAAACTTCCTGTTGCTTCATTAGTCAGTGCTGCCAAAAGCAGCACCAGTGTTTATCTCTATTGTGTCCCCAGGCAGCACTGAAGTGAATACTATGATTGTTTCAAATAGCCTGCTGCCTCACTTCTACTGCACTCTTCTTTTACTTAATCCGAGGCCCACTACCTTGACTCCTCTCTTTTTTCTGGTCTATTACCTCTCACCCTGTTTCACTTTCCTGTTCTCTTAAGTACTGTGGTGCATTATTTCTTCTATATTACTGGAATCTTACCTTCCTGTTCCCCTTGTGTGATATACTGTACCTGAAAACCCTCAACCCTGGCTACCTCTAATCATTTGATATTTCTCTTGAGTTGTCAGCATGTTTGGGGAAATCACTTAGCTTTCAGATTCGTGCCATTGCAAAGTTACAGTCTCTGACTTCAGGTGACCCTCAAAATACTTCTTGAGGATCCGTGTATTTTCCCCTGGTCAACCTTCTCACTCATTTTGTATAGCGTTCATTATACATCTTTATTACAGGTATAAATACCGCTATTCCTCCTTGCTTCCCTCCTTCATTAGTAAATAATTTTTGAACAGTTTTACCCTTTGCCAGGAAACTTGGCTATGAGCTAGGGATAGAACAGCAGATAAGACCAATTATTACTTTGTGTGTCTTTCTAGGGAAGACTTTTACGTTTCATAAGCATGGTAGAGAAGTAAATAGGCATTTGTAGAACAGAATCAGAAGTGCAGAGTGCCACAGGAACATATAGGATCCTGCTGGGCCACAGAAAGTTTCCCAAAGGAAATATTTCAAAGCTGATTAAGGGCTGGGATAGAGCGGAAACGTTGGAAGTAGAGGCAAAATCATGTGCAAAACCTCAGGGCTGAGAGACCTTGGTCCTTGTGGAGTACTACAGGTAGTCTGTAGACCTGCACCATATGGCATATGAAGGATGCTGGAGGAGAAGTGTTGGGTGTGAGTGGGGTAGGTGAAGGTGAAGAAATAAATAGGGGACAGATCCAACTTCCTTCATTCCAGGCAGACATTACCTCTTCCTCAGAAAGAAAATTCATACCATGAGGAGTGATTTTCCTGTTTGTCTTCCCTACTCTTCAAACAAAACCACAATGACTTAAATGTATTCACACCTGTTCTTCCTGTCTTTCCTCTATGTCCAAGAAAGGTGTATCCTTCATTATATCATTTCCTACCTTGCTTAGCTTCAGCTCTTTGATCCAGGGCAATTTACCAAATTTCCTGGATGGCCAGTTTGTCAAATGAACTGTGCATAATGTTTTCTTTCTTCTTTTCACTAATTATAAATTTTAAAGCAATTTGTATTGGAAATCTAAAGATTCTATGACATTTTAATAGAGTGGGTTTTTTTGGTTTGTTTATTGTTGTTATTTCTTCATAACACTGCTTTAAGTAATAATTAGTTTGCACTTGCCTCAATTGCCTATTTCTAGACAAAGGGTAGAGGAACTTTCCTAACAGGAATGTCAGAGCATTAGGCTGCATCGAGCATTGTTTTCTTTGGGCTTTGGGTTGTGAGGTGTGTGGAAAACAGAGGCAGAGAAGTGGAGAGGGGGCCTACAGATATACTTTTTCTTAGAATGTATCAATTGGAAACCTTTAGATTCATGAAGAAATATTCATATATGAAATATTGTTATTTTCTTAACTACAGCCTTTAATATAATTATAAGAAGAAAGATAAAATACACACTCACACAAACTCACACATAGACACTTACTCTTTTTATGCCCCTGAGTCCCATCTTTCTTTGCTCACATCTCCTGCTGCTTCTGAGATCAGCGTCTCAGACTATTTGGTGTGCTAATTCTACTCTACATCTTTTATTCATCTGCCATAACCTCACTCTGCCCCAGGTTCCTCCGAAGCACCACCAAAAAACTGCAGCAAAGATAGATCAGACATCCCTTAAAATTCTATTATTAAGATAAAATTAAAAAATAGAATTGTTAAAAAAAACACATTTAAGGAAATAGTCATTTGGTGATTGGCCATTGCTCCAGGTTTAATTTAAAAAACACAATTTACTGAATTAGCATTGTACTTTAGAGCATATCATTGTTGTGTCCCCATGATTTAAACTCTAGCTAGAATTTTACCATTTTCATTGTTTTTCTCATTATTAAAAACAAAAAATACCTTAACTTTCTTGCATTTTTCTATTCCTACTCTCCCTGGGCTTATCTGTTAGTACATCCTAAATAAATATTTGGTGAATTAATAAAATAATGTGTGTTTTAAAGTTGATATATACACACCTTGAAAGGTCACCTAATTCAAAGCAGATTGGGCTCTGAACCTGACTTGTCTTAGAAAAATTCTCATGAGGTGGTGGAATTTTGAGACTGAGCTAGGATGCCACTGATACATATGAATAACTCAGAATTCATGAATAGGAGGTTTTCAATTTATCCTCACTTACTGGAGATTTTGTAGATGAGGCATTAATCTTAGTTTGGAGAAGACCCAAGCTGATGCCCTGGAGCTTGGGGATAGAACAGGTGGAATGGAAAAGTGGGGAATCTTGTTCTTGGTAACGTGAATGCTCTGAAAATCAGGATGCGAAACAGATGACAATCACATTTAGGGCTGATGAGATGATAGATCTATAGGTTTATAAACTACAGAGAAATTTGATTTGGGGAAGATATTCTGGATAGAGATCATAAGTTGGGTCAGTAAATAGGCTGGCCAAAATATTAACTGACTTAAGTCCTATAATGTATATCAAGATAACTATGATTATTATTGTTATTCACTTGTAATTAGCAAAGTATATATTGGTCTGTAAGAATTTGAAAGGACTGTGATATAAACATAAAAGTTTTCTAAACTATAGACCAATTACTAGTAAGGAGATTGAAACAGTAAAAAAAAGGTCAGCAAAAAAGCCCAGGACCAAATGACTTCACTGGTGAATTCTACAAAGCATTCAAAGAAGATTTAATACCTAGTCTTCTCAAACGCTTCTTTGATGAACATGGAGGCAAAAATCCTGAACAAAATATTAGCAAACTGAATCCAACAAGACATTGAAAGGATCATACACCATGATCAAGTGGGATTTATTCCAAGGATGTAAGGATGGTTCAATATCCACAAATCAATTGAGGTAATAAATCACATCAGCAAAACGAAGGATAAAAGTCATATGGTCATCTCAATAGATGTAGAAAAAGCATTTGACAAAATTCAACATTAATTTATGACAAAAACTCTCAGCAAAGTGGGTATACAGGGAGTGTAGCTCAGCATAATAAAGGCCATGTATGACAAACCCACAGCTAACAATGGTGAAAAATATGAAGGCTTTTCCTGTAAGATCAGGAATAAGACAGGGATGCCCTCTCACCACTTCTATTCAACATTGTATTGGAATTCCTATCCACAGCAATTAGCAAGAAATAAGAAACAAAAGGAATCCAAATCAGAAAGAAAGAAGGAAAGCTGTTCCTATTGCAAATGACATAATATAGAAAACCCTAAAGACTCCCCCCAAAACCTGTTAGAACTAATAAGTAAGGTAAGTTGCAAGATATAAAATCAATATACAAAAATCTGTTGCATTTCTATGCACAAATAATGAACCATGAGAAAGAGAAATTAAGAAAACAATCATATTTACAGTTGCATTGAAAAAAGGAATAGGGACTTCCTTCTTGGTGCAGTGGACAAGAATCCACCTGCCAATGCAGGGGCCATGGGTTCGATCCCTGGTCCAGGAAGATCCCACATGGTGCAGAGCAACTGGGCCCATGCGCCACAACTACTGAGCCCATGTACCACAACTACTGAAGCCCACACACCTGGAGCCCGTGCTCTGCAACAAGAGAAGCCACTGCAATGAAAAGCCTATGCACCACAATGAAGAGTAGCCCCCGCTCACCACAATTAAAGAAAGCCCGTGCACAGCAATGAAGACCCAATGCAGCCATAAATAAACAAACAATTTTTTTAACAGGAATAAATTTAACCAAGGAGGTGAAAGACCTGTACACTAAAAACTATAGGACACTGCTGAATGAAAATGAAGACACAAATAAATGGAAAGATATTTCTTATTCATAGATTGGAAGAACTGATAATCCTAAAATGTCCATATTATCCAAAACAACCTATAAGTTCAATGCAATTCCTTTCAAAACTCCAAGGGCATATTTTATAGAACTAGGCCAAATAATTCTAAAAGTTGTAGGAAACCGCAGAGATCCTGAATTGCCAAAATAATCTTCAGAAAGAAGAACAAAGCTGGAAGTACCATTCTCCGTGATTTCAAACTCTACTACAAAGCTCTATTAATCAAAACTGTATGGTGTTGGCACAAAAACAAATACACAGATCAGTGGGACAGAACTGAGAGCACAAGAATAAATCCACATGTATGTGGACAATTAATCTCCAACAAAGGAGAAAGAACATACAAGAGAAAGGATAGTCTCTTTCCAGTTGGGAGAATTGGACATGTAAAATGATGAAACTAGATGACTATCTTATGCCATACACAAAATTAACTCAAAATGGATTAAAGACACCATAATATTCCTAGAAAAAACATAAGCAGTAACCTCACTGACATCCGATTTAGCAATGTTTTTGTGGATCTGACTCCAAAGTCAAGGGAAACGAAAGCAAAAATAAACAAATTGGGCTACATCAAATTAAAAAGCTTATGCACAGTGAAGGAAACCATCATCAAAACGAAAAGGCAGCCTACTGAATGGGAGAAGATATTTGCAAATGATATATCTGATAAGGGGTTAATATCCAAAATATATAAAGAACTCATACAACAACAAAAGAATGAACAACCCAATTAAAAAGTAGGTAGTGGATATGAATAGACATTTTCCCAAAGACATACAGATGGCGAACAGGCACACATGAAATGATGTTCAACATCACTAATTATTAGGGAAATGCAAAACAAAACTGTAATGAGATATCACCTCATACATGTTAGAATGGCTGTTATCAAAATGATAAGAAATAACAACTGTGGAGAGGAGGTGGAGAAAAGGGAACCTTTTTCTGAGTCGGTGAGATTGTAAATTGGTGCAACCACTATGGAAATCAGTATGGAAATTCCTCAAAAAATTAAGACTAGAACTACCATATGACCCAGCTATTCCACTTCTAAGTATTATTTGAAGATAATGAAAACATTAATTTGAAAAGATGTGTGTGCCCCTATGTTCTCTGTAACATTATTTCCGATAACCAAGATATGGAAACTACCTGTGTACCTGTTTCCATCAATTGATGAATGGATAAATAAGATGTGTGGTGTGTGTGTGTGACATTCTTTTTATTAGTCTACATATTCAAGAGATGCCTATATATATATATATATATATACACACACACTATATATATATATATATATATATATATATGCACGTATATATATAATGGAATACTACTCAGCCATAAAAAAGAATGAAATCCATCCTTGTGGCAACAAGGATGAGCCTTGAAGGTATTGTGCTAAGTGAAATAAGTCAGAAGGAGAAAGACAAATACTGTATAATTTCACTCATATGTGGAATCTAAAAAAACCAAAACAAATGCACAAATAAAAACAAACAAACCCATCAATGCAGAGAACAGTTTAGTGGTTACCAGAGGGGAAGGTGGTTAGGAGTGGGTGAAACTGATGAAGTGTGTCAACTCATATGGTGATGGATGGTAATTAGACCTGTGGTTGTGACCACTTTGTACTGTATACAGATGGTGAATTATAATGCTGTACACCTGAAACTAATGTAATAAAAAAGTTTCATAGCTTTAAAAGAATTTCACTTGAACATTTGTCAACCATTGCTTGGTAGACTTCTCATATTATATACATATATGTATTTTGCAGGTTTAGAGCAATTTGTTGGAAGAATGCAAGATTTTCGATTATACCAAGTGGCACTTACAAACAGGTAAGCAGATCGTAAAACTTTATACCTGAAGTGTAAAGGTAAATGATAAATTCATTTAAGTAAGAGTATCATGAAGATTACAGCATTTTCCATCTTTACAGTATTTGGGAAACATCATCTAATTGATGTTTACAGTGTTTGCTGTGGCTTAGTCTATGGTTGCTATTCACTAGTGCTACTCTATTGGGTAACTCCTCATAATATAAAATTGATCAAATTCTGTACAAAGGATTTCTTCTAAGAAAACTAGACTTTTGAACAAGTTGTATTATAGAATTTGGGATACCTTTGTTTAAATGTTCTGTATGAAGTTGTTTCTGATACTTAAGAAACTGCTATACTTCACTCTGTATGATAATCTCTAGGTCCATCCACATCTCTACAAATGACCTTTTTATGGCTGAGTAATATTCCATTGTATATATGTACCACATCTGTATCTATTCATCTGCTGATGGGCATTTAGGTTGCTTCCATGACCTGGCTATTGTAAATAGTGCTGCAGTGAACATTGGGGTGCATGTGTCTTTTTGAATTATGGTTTTCTCTGGGTATATGCCCAGTAGTGGGATGGCTGGGTCTTATGGTAATTCTATTTTTAGTTTTTTTTAAGGAACCTCCATACTGTTCTCCATAGTGGCTGTATCAATTTACATTCCTACCAGCAGTGCTAGAGTGTTCCCTTTTCTCCACACCCTCTCCAGCATTTGTTGTTTGTAGATTTTCTGATAATGCCCATTCTAACTGGTGTGAGGTGATACCTCATTGTAGTTTTGATTTGCATTTCTCTAATAATTAGTGATGTTGAGCAGCTTTTCATGTGCTTCCTGGCCATCTGTATGTCTTCTTTGGAGAAATGTCTATTTAGGTCTTCTGCCCATTTTTGGATTGGGTTGTTTGTTTCTTTTAATATTGAGCTGCGTGAACTGTTTATATATTTTGGAGATTAATCCTTTGTCCATTGATTCATTTGCAAATATTTTCTTCCATTCTGCAGGTTTTCTTTTCATCTTGTTTATAGTTTCCTTTGCTGTGCAAAAGCTTTTAAGTTTCATACAGAGTGAAGTAGGTCAGAAAGAGAAAAACAAATATCATATATTAATGCATGTATTTGGAATCTAGAAAAATGGTACAGATGAACCAGTTTGCAAGGCAGAAATAGAGACACAGATGTAGAGGACAAACATATGGACACCAAGGGGGGAAAGCGGGGTGGAAGGGTGGTGGTGGTGGGATGAACTGGGATATTGAGTTTGACATATATACACTAATATGTATAAAATAGATAACTAATAAGAACCTGCTGTATAAAAATAAATAAAATAAAATTCAAATTAAAAAAAGAAACTTCTATATCTGCCTTTTAAAATTGCTTTGCTGAATTTGTAAGTGCTAGAGAATGTAGAACAATGGAAATGATTAATTATTTTGATATATGGAAAGATCTCAAGAGACTGGGCTATTAGGCTTGGAGACAAGAAGAGTGAGTAATTTGAAGTATTATATATTTCTATTTCCAGTGAACAAATAATTACGTAGACTTGGACTATATTTAATGAAGTATTTCCTCATCTTGAGAATAGGTGGGAAATCTTTCTTTCTTAGGCATTTTTCAAGACATGTAGGCTTCCATTCTGTTCAGAAAGTTCAAGTGAAATTCTGCCTGAGACATCCTCTGAAGTTTGTTTCCCAAGTTATGATTTGATGATATAATAGTAAATTGTTGTATGGATGAGTTGCTCTTATTCACTTCAAAAAGAAGAATGTTTATTCCTATTTCTTTAAGGGAAATGTAGATTAGTACGGTGAATTTCCAAATGACAGGACTAGCTCTTATAAAGTTGAAAAGCATTGCTCTTGTGGTGCTGCAGTGGTCAGTGGTATGTCCATTAGCAATATACACATTTTTTTATTCGTCTATATGATCTAGAGATGCCTAAATATAGGATGCTGTACCACTGAAACACAGTCTTGGGGAGATTTACTGCCACTAGCCTCACCATCTTTTAGATCACCTTTGTCTAAAATTCTGATGAGCAGCATTGCAAATAAAGATTTCCCTGAGATAAAGGTCTTACTGGATGGTCGCTTTTGGCCCCATGCAACATGTGATATCAATTGAAAACTATGAATGAGATTTAAAGAAGAAGGCGTGCCTTTATGCAATTTAGTGAATGAAAAAGCTTCCTACCTCCTCCATTGCCTTCGGTGGGGTTGGAGAGAAGTCTAGTCTCTCTACTTAGACCTGGGTTGCTCGTGTTGGCCTATCTGAAATGTCTGGAAAGGTGCTATGTGGAAGAATGCCTATAAATAGAATGATGGATTCTGCTCTAGATCAGTATATTGCCCTTAATGGAAAAATTAAATATATCTGCCTGAAACTGGCGTTCTTCTTTGACTGTTGGCAGTGGCGATATGATCTGAAGCCACTGAAGCATCTTAGGATGCCAGAATCTGTACTGATGACTCACAGGAAACCATTGACAAATGGTCTTGGCCTCAGTCCCTTTGCCTAAAACAGCAGCAGATAAAGTGATACTTATTTTCTTACTTCTTTCCCATGGATAAATGAGAGACCCTATCTATAACTCTCATTATTTTCAGTACATTATTGTTCGCTCTCAGTGGTAAGTCAGCTTAACAACCTAAGTTAACGTTGCCTTTCTTTTTATTACAAGTAGGCCCAGTAAAATACTATATCTTAATAAATATCTTGATAATCAGTCAAGGGCTTGTTCATGCTTCTTGATGTACAAAGTTAACACTTAAGAAAGTACTGTTTTTACACAGAGAATAGACTTGTGGTTGCCAAGCGGGGTGGGGGAGGGATGGAGTGGGAGTTTGGGGTTAGCAGATGCAAACTGGTACATTTAGAATGGATAAACAACAAGGTCCTGCTGTATAGCACAGGGAACTGTATTCAATATCCTGTGATAAACCATAATGGAAAAGAATATAAAAAAGAATGTATGTACATGTATAACTGAATCACTTTGCTGTACAGCAGAAATTAACACAACATTGTAACCAATATACTTCATTTTTAAAAATGCACTGATGTTTTTGATATCCATTTTCTGAGAATGAGTATGTTTATTTGGCCAGGAATGACTTTGTTTTTATGTTCTGTTTAGAAAATTATTAAAGCTAAATGGCTGCAAATCAAAACAAAATAGTGATAGACATTGGTAACACCTCTTAGAAGATCTGTCACTGTCGAGCTATTGGTCCTTACCGTCTGCCTCTTGACTCCCACAGAGAGATTCAGGAAGTTTTCTCTGGAGGTCTGCCCAGATTGCATACCCAGTCACATTGCCGTTGCCCTGGCAGCCACCCTCGGGTTCCTCGTTTGGAACAGCGGCACTGTGTTCCTAATGATGCAGAAGATACAACCAATAATAGGGTGTTACGGCTGAATCCTGAAGCCCATCCTCCTTCTTTTGTCGATGATAACAATATTGGTACTTCGTGGCTTTCCCATGTGTTTACAAACATGACCCAGCTTAACCAAGGAGTGACTATTTCAATAGATTTGGAAAATGGACAGTATCAGGTAATTTGAGACGGTGGGATGTGTGTTAGTTTCCTGCGGTGGCTTCAACAAATGACCACAGATTGAATGGCTTTACACAACAGAAATTTCGTATAGTTCTGAATATCAGTAGTGTGAAATCAAGGTGTTGACAGGGCCATGCTCCCTCTAAAGACCCTGGGGAAGAATCCTTCTTTGCCTTTTCCAGGTTCTGGTGGCTCCTGGCATTACTTGGTTCATGGCAGCATAACTCCAATCTCTACTTCCTTTTTTCATGGCCCTCTTCCTTGTTTCTGGGTGTATGTCAGTTCTTTCTCTTTCTTCTCTCATGAGGACCATCCTACACCCAGGATTATCTCCCCTTGAGACCCTTAACTTAATTACATCTGCAAAGATCCTATTTTCAAATAAGGTCACATTCACAAGTACCAAGAGTTAGTACTTGAACACATCTATTTGGGGACACAATTCAGCTATAAAGTGAAAACTGAATTAGGCAATTGACCATTACCTTACTAAAGTAGTGTATTATAATGTATGAAATAAAAATCTTTCAAAGAAGGTCTGTAGGACCTAATATTTTAGAGAAAATTTAGAGATTTGTATCAAAATTATATGAAATATTGAAACATCTTTTCAATATTAAGTAGCACAAATTAATAAAAACTGAGGTCCTTATTGTAAATTACTACTTAAGAAGAAATATATAACAATTATTTCATATAAGTAATGTTCCTTTTTCATCTTTATAACAAACTTAATATTAATTTCCACCTTAATTTATAACATTCTTGAGAAGAGGGACATATCTGCAATTATAGAATGTGTGACCTTTACTATATGGCTATGAAATTTCTGGATATCTAATAAATATTTGGTAATTATCATTATAAGGAAGTAAGTTATTATATTTGAATCTAACAATTCCATGATTTATACTGATGGGTCAAACTTAAAACTTCAGTGACAATAATTAACATCCATTTTCAGGTGTTTTACATCATCATTCAGTTCTCTAGTCCACAACCAACAGCAATAAGGATTCAAAGGAAGAAAGACAACAGCCTAGACTGGGAGGATTGGCAGTATTTTGCTAGAAATTGCAGCACTTTTGGAATGAAAAACAATGGAGAATTGGAAAATTCTGATTCTGTCAACTGTCTTCAGCTTCCCAAGTATGAATATTTTTAAATGATTGTCTTTGAATGTATTTAGGAGTTAATTTTAAGAGACTAATGAGCAGTAGCAACCTACATGTAAGCTAACCAGGTTGGTAGAGACTTCCTTCTACCACCAACTTTCTTAAGGCAGATTTTTCTAGGACTCCTCCCTAAATTGAGTTTTAAACAATGTTTAAAATTCTTGTAAAACTTTAGAGTACCTTTTGCTTACAGTCTCACTTGTGCTTTAAAATTGATTTTCAGATTGTCTACCAAGTTATCTATATTAATAGGATTTTTATTATGTCCTCAAGGAAATGTTTTACTGTATTTTTCTGTAATGCTCTTATATTGTTTGTATATGAAATATATGGAATATGTTTGTTCTCCCAGCATGAAGAATTTAAGCTATTATTAATATTGTGTTGTGATTTTTGTTTTGTCAAAAATATGAATATCTTATGATTTCAAATTTCATCAACAGTTTTACTCCATATTCCCGTGGTAATGTCACCTTTAGCATCCTAACACCTGGACCAAATCATCGTCCTGGATACAATAATTTCTATAATACCCCATCTCTTCAAGAGTTTGTAAAGGCCACACAAGTACGACTTCATTTCCATGGACAGTACCATACAACTGAGGCTTCTGTCAGCCCCAGACACAGATACTACGGGGTCAATGAAATCACCATCACTGGAAGGTAGTGTTCATTACCGAGGTTTCGAGTGTGCTTTTCATTATGAATATTGTTTCTAATTAGACTTTTGTCATACTTATTTTTAAATACATTAACTAAAATTTCAGAGCAAGCCAGATTCTAATCTTCATGTACTGAATTGGTTTCATACTCTTAAGATTTTGCGGGGAGATTTGTATGCGAGTCTTTGCTGTACATAATATCACATTATTATAAAATCAATTTTCAAAAGCTGTTTGGTTTAGAAGTTATGATACTATGAATCCAACTGAGAAAATATTTACCAAATATTTTGCTTGGTTTGTTCTGGAATATAATTTTCAAGTATTCTTGAAATCAAAGAGCAGGAGCTAGATCTAGAGTTACAACTATAGTACCAGCTAGTTTATAAGTGTTGGGCTTGGTCTCCCTGAGTCCACAATTCACAGTTTTATGAGGAATATCTGTTTTCCTTTAAAGGAAAAATCTCATATACTCTAAGTAATTTATAGATATCTGATCTAATTGAGAACAAATTTAAACAAATGAATAGCTGGAGAACTAGGAGGCAGCATACTCCCTAGTATGGAAATTGTGCATATATAGACAATACTTAAAATTGGTTTGTGCTGGAAGAATGATATATCTTGTGAATAAAGAATGTCTTTCAAAACAGATCAGAATATCAACATGTAAGTGTTATTTTTTAAGTCATAGCACAGAAAAAATAATACTATTACATTTTCACCATCTAATTTTGGGGAAAAAATTGGAATTTGTTAACTTTATTTTCCAGTTTATTCTGAACTGTATAGTCTTAACTGTGTTTTCAGTAGTTTCAGTAAATGCCTTTTCTTGGCAGGTTTGTCACATGGTTAATATACGTGTAAACAACCCAAGATGGGCTTGAAAATTACCTTCATGGTCAGTGTGGTTTGGATATTAATGACGATCCTTCCCGTACTTAAGTTAATTTAAAACTGTCATGAATATACACATGATTAAAGAGAAACTAATTTTTGTGTTAACACATTTGTCTCCCTTGTTGGATTCACATAGCAGATATATATATATATATATATATATATATATGTAGGTCTTTAAATATATTCATGATTGAGCTGGTATTTCTAAGGAGTTGTCTGACGCTCATGTTCACAGGTGTCAGTGCTGTGGTCATGCCGATAACTGTGACACGAAAAGCCAGCCCTATAGATGCCTCTGCTCTCGGGAAAGTTTCACTGAAGGACTTCATGTGAGTTCTCTGTTTATGCATGGGAATCTCAAAAAAGAGGGGTTGGGATGTTGAATATAAATTTCTTAAACTTGATTTGGTCTAATTTCTGGGTATGAATAAAAGTAAACTGATATGAACTTAAAATGTTAATTATTTCAGAAAACTTTTTCATAAAGAAAAATTAAAGCCATCAATAAATTTGAAAATTTCATTTAAAAATACTCTAAGAGGGAAATAACGACTAATACTAAACCCAGAGATTTTCTTTTTCCTTTCTTTTTTCATCTTTGTTTCATCAGCATTATCATGTTTATCATATTTTATAAAACGATTTTTAAGGTATCTGAATAGATGGCACTAAAAAAAAAAAGGGTCACATTACTAGACCTAAAGGGTAAATTTGTGCAAAGGTACATAGAGACATCTTTATGTACTTGCATCAATCAAGTTTAATTCATTACTGATATCAGGAATTTTAAGTAGTTAATTTGAAAATCGACAGTAAAGTTACTTAGAAATTACATTATTTTAGCTTATCTATGATCATCAGGGTAAGTTTCATAGTTGAAGTGGAAATTTAGCTACATCTTTAGGAATAAGAGGTAAATGAAAAAAATTTGAGAGAGATTTGTTAGAAATATTCGGCATAAACATCAGTAACAGCTCATATGAAAGAGGGTTACAGCAGCAGTAACAATCATACCAAAAATAAAAGTTAAGAGTATGGAGTCTTCAGTAAATGGTGTTTGAAGCAATTGGCTGCCAATTTGTAAGAAAATAAAGTTCGAGGCCTACCTCATGGCATGTACAAAAATCTAGGTGCTTAAAGAATTAAGTGTAAAAATAACTTTAAATTTATTAAAATAACGATTAGAACAGTATTTCTAAATCTCAGGTGGGGGGTCTATATAAGTATAGCATATGAAATAAACAAAGAAGTATATCAGGAGTCATGAAAAAATATTGACATATTTTTTCATATAAATATTTAAAATTCTTTATAGTGTAAGGACTAAAATAACTATAGTGTAATGATAAGTGATGGGGCTGATAGAAAATATCTACATCGTGTTAACAGATAAAGATTTGAGAGCCCTCTAAAAAGGCAAAACACACTATTCTTCTACAACTACGGCTTACACTTCTGACACCAGATGCATGGGGTTTTTCTACACAAAGCAATTCACTTCTCTGTGGACACCAACTGGGTGTCCTACAATTTAATTCAATTCTGACACTAACTGGAAGTATCACAGACCCCATGGGTTTAGAGGTCAGTCCCACCAGAGGAGCTCTCACTTTAGATGCCAGCTGCAAGTAGTGGGTCCCCAGGTTAACTACAACTTCGGTCTGACTTAGCTGCAAATTGGGAGTTCCCCAATCCCCTTTTTGGTTTGATAATTTACTAGAATGGCTCACAAAACTCAAGTAAATACTTTACTTATTAGATGACCATTTATTATAAAAGGATGCAACTCAGGAACAGCCCAGATGGAAGGGATGCATAGGGAAGGTAAGGAGGAAGGGGCGCAGAGCTTACGTGTCCTCTCTGACCATGCCACCCTCCCAGCACCTCAATGTGTTTATCAATCTGTGGGCTCTCTGAACCTCTTCAGCCAGCGTTCTTATGGAAGCTTCATTATGCATGATTGATTAAATCATTGGCCATTGGTGATTGAACTTGACCTCTAGGCCCTCTCCCTCCCTGGAGATCCAGAGTTGGGGCTGAAAGTTCCAACCCTCTAACCCTGGCAACCAGCCCCTGTTCTTAGGGTGTTTCCAAAAATCACCTCATTAAAATAAACTCAGGTGGGGTTGAAAGGGACTTGTTATGAGTAAAAAAAAAGATGCTCTTTTACCTTTTTGTTCTGGAGCTATTTTAGGAACTGGGGACAGAAACCAAATATTATAACAAGATATGTCCCTATCATTCTTATCAGTTAGGAAATTATAAGAGTTTTAGGAGCTGTGTGCCAGAGCCCAAAAATATAATATATTTTATTATGTCACAAACCCTAATACACAAAAACACTTTAAGAATAATTAGAAAAATAATAATAATGAGCAAATATGTTAACAAGTAATTTACAAAGAAGAGCTGACAATTTTCAACAAACATATGAAAGTTTACCCAACCTCAGTTTTAATTAGAAAATTGCAAATTATAATAAAATATTGTTTTTAACCTATCAAATTAGCAAAAAGTTTCAAAACTGGTAACATTTAGGTTTGTGAGAATGTGAACTTTTTATATATCATTGATGGAACTACCAATTGGTACAAAAATTTTGGAGGGTAATTTGGCCATATGTATATTAAAGTAAAGTTGTAAATACAATGAGTTACACTATGTAGTTGTCATTCTAAAAAGCAATTCTGCATTGACAAGAGTATGGAATGGTTGTATCTGTATCTGTGGTTACATAAATATAGGATTACAGGTTAGTGTATTTTAGCTTTTAAAATAATAGCACTGTCTCTGGACTCCTGTATGACTTGTGAGCTTCCTTGCCTCCTAGATCTTTCCCTGACTTGTTTCGTTAGTCACTTCACTTCTCTGTGTAGTTTGTTTTAGAATTTCATGGAATACCTTGTTCTTTTAAAACCATCTGTAAAGGATTTGGCAAACTCCATTTCTGTCGTCTGAGATTCTTAATCTAATTTGTTTTTGACTACAACATTAGTGCATATAGTTCAATGGCAAGAATATTATCTAAAATGCAGGCCTCCTCTGGCACATTTAGGATGTAATGCTGATCTTCAGTTTCAACTCATGGTCTTTGATTTGGTTACAGCCACCTTTCTTTCTATGTGCTCAAACCAAAACTTTCATGTTCTAATTCAGAGGCCCCTTTCAACTTTTTCTCCAGATCATTGCTTTATACTGCTGATCTTTTTATTTATACATTTAGTCTTCCCCATTAGTTGATAATCCCTCTGAAAAAAGGAATCTTCTACAGTTTTTGGATATCTAACACTGGAGGCTTTGAGTTTGATTTGATTAGTATATCATGAAAACAAATCTTTTGAAAAAGCATTGATTTTAATGTTTCATTGTATGGCTTATCATGTTGTCGCAGAAAGGAAATTAATTGGATTAACTTGATTGACTCACTCTTTATTCAGCCATAATTGTGTGTTTAAATTTTGGGGATTTTGATTTGTTCTTGATTTTAAAGTAACATTTATTTGGTTTTTCTTAGTGTCTTCTCCTTTTAATCCTTTAAGGTAGACACTTCTTTCCTGGCAGTCAGTGATTTCTTTCATTAACCTCACCCTTCCTCTCCAAACCTATTAATTACCTAACTAAAAAATGCTCTGGGATGAATTGAATAGGGCACTTTGATCTGAATCTGTCTAGTAAATGCAAACTGAGGACTGGCTAATACCTTCATTTGATATGTTGTTATCTGAGCTTCTCTTGCTTTATTTTGACTAGTTAGTTCCTCTCCTCTGCCCTCACCCCCATCTCTCTTCCTCTCCATGCCTCATTCCATTTTTTCCTTTTTCTCTCTCTTTAACTGCTCACGGTTAAATGATTGATATTTTATGATTCTTGCATGATTTCATGCTTCCCCTTAAAAATAGAGCCATTAAATGTATCACGGCTTATGATTGGTTTCAGAAGTCAAGTTGGGATTTTCAGACTTGGCCTCAGGTGGTGACTGTTGGATTATGAACTAGTGAAATAATTAACTATACTTTAGGTTGAGAACATGTTTTAATGCTTCTTGTTTCGACACTAAGTGCCTTTTGAAAACAAAAGTTTCAAAGTTGACTTTTCTGTTATTTTCCTCCTGCCATATTTTGATAATTCGTGAATGTAGCCATAAATAAAAAAGCAACAAATATCATTCACTTACCAAAGTTTGGCAAATGCAGCTGAAGGGAAAAAATAAATGGACGGTTAAGTTGAATGATTTCTCAGTCTTATGATATTTTCAACCGTGTGTTGAAAATAAAAAATGATTTTATAATGCATTCATAGCATGAGCTTCTCTTTTGTTATCATTCTAGATATTTTAATACATGTGGGACTAAGGTATCTGAAAAAGTTGTCTTAAAATAATTTGAAAATATATTTATTCAAATGCTTTTCACATTGTTCCACTTTTTAAAATAATAAGTTTTGGTATATAAGCCATTCATATCCTATTGGAACCAATGTTCTTTTTAAAGATCTGGACATAATCCAAAAAGAATGTCTTCAATTTCACAGTATTATGCTAGCCATTAATAATATTACTCAATAAACAGGGCTTTTGTGAATTATATTACAGCCATTTGGTAAACAGATGAAAACGTAAGATTTGAGAATATGCCAGTTCTGGGCAATTGTCAGTCCTATGAGAAAGTGTTTTTAGCGGAGGTGAAAATGAATGAAGTCGGGGGAAAGGAATGGAATGGTGAATTCAGAAGCAAGTTCGTATGTGGAGCCATTCTAGAGAATTCTCTGTATGAAACATTCTTTAGTTGTTTATAAAGTTGATGTTAGGAGCTGGTGGTCCTCAGGTGGGAACAGTGTGTAAATAGTTTTTTCTTTAATTTCCAACAAAAGTTTTCACTTTTCTTTCTTTCTTTTTTTTTTTGGTTACACCTCTGAGTTCTCTTAATTAGAAAGTAGTCCAATACTATGCCCATGTTCCCCATGGCAACAGTTGGCTAACTCAGGGTAGCAATTACCATCTTCAGAGCATTATCACTGTTCAGTTGCTGCTAAATTTACTACTGTCCTTAGCTTTATATCTAGGTGACCTCATTCATGTTAACGACCTGTCTTCAGACACTTTTAAACTTCTGAACCCTAAAAAGCAAAACTCACTAATATTGAGACTTACACTAGTAGCCAGAATACATGATTAATTATTTTGGGTATAGCTGGATTGGCAGTCTATTTCATAGCTCCTATTTATTTTGTGCATTCATAAAATTATAAAACAAACAAATAACCAAAAACAACTCAAGAAAATCTATTACCAAAAACACCACTGACTCTAAGATGAACTTAAAGGCACACTTACTTTTTCTTAAACGTTTTGTGAAACCTAAAGCATTTATCTTCGGGAGGCTGACTGACTCTCCTCAGTGCTGTTGGACTGGGAACTCTGACATATTTTGGTATGGTATTGGCAATTTTAGGGCTTTGACTTTAATGTATTATGTATGCAATAAATAAGAATGGCATATTTCATTAATAGACAGTAATTTTTGCGTACTGCCACATTTCTTCCCTCCAAATGACTGAAGCAGTGAGTAATTAATTTACTGATCCATTTTAGGATTAATCTATGGAAAAACAAATCCCAACAGACTGGATGCTATTCAAAAACTTTTGAGCAGAGTTGAATGTTTTAAAGTAGATTTCAGGATTACATGGCATTGAACTTGCATGGATCATATGATTGTTGATACTGTTTTAAAATGAGTAATTTTATTTTATTTGGATAATTATTTTCATTTATGTATTTTTAACTTAAATAATTTTTTGAGATAATTGTAAATTCATATACTAGTGTAAGAAATAATAGAAAGAGATTTCTTGTCCCCTTTACCAAATACGACTCATGGGAACATCTTGCAGAACTACTGTTTTTCCTTTTTAAATCAACTTTCTTGAAGTATAATTTGCATACAATAGAGTATACCCATTTAAAAATGTATAGTTTGGGGCTTCCCTGGTGGCGCAGCAGTTGAGAGTCAGCCTGCCGATGCAGGGGACACGGGTTCGTGCCCCGGTCCGGGAAGATCCCACATGCCGCAGAGCGGCTGGGCCCGTGAGCCGTGGCTGCTGAGCCTGCACGTCCGGAGCCTGTGCTCCTCAACGGGAGAGGCCACAACAGTGAGAGGCCCACGTACCGCAAAAAAAAAAAAAAAAAAAAAAAAAAGTATAGTTTGATGAGTTTTGGCAAATGTATCCCCTCATGTAATAACCACCATGATCAAGATATAGAATGTTTTCCTCTCCCCACTCTTTTGTGTTCCTTCGTAGTCAATGTCTCCTCCCAAACCTCAATCCCAGGAAACCACCAATCTGTTCAATGTCACTGTAGATTAATTTTGCCTGTTCTAAAATTTCATATCATGGAGTTATTCAATATGTGTTATTTTGGTACATAGGCTTTGTCGACCTAAAGAATGCACAACATGAGAGTTGTGAGTTAAGTTTTATTTGAGGCAAAATGAGGACTGCAGCCTGGGAGACAGCATCCCAGATAGCTCTGAGAAACTGCTCCAAAGAGGTAGGCAGGTAGGTCAGTATATATGTGATTTTGGTGAAGGGGGAGTACATGCAGTCAAGCACATATTGTTTTGCAGAAGGTCTCTGCTAGTCACGAGGAGCAGACGTCACCATGAAAGATTTTAGTGCTTTTCTAGATATGAGGAGATGCAAGAATTGGGCTCATAAAATCTTCTCCTGAAAATATCTATCTGAAGACCTGTTCTGCCCGTTTTTCCCAGAGCACAGAGTGCCTCATTGCTGCTCTCCACCTGAGCTCCTTTCAGGGGGTGTGGAAAGTCAGCAGCTGCAGCAGCACGTGAGTTAATCCTTGTGGAGGTAGATGGCCAGTGCCCATGGCAAGGGCCAGTTTGTCATTGACAGCTTCTGCATCCCATCCCCACAACTCCTTTGTACTTTATAGGTCATTTCCTAACTAGTCGTATTATTAGCTTTATTGTAATAAAGTACCTCTGGTCCACCTGCTCAGGAAGTCCATTATAACTATCAAAAAATATGTGTTAAGATCATGGCAGAATACAACCTAGGAATTGGAAGCTTGTGTATGGAACTAACTAGTCTATGTCAACTAACATGGTGGCATAGCTACAATATAGGTCTTACTTCTTTTCTCCTCCTATCTGGCACTTTCTTTACCCGGTCTAAGAGTTCAAGTATTGATAGAATCTAGCTTTAAGAAAAGTGTTATCCGTTGAAACTTGCACCCTTAGAATTTTTCATTTTCTTTTAATAGCTGCATGCACCTTTCAAGGGCTCTGGGCCAAGAATGATGCGCTGACCACTGCCTCTGCCAAGCATGGGCACTTTGTTGGCTACTTAACTAGTCTTTCATCATCGTGTGACATCATTGTCTGCAGGGGTGGTCAAGCATTCACAGAGCAATTTATTAGGAACCATGAATACTTCCTTTATTCTGTGGCTCTGATTTGTGACCCTTTTATAACATTAATCATGGATTTTATGAATTTTAACTAAAATCACACCATCAGTATGCATTTTTGTTAGTATTATAAATAGCAGAGCCAGCTTAAAGCATTTTATATAATAAACTTTCCTACCATTCAATAATTTGAATGGTGCCAGCGTCACACTCTACATTGCTTTTTATGTAAATGAATATTTCCTGTTATTTGAGAGAGTGTATTCCTTTAGAGCACTGAAGTCCAGAAGTATGAGTCATCATGACTAACTTGTGTCATATTTTTATTACACATCAAGCTTTATGACTTCTTATGTTTTCTTTTTGCTCACAGAAATTTTTTACTGTAAATGTATTTCATTTTATACGATAGTTTTGTAACACTAATGAATTAATTCATTTTCATGTAACTAGCATTCTGGCAGTTAGTATTATAGAATCTCCATTAGATGTACATTTAGTGAGTCAAGGTCAAGAATTTCATTTCCTATCTGACACGTGGATGATATGATTAATCTTTGAAAAGCACTTATACTTGTTTCCCTGAGATAGGTATATACATAAATGTCTTTAAAATGCAAGTTTAAAACGTGAAAAAGAGGTTAGGATCAAGGGGATAGATTGAGACAGCTTTATAGAAGAAGTAAATAGAGATGATGAACATATACAAATGAAGAAATATGATATCTAAGGGGATAAGGGTAAAGAATTGTCCAAAGCGGAGGAATGGCATGATTCTTCTGAATCCTAAGTAGACTATGAAGAAAATACATAGGCAAGATGTAATGAATCTGATGATCATCAAAGACCAAGAGTGGATACTAAAAAGTAACCAGAGACAAAGATAAATTATTTATAGATCGGAATTTATAAGAAACCGTGACATTGGATATCTCAATCCACAATAGAAGCCAGAAGACAGTGGAATAGTGCAATACCTCTGAATTCCAAAGAGAAAGTAACCAACAAACCTAGAATTGTATTTGTAGCTAAACTATCAATTAACAACAAGGGAGAAAAAATACATTTTTGTCTAACAAAAATTTATCAACTTTACCGCCAGTAGATTCACTAAAAGAATTTTTAAAGGCTATACTTCATAAAGAAATATAATGATTTCAGAAAAAAGAGGCCTGATGTGCAAGAAGGAATTATAAGCAAGTGAACCAGTAAATATATATAAGCTGTATTAAATAATAATATTGTTTAATAATGCTATATTTAATAATAAATGTAAACTCTGTTAATAATAGCATTATAGATGGTGGAGTGTATAAAATAGCAAGATACTCCTAAAATGGACATTAAAATACAATTAAGGGAAAGGAAAATATTTGACTCCAGCCCCCTCTAGTCATCCTGCTGTGTCTAAGGGGTCAGACTGAGGGACTGTTACATACTCATTAAAAGCCTGAGACCTAATTATAGGGCTCTCGAACACTTCTCTACACCCCACACCTTAGACCACATCACTAAAGGCATATTTTTATGGAGTTCCTTTAATCCAGTACATAATGTACAGTTTTCAAAAAAAAATTAAAAGGCATACTAAAAGACCAAAAGTACAGTTTAAAGAGACAGAGCAAACTTCAGATTCAGATATAGTAGAAATGTTGGAATTATCAGATTGGGAAGTTAAAACAACTATAATTAATATGCTACAGGTTCTAATGGGAAAATGATATAATATACAAGAACAGATGGGTAATGTAAGCAGAAGGATGGAAATTCTAAAAAAAAAAAAAAGAAATGCTAGAGATCAGAAACACTATAACAGGAATGAAGGATGTCTTTGATGGATTCATTAGTAGACTGGACACGGCTGAAGAAAGAATCTCTGAGCTTGAGAACATGTCAATAGAAACTTCCAAAACTGAATAGCAAAGAGAAAAATTATTTAAAAAAAAGAATATCTAAGAACTGTGGGACAATTACGAAAGATATAAATATGCATAATGGAAATACTAGAAAGAGAAGAAAGAAATGGAAAAGAAGAAGCAATAATGACTGAGAATTTCCCAAATGAATGTCAGACACCAAACCACTAATCCCAAAAGCCTGAGAACACCAAGCAAAATAAATTCCAAAAATTTACACCCAGGTATATCATATTCAAACCACAGGAAATCAAAGATAAAAAATCTGAAAAGAAACCAGAAAAAAAAAAAACCACCTAACCTATAGAGGAATAAAGATAAGAATTACTTCTGACATCTCAGAAACCATGCACACAAGGAAAATTAAATATTTCAAGTGTTGAGAGACACAACCCACCAACCTAGAATTCTGTAACTTGCAAAATTATCCTTCGAAAGTGAAGGAGAAGTGAAAACTTTCTCAAACAAAATTGAGGGAATTTGTTGTCAGTAGACTTGTTTGCAAGAAATCCTTCAGAGAGTTCTTCAGAGAACAAAGAAGTTCTTCAGAGAGAAGGAGAATGATATAGATCAGAAGCTTGGATCTACATAAAGAAAGGAAGTGACTCAGAAATGAAATAAGTGAAGATAAAATAAAACATTTGTTTTTCTTATTTTAATTGATCTAAAAGATAAAAATTTGTTCAAAATAATTGCACAATATGTTGGATTGGCCAAAAAGTTCGTTCGGATTTTTCAGTAAGATGGAAAACCTGGATGAACTTTTTGGCCAACTCCATACTTGATGATTATAGCTTATGTATTAGTGAATCAAGTGGCAACAGTGATACAAGGGACAGAAGAGAGGAGCCAGGGGTGCTTTGTTTTGTTAAAGTACTTATTCTACCCATGAAGTGGTGTAGTGTTATTTGAAAGTGGACTTAGATTAGTTGTAAATTATTGTAAATTAGTTGGAAATGCATATTACAAACTCTAGGACATCCACTTTTTTAAAAAGTAAAAAAAAAAAAAAAAAAGAAAAGGATAATTGATATGCTGAGAAAAGAGAGCAAATGGAATCACATCAAATGCACAGTGAAAACAACAAAAGGCAGAAAGAGTGGAAGACAAAAATAGAATCAAAGAATGAGGGCAATGAATAGAAAAGAGTAACATACAGTAGGCATTACTCCAGATATGTCAGTAATTACTTTAAACATCAATGGCCTAAACATCAATTAAAAGAGTTTGTCAGAGAGGATCAAAAACATGACACAACTATACATTGTCTACAAGAAACCCACATTAAATATAAAGACACATATAGATTATAAGTAAAGGAATGGAGAAAGATGTATCATGTTAACACTAATCAAACGAACACTAGAGTAAATACTGAAATATTAATTTCAGACAGAGCACAGTTAAGAGTAAGGAAAATTATTAGTGATAAGATGGGGGTATTACATAGTGGTAAAAGGGTCAAATCTACAAGGAGACATAACAATCATTAATGTGCTTGTGCCTAACAACAGAGCATCAAAGTACACAAGGCAGAAACTGATAGAAGAGGAAGTACAAATAGATGAAGTCACTGTCATAGTTAGAGTCTTCAGCGCCCCCTCTCTCAGAAATGGGCAGATCCAGTAGGCAGAAAATCTGTAAGGGCGTAGTTGAATTCAACAACACTTTCAATCAACTGGATATGTAATTGAACACCTGTAGATTACTTTGTCCAACAACTGCAGAATATGCATTCTTCTCAAGCTCACTTGGAACATTCACTAGATTAACCACATTCTGGGCCATAAAGCGCACCTGAACAACCTTAAAAGAAATCATACAATGTGTGCTCTCAGACCACTTGGTTCCAACTGTGGGAGGATATTTTATAAGTGTATATAGGAGTACATATTTTGGTGGATCAGACTAATAGGAATATCCAAAGCAAAACCTACCAAATGATGTGTATGGTGGAAACATTATTGAAAAATATTTAGAAGACCTAAATTATTGGAGAACCACACCATGCTCATGTAGAGGAAGATTTAATATAACAGATGTCAATTCTCCCCAATCATAATATAAATTCAGTTTAATTCTAATCAAAATATTACAGCAGATTTTTTTCCTGTGACTTGACAAACTTATTCTAGCGTAAAGACGATTAGAGGAGTGAAAACAGTGGAAATAAATTTGGGGAAGATAGTGGCAGGGTCTTGCCCTTCGCAATAATGTCTTATTATGAAGATAAATAACATTTTTCCCTTGGACTTTTGGGCATATGAAGCACAAACTAACAAAGGAAGAAATTGGTAAGTGTGGCTATGTTGAAATTAGAAACTTCTAATCATCAAAAGCTACCTATTTAAGAAAAGAAAGGAAAACTACAGGCTAGCAGATGGTATTGGCAACACAAGGCAATAACAAAGGGAACTTTTAAATCATACGAACTAATTGAAAAACTTACCAAAATAAGGAATGGGTAATTCACAGAAGAGGCCAGAAGGGGCAGCTTAAATGGTCAATCTACATATGAAAACATCTGAACCTTTACTGGTTATTGATGAAGTAACCAAAACTATGAGATAACGGTTTATACCCATGAGGTTGGTAAAGATGAAAACATCTGAAAATTTCAGATGCTGACAAAGATGTGAATTACGTACTGAGCACTGATACGCCACTGATGGGAAGGTGCCACCACTGTGGAAAAACAATTTGCAAATATTTAAATGAAATACAGCAGGGGATATGAATGAATATAGGTATTGTGTCAACATTAGACTTCTCAAACAATGGAGTGCAAAAAGCTTGTTTTAGAATAATACATACAGTATACCATTTATGTAAAATTAAAACCATGTAGAACAATACTATGTTACAAGTAATACAAAAATATAAAGTATAAGTATCAAGAAATACTTGTGAATGAATATTACTAATTTCAGATGTTATTGGTAGGGTGGAATGTATACGGCATTTTATTTTATTTTCGTCAGGTGGTGAATAAGGAACACAGTTATTTGCTGTTTTTATAAATTTTGCATGCCTTAAATATCTCAACATAATTTTCCTAAAATATAATAATTTGATTTATTAATCTATTAGGAACATATTATCCACGTTAAGTATTCATCCTATCGGTAAAGACAGTGGAGGTGATGCTACTCTCTTCAGCATGGAATAACCATTACAAAATTAATGATTACTGTGTACCCTTGTTGTTCTAAAGTGAAGCTTCATCATTTGCTCTCTTCATTTAACAAATATTTATGAAATGCCTTCTATGTGTAGAGCCTTATGCTAGAGTACAACCATAAAATCTTGATTATAGGTGCAAGTATTTGAAAATACTGACGGACTTTTATTTATGAAATTCAAAAAAGATTCCCTGGAAGACACTAATTACTATAATAAATAGAGATGACTTTAATACAAACAAGTGATTCAGGCTGACAATTTGTCAACAAATATTGTTGACATTTTAAATCTTAAAAGGAAAAATTAAATGCAACTATACTAATAAAAGGATTTTTAATTTACTAATGTAGTACTCATGTCTAGCACTAGATAAAATTTGGAATGTAAGTTGGCTTTATATCCAAATAGTAACTCAAATGTATTTTTATGTCTACTCATTAAACTAAACGACAGAGATAATGGATTATGCTTCTTAATATATGAATCCATATTTTGTATTATGTATATTATTTGGAACAGTTGCATGTAAAGAACATTTTTAATATAATCCATTTCTTTTTCATTAAGTTTCCTTTCAAAATATGCAGTTTATACTATACAACTGTGTTCTTTACTCCAGGCCATATTTTCTGGCCTACAAACAGGGTTAAATTATTATATTACACAGTAGAATTGCTTTGGCTTGGCTACTACCCACAAACTTGAGCAAACCTTAAAGTCCTCCTTCTGGACTCTTGGGGGAATCTGTTGTATCTTCACATGTGTCTTTTTAGTGCACTGAACAAGTCACACGATAAAAAGAAAGGGGGAAAAAAAAGAACAGAAAGCTCAAGGGAAAAATCAAATATCAAACACCATCAGTGTTCAAAATTAATGAATAAAACTCTGGAGCCCATCGTCCAGGTGCTTCTGCTTCATTCAACGACTAGCCATAGTTAGATGGTCCGTATTCACAAATCACATGGTAAAGAACCCTGTGCTTAAAAGTACGTAGGCTATCAGTTATATTTATACAGAGACGATGTGTAGAACTGAATCAGTTGTCTGAATAATTCTGCCTACAGTCTACTTTTGCAAGTGTAGATTTTGTTTCACACATTATTAAAATTTGTTTTATTGGATGATTTTCTAATCATTGCACTGTGCCTGTAGAGGTACAGACAACGCATTGCATGAATTAGAAAGTTTCTAAAAGTAGCCACCACATATTAATAGTTGAATTGCCAGACAGGCTTTGTATATTAAGTATTCACAATCATTGTATTGCCACCACTGTCTGATCAGTATTGTCGAATAGTATTAGTAGTTATTTAATTGATGCCATTAATTTTAGCACCTAGAAAGCAGGTAAGTACAATTTTTCTGTGGGCACTTTAATTATATGAGAATTTCTAACTAGGGGAAAGATAATTACTGAGAAAGGAATATATCATTGAAGGCTAAATACATGAACATTTCTGTCTTCTCAATGGTGAAGCGTGGTAATTGTTTTAAATTTGCTAATTAAGATTACATAGTAATCCACAGGTAAAATTCTGCAGGTAAAATATTGCATTTACCTTGAAACCTTTTATGTTACTATTTAATTAAATACTGCACATACTAAGGTACCATCCTGCAGCATGTTATAAATGTAAGCAATCTATTAGGTCATTCCTCCATACATTCATGCATTTATCAAACATGTATTGATCACTTATTGTGTGCAAAGCATTCAGCCATTTTCTGTCTAGATTCTCTCCAGAGTTGGAAGTTTTATCTCTGCTTCCACACCCACCCCACCCAATCTAACATGATGATAAATTAACAAGTTTGTGTAACAATACCTTTATGATTGGAACGTTAGAGATACCTAGAGAAACTTCTATTGGAAAAAATAGTTACATGAGTACACTGAAGTTTTTATGTTTATAAAGATGATTTCTCTTAGTAGACAAAAGAAATTACACGAAATGGCATCATTTGAATGACAACTACCACTACATTCGAAGGAAAGAGGAAGCTTGAGTAGGGCCTGAGGACAATTATTATTATTAGAGATTTAAGACAAAATTTCCAACATACTGGTCTGGCTTCTACTGATGAGAAAGGAGCAATTTACAGACCTTCCAAAGATCTCTAATTCATTTAGGCCATTTGGGAACAGTGTAACAAATAACCTCTTTTAGCTCAGTAAGTAGTACTATACTGACTGAAAAGTGAGCAGTTTATAATCTCTCACTTTGAAACAGATTGCCTTGTTTCCCTTCCCATAGAGGCAGGGGCTGCCTACATTCCTCTGAATTTTCCAGCCAGGAGTGGGGTGACTCCTAGTTTGGGTTTCCTGGGCTCTGCCATCCTGTTTAGACACTGAACAGAAGGAGGTAAGAATGGACATCTAGCCATAGTGAATCCATTCAACACCTCCCTCCTTCAGAGGTCATTTTCTATCCCTGGAGACAGTCTAGCATGGTGATTAGGAGCAAGGGCTATCTATCTACCTATGTATGTATGTACATATGTATCTATCATTTGTGTATCTAAATTGAATACCTCCTATGTGTTAGGGCTTCCTCTAGGCCCTGGATATATAGTAATGAATAAAAACCAACAAACTTTTCTGCCCTTAGAAATTTTTACATTCTAGTTTATGCTAGTTGACATTCTACTGGATGATTTTAGAAATTTATTCAATTTCTTTCCTATTCCTCAGTTTTCTCAGTTGTAAAATGGAGGTAATAGCAACTACTACTTCATAGGTTGTTGGAGAGATTTAGTCATCAAATACATATGAAGCACTTAGGCCTGACACCACAAGCCTTAGCTATTCTTAGTACATGGGAAGCATTGCCTAGATAAAGACATCTGTGGGCATTTTACTGTTGATGGTAGAAAGGGAAATAATTTTGTCTCACTTTTGTTTTTTTTTGCTAGAGCCAGGAATGAAAGAAATGAATTCACCGATAGAAATGAGCTTTCATTGCATCAACTGTTCATTGATTTATTCACTCATTCATACATTCATTTGTTCATTCCCTCACCCAGTAAGCATTTATTGAGCAGTTACAAAGTTCCAGTCATTATGCTGGGATTCATTAGATCAATAAAATCTGGTTCCTGCTTAAGGAAGCTCAGAATCTAACAAGGACAACAGAGAAGTAAAGTACTATTATAATATTCTATGATAATTGCAGTGATTTTAAAAGTATAGACAAAATGCTATTTTCTCTATGCATGCTTAAGGAGATAAGTCAGTACCCATAGTTCTTCTTTGCACCTCTAAAATTTTAGCCTGTATGGTATGCACTAGACTTTAAAAAAAGGATTATTTCATTTATTTACCAGAATTGCGGGATTAACTACTCTTTGTAAATTTTCCAGATGTGATCTTTTAAAATGAACATTAAAAGAAGTTTTAATCTGTTTTTTGAAATCATTCAAAAACAAATTGTTCACTTCATCATTTTCTTAACCTGTGACTGTTAAAGACAAGTTGATTTTGATGACTCATGGTCATCATTATGAACTTGAGCTTTCAAAGGGCATTGAGTCTGTTGGATGGTTGAGTCTGTTGAACTTTCTGTTAGTAACTTGTGGGACGACCCCACCCACCTCCCATCTTCCCATGGCCCTTATGTATTTTTGGCTAAGAGGACATTTTCTTCTTCCTTCCTTCAAAGACACATAATGAGCATTTAAGATTGCTGGATAAGTGACTGAAGAAATGTGTTGCTGCTATAGTTACATTTTTGAAAATGGGACTATATGTATGTTTGTACTTTTTCTGTAAATTTGGATCAGATTTGAAATATTGGCAATAGTGGATCAAAATTGAGACTGATGGGAGTAGCGTTGATAAAAGTGCTTTTGGACCTGTGGATAATCTTTGAAAGACTGTCTTTGCTAGTCTGTAATAGTACCAAAAGAACACTATTCCAGTTTAATGGTCCAGAAGAGAGAAATGTCATTGTGTAATATTAATACATAATGTAGTAAAATAAATGTCATCAGTGTCTTCTATATTCAATGATTATTCTGTGATTTGTCTACCTGAACATGTCAAAGTATTTGGCTGCAACTTAGGGGAGTTGATTAGTAGCCTTTAAGATGCTATCAGAATGAAAGCAATGAAATGAATCAGTTGATAAAGGTCCTCACCCTGATATAACCAGTGTCTAACCTTATAATTTGAACAACCAGGGACATATCAGGGGGAATCTAGTTGGTACAGAAGAAACTGAAACATAATCAAAAGTGACAAATGATCAACTGGAGATTGGGAGAACGTTAGGTAGAAAAATATTTGGTTCAGAACCAGAATATAAGATATACAACTATTTCTAGATTTTAAATGAAACTTTAGAAGTCATTAACGGAAAAGATAGAAATAATTGTGAGAATTCAAACATTTACTCATCATGCCCTTAATTATTATTTCTTCCATTTTGTCACGATATTCTTTGTATTATCGTAAAGGAGTTGTGAGAAACAGAATTATAAGATGAAAAATGTAACAATTTTATGAAATGTTGTAACCAAAAACTAGACTACAGAGTATTCCTTCTCTGTTATCTGTCTTTGTAAACCACATAAAATGATAAAAACACAGCTTCATCCTTAATGTCAGAGGCCACAATGTGTGTCAAGGTGCCATAGTTGTGTATGTTTTAAATCAAACTTTAAAACAGAAATTTAAGCTGTCATTTCTCAAAATCCTTGCTTCTATATGTTAACCTCATCATTCTGAAAATTTTCTATCGTTTAAAAATCATATTCTGTTTACTGGTAATTCATGTACTCTTTCAGCCTACATTATACTAAAAAAGAGAGTTATTTCCTCTGTAGTATCTTATTGATCTGTGTGTAATTTAAAATAAGAACATTTTAATTTTCTTAGCAAAATGGTACATGCAAATGATGCAAATAATGTATAATTTTCTTGTAATCATCCATGCAGTTGCATTTTATCTGAACACAATTTTTAGTACATTAGTAATAAATGCACACTGTGGAAAGAAATGTTATAAAAAGCAAGTCATCTGTAACCCTACCGCCCCTAGACAGCCTTGGCAAATAGTTTACATCCTTTCAGATATTTTATTATTGATATTCTACTAAAGAAATCTGTGTCATCTATCTCTGTCTTCTTAAAGTTTTATCTCTGTATTCATATTCACAGATGAGTCTACCTTTATCTAGAAAATAGGCTTATACTCTACGTACTACTTTTCACTTGGTTTTTAAATTCAAATTGTATTATAAATACTTATCTACATTTGTCCTTATGGATGGCTGCATTATATTTCTTTGAAGATATATGATATTTTTCAGCCATTTCTTTACTTTTGGACATTTATCTTGTATCCTTTTCTTTCCTATTATAAAGACCACATTATAAAAAAATTCTTTCTCAAATAGTTTAAAAAAATGTACTTTTCTGAATTCCCAGTGGAATTGTTGGGTCCAGTGGAATGTACACATATGCTGTCCTGAAAGCTGTGGACAAACTCCCATCCTAGAAATATTGTCTGTACTGGCCCTTTCTACAAACTCTTGCACCCTAGTGTTAGAATTTTTTTTTTTTTTCCAAAAAAAATTTGAGAGTTGGAAAATGATAGCTATACTTGCTTTCTCTAGAAAAGGCTAAAATCTTACCAATATTTCTGTAGGTTTTTTATTGTCCATAAAAGGAAGGCTAGCCACCTAACAACTACTTGGTCAGACCCAAACCAACCCATTAGGTTAGTAGCAAATTCCTCTTTGTTTTTAAACATTAAAGGAGCGAGGACTGTATCTTTAGAATATCAATAAAGTATTTAGTTCAGTATCATTTACAAAAAGGCTTTTTGATAATGGCTTCTAAGTTGACAATAAGGATGAAATCTCAAAGGAATCTTTTTAGATCACAGTCTAAAAGCATAAACGTCCATAAGAATATCAAAGGAATGCTTTTGCTGGATTCACTCCACTAATTCATGTAGGCAACATCCCAAACTCCAACAGCCGGCAGTTGCTTTGTTGAAGACAAAGTGCATCTGTAATCAGTGTGACAGGACCACAGGTTGCATATCATCACTTCCACCAAGTTATGCAAGAAAGCGTAACTTGAATAATATTAACACCATCATTGGGAGAGCACAGACGTCAATAAGAATACTTTTAAATGAAGTAAAAAAATAGACTTCAGGCATTGAAGCAAAATTTTGCATTTGGCCAAGGTTTTGCAGTGGGATAGAGTTTTTAAACCTTTGGGAATGAGGTTAATTGCATGACTAATTGACCTGGGGAAGAAAATGTAATAAGCGCATTTCTCTTGTCCAAAGCCAGGAGGTCAGAGTGAGTATTCATCTATCCTGCTTATCCACACTTAGGGCTACTAGAAATGATATTCTGGTGATGTCTGATGGCTACTAGGAATGAAGTGTAGATGGGACCTCCTCAGTAGTTGTAGCTACAGATGATAAACCAGAAATGCATTTTGGTCATAAATTGCTCCTTGGTCCACTCTGTAGGCTACATCGTCTAAATCAGACCAGTACGTTTATGATCCCAAAAATCTCCTATCAATGGTTGTAGACAATATATTACATAGGGACTGTCTTACGTACTGCTGGTTTCATTTGAACTTGAGATCAACACCTCTGTTGGATTTTTACCCTGCTTGTCCTTCTCATTCCTCCTCCTCCATCTTGTAACTTCCAGATTTTCAAAGCACAGTATGGGCCACGCTTTGTGTTGAGCATTTTTTATTTATTTATTTTTAAACTTTTTATTGGAGTATAGTTGATTTACAATGTTGTGTTATTGTCTGCTGTAGATCATTTTTAAAATATTGCCACTTATCCTCAGATTATTTTGAGTCAGTAACAGTTAAGGTGTTGTGTTACATTGCCTTCCTTTTAGAGATGAGGAATCTGAGATTCAGAGTTAAAGTAGACTCAGGGACTTATTGTTCAATGATAGTTTTCACGTTACTTATCCTCTTTGATCCTCAATTGCTAATCTAATAATAAAGTAGTAGACAATGTTTACTGAGGGCTTATGATGTGACAGACACTCTGCTAAGTACTTGGACTTTACAACATCTCTAAGAGGCAGGAATTATTACCCCCCATGTTAGATGAGAAAAATAAGCCTTAAAGAGATGGAATTAATTATACAAAAACACAGGGCTAGCAAAATCAAGAACAGAAATCAGATGTGGGATACCATATAATATAAAGCCTAGAGGATTCAATGTAATAATTCATTTAAAATGCTTAATATAGTTCCCAGAACATAGAAAGTATGCAGTTCATGTTACTTTTCACAGTTAGTGGCAGTACCAATAATTGAACTAAAATGTCTGACTTCAGCCTATGCCTAATTTCTAACTTTTGACTCTACAAAATAAATTGATTTACAAATGGTTATTGCTGATGAGAGAAAACTTAAAGAGGTCAATTCCCCCACTTTTAACTTTTTTTGGCCAAAGACCCATAGTTGACAATACCCTACTGAATGCTACATATCTTTTACAAAATGTGTTTCATTTTATATTTTAGGTGGTTTATTGCAAGTCATCAAATACCATGCAATTGTGAACACTTTACATAAACATTACTGTTTATTAATTGTTCCCATTGTATCCCTGTCTAAAGTTTTTCAACAATGACTTTGTTTCGAAATAAGTATCATTAGAAGTGAATTTTCAGTTAGCAGCTTAGCAATTGTCTATTAAACTCCTACTGTGAGGGTGACTACAGGAGTATAAAAATCAGTAACTTGCATTTTCTGAAAGATACATGTAAGCAAACCAATCATTTGAGTTCAAAGTGATAGGAGCAGGGTCAAGGTATTAATAGAGTGCAGGGGGAGAAGAGAAGAGGGACAGCTGTCCAGCCCAAAGGGTTATAAATGATCTTGCGGAAAACAATCTTCTTCATTCCAAGACAAATATGATACCGATTTTTTTAATAGGCCAAAATGTAAGTGTGCATACTTTATCAATAATTAGAATGCAGCCTTACCTGACATGAAAACTGACTTAATATTACATTCTCATTCTCTTCTCTGTCTTTTTTCTTTTCCTCCTCAGCTAAGTAGAAAGACTCAATGCGTTTTCATGCTAAACTTTTCAGCATACCATAAAAGAACAGCACATTGGACAATTAAATTCTTATATTTTTTCTTTCTACATTTAAAAATATTAAGGGAAGAAATTGTTCAGCCATGAACTAGTAGGGCAAAATAAATACTGGAAAAAATGCTTTTGACTAGAGTTTGTTCCAATAATAATTATCAAATATGTCAAACTGTTCTGAAATAGTAGATACTTATTGCAGAAAATAGAAAAAGGAATGACATTTGTTGTCCAAAATATCAAAATAGTTTTAAAAAATGTTAATTAAAAAAAACAAAGGGCTATTATTGTGAACATATGGGGAGACTTTTTGATACTTTATTTTACATGGTTTGACTCTTCTGGTTCCTAATTTATATATGTGACTATGGAAAAAGTTGGGTACTTTCAGAAGTCACGTTAAGTGTTTTATAGCCAAAAAAAAAAAAAAGGTAAGAATGTACATATTTATTGGTATGTACATATTTATTTCAAATCTTATCTAGAATCAATCATAATTTAAATGCAGTGTAACTTGACAAACTATAATAGGTTTTAGTGTACAAAATGAAAATTTGTTCATTCAGAAATTGAAATTAACTTGATAAATAAAAATACATATTTATTCCTTATTAAAGTTTTAAGGCTTTATTTTAATGTCTGTATAAAAACATGGAGCAATAGAATTTATGACTATAAATGCAGAAATCCTACATAACTTTAACCATTATTTACCATTAATGATGTTGAGTTTATTCTAAGAATGCAAGCATAGATTTTAATTACCCTCTTAACCTATAACATAATTTTTCAGTTCAACAGGTCAGTTGATTCAGAACATTTAATAAAATTGACAATATTTTGTTTTTATATAAAATCACCTTGTTTATTTTGGAATAGAGATTTCTCCTTTTAAGTGATAAAGATCATCTACCTAAAATCAATAGTCAACATCATTATAAAAGTTGTAATATTAAAGACATTTTCATTAAAGTCAGAAATAATACAAATACATCCACGGTCACCACTATGGCATACTTATTAACTATGGTGCTAAAATTTTTGGCCATTAATGTAGAAGTGAAGTAGAAAAAGAAAATAAAATATAAGTATATATTGAAAATTATGAACTAAATCCTCACTATTTGACAGGCAAAGAAAAATGTACCTAATGTATGAAAAGATATTTAAAAGCAATAAGAAAAAATGAATATGCAAAATAAAAATGAGCAATTTTCTCACAAAAATATTATATTTTATCAAAACTAGATGAAAAATATAAAACCTTACTAGTAATCAACAACATACATACTGAAATAGTGATTGATACTTTTCTAAAATCAAAATAGTGAAGAGATAATCATAGACTTTAGTTGAGCAGAACACAAGAAAATGGACATTCTCAGATACTACTTGTGGGATTATAAATTAGTTTAATTTTTCTAGAAGAAAGTGGTCATATTTCACAAAATCTTTTAAAATATTTACATTCTTATGATACAACTTTATCACTTATAATTTTGTTAAGGTAATATCCACAAGAAAAACAAAAAATTAGAAGAAGCAAAATGTTTCTGCTGTAGTTGCAGACTGGCTAAATAAGTTATTTTATGAACAATATGATAAGTAATGCAATAAAATTCATGATATTTAATAAGAGACTATGTAATAGTATGGGTTATAAGTGTGTATATGTGTGTTTTTGTGTATTCCTAATTTTGAGAAAAAGAAAAAAATACACATAAGTTTTGAAAAAATCATTAAAATATTGTAGCTTATCATTTGGCAGTTGAATTATCAGTGATTTTAATTTTCTACTTCATTTATTTATTTTATGAAAAGGATAGTATTACTTTTATTAAGTACATAATTATGCTAAAATTTTAACACAGCTCCCATGAATAGTTCCTTAATCTATGGAATAAATTTTGCTTTTTCCATAAATTGTATGTATATTAGATGCTAAAAGCACTAATTAAAAAAAATTTCTAGCCTTTAATTGATCCAGTACGTAACAGGTCTGTTTTAGTTAAACACCAATCCTCTAAAAGCATGGTTCAAATATTAGTTATCATGATATATTACCTGTAAGTAACTTCATAAAATACAAATTTTGCTGCTGGCTTGTCAGTCTACAAATTATATATATAACTGTTGCACATCATGATCAGTGACCAATCATGCAGCTTCTTTCACTCTATTGGTGACTGGTCAGTGCACATCCATTAATCAGTTCGTTCACAGAGAAGCTTGTAGTGGTCTAACCTCTTTTTAAGTGATAAACCCATGCGATATTTTATAAATATGAATATTCAAAAAAGAAGAATTGGCCAACAAAGATGGAAAGAAAGAATGTTTTGGGAGTGAAATTTCAATTAAACATTTCTTTTTAGAGAACAAATAGCTGAACACTGTCACCATTTGGAATACTTTATATATGCAGCCAGGGCAACTTAATGAATGTGAATTTAGCATAAATGAGGACATTGGTTGTGATGAATAGGTAAAGATGTCCTAGAGGAAATGATGCCAACAAAAAGTTTACATTAAAGGAATCTCAGAGATATTGCACGTCAGTGAAAGTAAAAACATGAAAATGATGGAAGCAGGCTGATCCATACTTAGAAAGGAGTATGACAATTCTCAAGGCTTAGAAAAGATGCTTGCTCAATATGGAAATTTACAGAATAAGAAAGCAAGCATTATTCAAGATACTGAATGATTTTTTACAAGGAAAATAATTCTCAAAGTTTCTAATATTAAATTACAGTTTATTAAATGTTAATTTTACTATTTTCTATTTCCCTTTATATTTGTAACTGATAGGAAGTTTTTACAGTTTTATCTTCACTTATTCTTCTTTGATACTCTTCCTTTATGTAGATCCAAGTTTCTGATGTATATTATTTTCCTTTTCTCTAGAAAGCTTCTTTTAACATTTCTTGCAAGTAGGGTCTACTGACGACACATTTTCGCAATTTGTGTTTGTCTGACAAGTCTTTATTTCTCCTTCACTTTTGTAAGATAATTTTGCAGAGTACAGAATTCTAGGTTGGTAGTTTTTTTTCTCTCAACACTTCAAGTACTTCACACAATTCTCTTCTTGCTTGCATGTTTTCTGAGGAGAAGTTAGATATAATTCTTTGTTACTGGTGTATTTTAACTTTGGTTTCTCTTTCTGAATTTTTTCTTTATCTTTGATTTTCTGTAGTTTGAAAATGATATGCCTAGGTATAGTGGGGTTTTTTGAATTTATCTTTCTTGGTGTTTTCTGAGTTTCTTGGGTCTGTGGTTTGGTGTCTGACATTAAGTTGGGGGGAAATTCTCAATTATTATTGTTTCAAATATTTCTTCTATTCCATTCTCCCTCTCGTTTCCTTACCATTATACGTATGTTGCACCTTTTGTAGTTGTTCCACAGTCCTTGGATTGTCTGTTCTGATTTTTCAGTCTTCATTATTTTTGCTTTTCAGTTTTTGAGGTTTCTATTGATATATCATCTAGCTCAGAGATTCTTTCCTGAGCCTTATCCAATCTACTACTAAGCTCATCAGAGGCATTCTTCATTTCTGGTACAGTGTTTTTGATCTCTAGCATTTCTTTTTGGTTCTTTTGTAGAATTTCCATTCACTCTGCTTATATTGCCCATCTGTTCTTGCATGCTGTGATTTTAAATTCCTTGCCTGATAATTCTAACATCAACATCTCTGTCATGTTCTGATGCTTGCTTTTTCTCTTCAAATTGTGTTTTTTGCCTTCTGGTATGCCTTGTAATTTTTTTCTTCAAAGCCAGACATGATGTGCCAGGTGAGAGGAACTGCTGTAAATAGGTTTTTAGCAATGTGCTGGTGAGTAGTGAGGAGAGGGCAAGTGTTCTATAGTCTTATGATTATTAAATGTTAGTTTTACTATTTTCTATTTCCCTTTAGTTTTCAGTCTTTTAGTAAGCCTTTGCCTCTGGACTGTGAACTTCATGTGTGCCTCTTTGTCCCCTCTGCCCACCTCCCCTTTAGGTGGGATAGAGTGACAAGAGGGGGCTGGAGTTGAGTATTTCCTTTCTGTAGGTCCGTTAGGCTCTGGTTAAGTAATTTATCCTGAGGGAGATATCGTTAAGAACAGAGTGCTCTGATGTACTTCGAAATGCTTCCTTTCTTCTCCCTCTGCCAGAAGCACCCAGGGATTTTCCCCTGAGTTCATTTACTGTGAGAACCTGGTCAAGCCGCTGGAAGAAAATCTCACAGAATGGTGAGGGCCCCTTATAACTACACTGCCCTGGAGTTTTCAATTATCAGACTTGTTCATGGTGAACTTCCAGCAATATATCAATTATAATTCAGATTTTCTCCCCCAGCATTGGTTCCCATGGAAGTTTCTGCTAGTGAGTCTTTGATCCTATAGCTGAGACTCCCTTTATTTGCCTGTCTCTCCAATCTTGGGGACAGATGTTTGCCCTGTGTCCCCCACTTAGGGATCCAGGGAGAGTTGTTGATTTTTCAGTCTGTTCAACTTTTTATTTTTTGTTATGATGGAGTGGCAATTCCAAGCTCTTTATTTGTGGAAGCAGGACTTGGAAGTCAAGCTTTTAATGTTTTCACAAAAAATTTCAGATTGTGGAACAATCATAATTTTCCCCATTGGTTATTAAGATCACTTTAAATGGTTTCAGCTTGCATTGTCACTTTAACAATTCTGCACTACCATGACTGTAATATTCTAATTGATGATTTATAAAATACTTTGAAAAATACAATAGTTGCTGATTTTCAACTCTTTGATATTAGCTTTCTATCTAGTGAAAGTGCCGGATATGTAAATAAGAAGAAACAAAGCACAACCTTATATATTTATCATTCTGATATTACTTTATTGTTCTAGTGTGATCACTGCCTGCCTCTTTATAATGACAAGCCTTTTCGCCAAAGTGATCAAGTTCACGCCTTCAATTGTAAACCCTGTGAATGCAACAGCCATTCCAGAAGCTGCCATTACAACATCTCAGTGGATCCCTTTCCATTTGAACACCACAGAGGAGGTGGAGGAGTTTGTGATGACTGTGAGCATAACACTACAGGTAACTAGCAAATAACACAAATAAGAGAAGCTGACTTGGTCTTGAAGCCCTTGTGCTTCTATATATAATGCATATTATTTTAAATTATGTTATTGCTATCTTATTTAAGAAAGTGTTTTCATACCATGAAGCTTGAAAACCACTCTGGTTTACTGAATCTTCATGTTCCAAATGATTAGGTAGTTTTCAGATATAACACTCTAGTCTTAGACTATATATTTTCAGGAAAATGTTTTTTTCTTTTTAAATAAGTTCACATCATTTGATTAGATCATGAATATATTTTGGATACATCAGGAATTACTGTATTATTCTGAGTATATATATCCTTGAAATAAGTTTTCTGTGTGACCTCTGATCTTCCATTATGTCTGGATTCCCATGTAGAGAGGTTTACAATCATTCAGATTTGGTATGGACTCTAGTAATCAGGGAATACTCTTTTTAAAAATGTTCATTAAATGCATAAAATAATTATTAGAGTCTTGTCCCCAAAACCATCCAGCATTTTGACTAGTCATTGAAAAATTACTATTTTCTGAAAGGCTGATATGTTAAAAGCAGAAATAGACAATGTCTGAATTTGTAAAATATAATGGCCCAAGTCTGATGGGTTTGAAAGTGTGCTACTCTGAAGCATGAATGAATTTGTTGGATAATTATTGATAACCTAAAGTGGGACAGGCTCTTGGCTAGGTGCTGGGAATATAAGGATTAACAAGATGATGAATTTTCTTGTCTTTGTATGGATTATTACATGGTGGTAAAGGCACCCTATTAAAGGAACAATTAAAAAGTTGCCTGAGGAGTGCTAAGATGGGGAAGTATAGTAGGAGTTAACCAGGTGAAGGAGCGGGGTTGGGGATTAGGAGTGTGAAGAAAGTTTTCCAGTAAGAGAAACAGCTGTGCAATGGCCTAGAGGAGAGAAAAACATGGCGCCCTTGAAGAACTGTTGAAAGTGCAAATGGCTGATTGTTAGAAAAGGCACTAGGAAGAAAGGCAGAGCCCAGATACTGGAGGGCTCTCTAAACCATGATAAAGAGATTGGCTTCTATCCTAAGGTTAAGGAGATGCCATTTCAGGGCATTTAAGGAAAGGAATTTTGTGTTTTTTAAAGACCCATCTGGTTATAAAGTGGAGAATGGATTGAAGAGGGTCAAAAGTGGTTTGGGAAAAAACGTTAGTCAGATATTGCAATGGTCCAGATGAGAAATAATGTGGGAAAACATTTAAGGTGGTGTGGATAGAGATGAGTGGATCCAATAGACTCTTAGGGTAGACAGTGACAGCATTTTCCAAGCAAGGTGCAGAGTGTAGGTAAGGGAAGGAAGAAGAGTCAAGACTTATGCCTGACATTCCGGTTTGAGCAACACGATCAACGTTGGTACCAGCCATTGAGATAGGAAATACGGGAGGATCAAATTGAAGGAGAAGATGGCAAGTTCTGTTTTGGACAAGTTCACTGTGTGTTTCCAAGAAACAAAGAAGAAACTCTTTTTGGGGCAGTCAGAAACACAGTTCTGAAGCTCCTTTCTTAAAGAAAGGACTTCCATGATGCTTCAGAGAGGATCAGTATAATCTATATACTTTAATGGCATCTTATGGTTATCACAGTTTGTAAATATATATTTATTCCTGTAATAATTTAATTAGGATTCATCTTACCTGCTAGACTATAAGGTAACTCTGTGAAAAGGGTGCAGTTTGTATTTTCCTCAGCCCTTAGCACAGAGTTTGGAACATGGTAATCACTCAATAAATATTCATTGAATGATAAATAAAGGAGAGATTTCAGATTGGAGATATAAATTTGGGAGTCCTCAGCATATAGAAATGGAAATATTCTAGACATATTATAAATCCATTTAATTTGTCCACAGCCAAGATCCATTAGAGTGTGAGTTTTTCATTTGATTAAGTTGTTTTCATAGTTTTCTAATATTGAGCCAGTTTCAGCAATATTTGAGAAAGAGTGCATCATGTTTAAAGGGGGACTTGATAGCCTTCAGTTTTATTTCAATTTCAGTAATCTGGTATGCTACTCACATTTAGTTTAGAAACTCCCTGTAGTTTAGATTGCTTTCTTATATAAAATGGAAAGGGAAAATTTCTGAATAATAAATTGTAAACAATAGGAATTACCTCATATTTCTAATGTGTCAAGATATTCTAATATTTAATATGAAATTTATTTGATGTAGCTAAATATAAAATTCTATTGTGATATTTGAAATGAAAAATAATAGCCATAAGTACTAACAGAAGCATTTGCTTTTAATCACATTAACTATGAAATAATACATTACATTAAAAGCAGTCTTCTATTTTATAAGATTTAGTTCTGGAAAAATATTTGAATAATATATGCTTATTTGCTTCCAACTGTAGAGCTGTCATCTGCCACGAATGTAGAAATTTCTCATATTTGATTTAGATTCAGTACCTGGTCTTAGAAATAAGAATTTTAAGTTTGGAAACAAACTCTTTCAAAATGTATGGGCCCCTACAAAGCACAGCTTTTTAGAAGTGTGGTATTATATAACAGATGGGAGTTTAATGAAGTAGAGCACAGTCTGTAACAGGTTCATTGTTTCATATGCTGTGGATCACTAAATTGGCAGGTAGAGATGAAACGTGCATTAAAATGGACATCCCTAAAATTATAGAATTCCCTCAAAGGAATACAGTCTTTAATTTTGAATTATGCAGCTGATTTTAATGAATTGGAAGTCATAACGCATAACCTTTCCCCGATGCAGGGAGGAACTGTGAGCTGTGTAAGGATTACTTTTTCCGACAAGTTGGTGCAGATCCTTCAGCCATGGATGTTTGCAAACCCTGTGACTGTGATAAAGTTGGCACTAAAAACAATAGCTTCCTGTGCGATCAGGTGAGTTCTCACTATTGAAGGTAAAGAATTGCTCTCTTCCAGAAACTAATTTAGGAGATGGTCTATCAGTGATACTGAGGGCTATATCAGGAAGTCCTCTGTGTGTGTGCTTACATTTCAAAGAGGTGGTTGCTTTCAGGGTGTTTCTGTGCAACTTTTAATATGAATATAAAATATAAGGCTACTTGGGCGGTCCATTTTACAGTTGTTAAAAAACGTGGGGACTTCCCTGGTGGCGCAGTGGTTGAGAGTCCGCCTGCCGATGCAGGGGACACGGGTTCGTTCCCCGGTCCGGGAGGATCCCACATGCCGCGGAGCGGCTGGGCCCGTGAGCCATGGCCGCTGAGCCTGCGCAACAGGAGAGGCCACAAGAGTGAGAGGTCTGCGTACCACAAAAAAAAAAAAAAAAAAAAGTGGAAGCTTGGGGTTCCAAGTAAACAATGAAGTAATTTAAGTATGTGTCTTGGAATAACTGGTGAATTAATATTAATAAGTGATATTAAGTAAACAAGAACAGTTTTCCTCCCAAATTCTGTAGAAGATAGTATAGCAAAAGTCACTTACACATAGATCCAAATGGAAGTTATGGTAGCTCTGGTCTAAATTTCTTTTAACCTTTTCTCTATCTAACAGTACAATGGGTTTTTATCATTTTATTAATTTTAATTACCAACATCACAAATATTGATGTCTGACCTATATGAACACAGATTGTAACTGTATTATACATCAGGAAAAGCAGCTCCATACTTAAATGTGCTGTCTTCAGCTGGAGCTTTTTACCTGTTCTGATAATATTACCACATGAAAGTAGATAAAAGGCAAATTTACCTTGGAGAATCAATTCAATGATTGTATTAATTTTTAATAATTACATATTCTCTTGCAAATAGTTGAGAATGCAGTGGCCAAGAGCATAAACCACAGTCTGGTTAAAGAAAAAAAATTTTTTTAAGTTACAATGGAATGATAATTATTTCAAGGCAAAATATATTTGTCATATAACTTGGAGCATGTATTAAAAACTGTTTTAACAAATAAAAGCCAAATGTAAAGTGAGCTAATATGGATTTGAAGACCTTCAGATTAACCATAGTGTGTGATATGCTTCATTGGAAAGCTGGGAGGTAGAAAAATAAAAAGGCAATCTCTACTGTTTTTATATTGTGATATTGAGGCACTATTTTCTGAGAGAGTCATATTACAGTTTTATATGTGTTGACTAGTAAAATCTGTCTTTACACATTTCACCCTTACACATTTGCCCTGAATTTTCAACATGGATGTCTTTTGCTTGTTATTCAAGTCTCAATTCAAAGATTGATGTATCTTTTGAGATTTCTTCACTGATCACTCAGTTGTAGAACATTTTCAAATCACTGTATTTTACATCATCCCATGTTATTTTCATTGTAGCCTTTATTTAATTAAGCAAATTAAATAAATTCATTTATTTGCTTCAGCAAATTAAATAAATTCACTTATTTACTTCATTGTCTTTTCTCTGTCCAACGTAAACAGTACAGTTTCAGTCACATAATAAGCACCCCATAAATACTTATTTAATAAGTGTTAAGTAAATGAAGAGAGATTCTGTCTGAGCACTAATCTCATAGTCGGATGGTCATTTAAAATGGTTATTGTAATAATCTAAGCATTACATAAATTTTTCACTTAAATATGTTTTCTCCCTGAAGATCTAAGGTAAAGTAATTTTGGTATATAGTACTGAAAAACTGTAAACTAAAGTTACAGCTCCCAAAGTTTCATTTATATGTCATTACCCATATGAAGTAAAGGGTTGCAGATTTGTCCCTCAATTCTACAACTCAAGTATGCAAGAAATTAAAACCTAATTTTTCTCAAATTCCTATTTCAAGTCCATTTTATTGGGGTAGGAGACAGTTTTAGTAATTCTGTGCTTGTAAATATTTAACATTGGGGTATCTGAGAAAAATTAAAAGCCCACACCATCAATTTTAAGCTACCAATGAGATGTCACCAAATATGAATTTGGGAAGAATGGTCTTATACAGTGGAGATGGCTCCAGTACACTACTGGCTCTGGATCTCTTTCTCCAGCTCTCATGGGGTGGATCTAATTTGGGGGTGGAATTGTACATGAACATACCCAGGGCAATGACATTTCAGAAGGTAGGACTTCTCTGATCATTGATGTCATCGATATAGGTAAACATTCTGTGAGATCTCCTTGAAATGGAGGTGTTTCTCCCCTCCCAGCTAGGGCAGTGTTTTCAGAGTCCTAGTGGAGAGTCAGAACCCCAAGTTCTGCCCGGTGGTAACAAGGAGACCCTCCCCTACTGAGTTAGTGGAGCCAGAGTGGAGAACCTTGACTTCTATTCCCACCAGGCAATAGTGAGGCAACATCCTCTCTTCACTCGCCAGAAGAGTTTCATAGGAGGCCTGACTGTTAAAGCAAGACTTAAGTAAGATTCAGAGTCTCATAACACCAAAATGTCCAGGTTCCAATAAAATTTCACTTATCATTACAAGAACTAGGATAATATCAAATGGAATGAAAAAAGACAATCAACAATACCAGCATCAAGGTGATTTAGATGTTAGAATTATCATGCAAAGATTTTAAAGCATCCATCCATTTGTCTCCAGCATATACCTACTCTAAAGTTAGGCTGAAGAAACTTCTCTAAACAGGAAATGATAAATGAAGGAATCTTGAAACATCAGAAAGGCATAAAAAACATCGGAGTTAAAATATGGCCAAATATGACACGTTTTCCCCCTTCTCTTTGAGTTTTTTTTTTTTTTTTTTTTTGTGGTACGTGGGCCTCTCACTGCTGTGGCCTCTCCCATTGCGGAGCACAGGCTCCAGACGCACAGGCTCAGCGGCCATGGCTCACGGGCCCAGCCGCTCCGCGACACGTGGGATCTTCCCGGGCTGGGGCATGAACCCGTGTCCCCTGCATCGGCAGGCGGACTCTCAACCACTGCGCCACCAGGGAAGCCCTCTTTGAGTTTTTAAAATTTTTTGACGGTTGAAAAATTAAATCACTATCTAATGTGGTTCCCAATATATTAGAGGAGATATTTAAAACAATTATATCAGAAATGGAGAGGGTAAGAAATGTAAAGGGAAGTAATTTTTCTATACTTAACTGGAATTGGTAAAATAAAAAAACTACCAGACTTTGATATCTGTGTATATAATGTAATATCTAGACAACAACTAAAAAGGCTTATTATAAGGATGATGTATTCAAGAACACCACAGATAAATCAAAATGGAATTCTAAAATATGTTCATGTAAAAAAAAAAAATAATAAAATAAAATATGTTCAAATAACCTATAATAATACAGGGAGAAAGTAGCTAGAGACTGAAAAACAGAATAAATAAAAACCAAAAAAATAAAATGGCAGACTTATTAAACCTTAATATAGCAATAATACCATTCAATGTAACTGGTCTAATAAACCAATTGAAAGTTAAAGATTGCCCATGAACGAAAATATTATCCTCATAGCAAACAAGACCAGCAACAGTGCGTGAAAGAAAACCACAAACCAATATCATTCATGAATTGAGAGGCCAAAGTTTTAAACAAAATTTTGGCAAATAGATATTCAGCAGTATTTTAAAATAATTAAAGACTAAGGTGGTTGTGTTCCAGGAATGCATTCTGTTTCAATATTTGAAAATCAAGCAATACAATCACCTTATTTTCTGGCTAAAGAAAAAAGTCACCTGATTATAATACTGTATTCAGAAATAGTATTTGACAAAATTTAACACCATTTCATGATAAACACTCTCAGAAAACTAGTAATGGAGGAGAATTTCCTCAACTTGAAAACAAACATCTACACAGTACCTACCTACAACTGACCTCCTACTTATAAATGAAAACTTTCAGTGAAAAACTTAATGCTCTCTCCCTAAGATCAGGAATAAGGCAACAATATTCTATTCAACATTGTACTGCAGGTTCTAACCAGGGAAATTAGGCAAGAAAATGAAATAAAAGTCATCCAGGGCTTCCCTGGTGGCGCAGTGGTTGAGAGTCCACCTGCCGATGCAGGGGACGCGGGTTCGTGCCCCGGTCCGGGAAGATCCCACATGCCGCGGAGCGGCCGGGCGCGTGAACCATGGCTGCTGAGCCTGCGCGTCCGGAGCCTGTGCTCCGCAACGGGAGAGGCCACAACAGTGAGAGGCCCGCGTACCGCAAAAAAAAAAAAAAAAAGTCATCCAGATTGAAAAGGAAGAAGTAAAACTATCTGTCTTTGTATATAACATGATCTTGTAGGTAAAAAATCCCAAGATTCCAAGGAATCTGAAACCGATAGGTGGTGTTCGGGGTGGCTCTGAGGAGCTCCGGTTCTTTATGTCTCAGTGCAGAAAGAATTCAGTGAGAGGCAAAGTGATAGATAAGAAGGGATTTTTTAGAATAGGATGCTTGTGAGGCTTACAAGCGGGCTAATGAGAGGGTGCCGTGCCCCAAGAACTTAGTGGGCTACAGTTTTACAATCAAAGGAAAAGAGAGAAGTGGGGGAAAGACCACCTTCTTCCTTTTTCTTGGGTAGACATCAGGCTTCCATCATCAGTTCCTCCTCCATGTCAGGTGGGGGACTTTTTTTGTCCCTACATGGTCAAGCCGGGACTGTCATGGCGCAATGGAAATGAGCAAAAAGGCGGTAACATATGCTAAAAATGGTAAATCATCTCAGGTTTTAGTATAATGTCACCTTTTCCTTTTATTTTCTTTAGTGTGCACAGAGGAGCATGTCCAAGGAATCATGAACTTACTGAACTCACTGGGCAGGATGTGGGTCTCATGCCACCATTGTTTTATTTGTGGGGGGCATGTCTCATGCTTCTGTTGCATGGTTTTGTTGCTAGCAAGCCTGCTTGGTTTTGTGGTTAAGTAAACCAGCTTTCCTGAGTGATCATTAACTTACAGATGTCTCCCATACTTTTTTCTCTCCTTAAAATCCCCTGGTGGGATTAGCTGTTTCATCACCTACTTTGTCCCTTTACTCTGTCCCTATCAAATTTATTAAAATACTGTCTATCAGAACTAATAAGGTTCAACAAGTTTGCAGAATACATGATCAATACACAGAAATCAGTGGTATTTTTATGTACTTGCAATGAACAATCTGAAAATGAAATTTAGAACACAACTTTATTTAAATAGCATCAAAATAATAAAATACTTTGGAATATATTTAATAAAATAAGTCCAAAACTTTTATTCTGAACACTACAAAATATTGTTGAAAGAAATTAAAGAAGCACTAAATAAATGGAAAAACATCCTATATTCATGTATCAGAGACTTAATTTTGCTAAGATGGCAGTTGGTCTATAGATTCAACACAGTCTTGTTAAAGGCCCAACTGGCTTCTTTGCAGACATTTATACGATGATCCTAAAATTCATATTAAAATTCAGGGCACTCAAAAAAGGCCAAAACTGTCTTGAAAAAGAAGGGAGTTGGAAGATTCACACGTCTCAATTTTGGAATTTACTATAATGTTGTGATCAAGACAGTGTGATGTGGCTTGAGGAGAGATACCCAGATCGCTGTAATAGAGTTGAGAGTCTAGAAATTAACCATCACTTTTACAGTCAGTTGATTTTTAACAAGAGTGCCAAGACAAATGAAGAAACAATGGTCTTTTCAATAAATGATACTGATATGCAAAAAATGAAGTTGGATTCTCTACTTCATACCTTATACAAAAATTAACTCAAAATGGAGCAAAGAATAAAATGTAAGAGCTAAAACCATAAAAGTCTTAGAAGAAAATAGAGATGTGAATCTTCATGTCCTTAGATTAGTCGGTGACATTTTAGATATGACACCAAAAGCACAAGGAACAAAAGGATGGATAAATAGGACTTCATTAAAATTTAAAACACTTGTTTTACATAGGACACTATCAGGAAAATGAAAAAACAACCCAAACAATGGGAGAAAATATTTGCAAAGCGTATAGTCAATAAGAGACTTGTCTCTAGTGTCTGTAGAAAAACTTTACAACTCAATAATTAAAAGACAGTTCAATTAAAAAATGAGTAAAGGATCTAAATAGACAATTCTCCAAGGAAGATATACAAACGGCAAATAAGCATATGAAAAAATGCTGTGGAGATTATTTGACTTAGGAGAAATGCAAATCAGAAGCACAATGAGACACCACTTCAAACTCACTTAGATAGCTATCATTAAAGGTACAGATAGTAACATGTCTTGATGAGGATATGGAGAAAGTGGAATTCCCACAGACTACTGGTGGGAATGTAAAATGTGCACCCACTTTGGAAAAGTCTGGTGTTCCTCAAAATATTAAATACAGTGTTACCATACGACTCTGCAACTTTAACTCCTTGCTATATATCCAAGCAAAAAGAAAAAATATATCCTCATACAATCTTATTCATGAATGTCCATTGCTGCTTTATTCATAATAGTCAAAATGTAGAAATAATCCAAATGTCCATTAACTGATGAGTGGATAAATAAAATGTAATATATCCACTCAATGGAATTTTATTCAGTAGTAAGAGGAAAAAAGTACAGACATATTACAACGTACAAAGTATATATTACAACATGGACTTTGATCTCAGGAGTGAGAATAGGAGAAAAAGAGAGACAAGAATAGAAAAGCCGTTTTTAAAAAGAGGCTTCTGGGCTTCCCTGGTGGTGCAGTGGTTGAGAGTCCGCCTGCCGATGCAGGGGACACGGGTTCGTGCCCCGGTCCGGGAAGATCCCACATGCCGCGGAGCGGCTGGGCCCGTGAGCCATGGCTGCTGAGCCTGCGCGTCCGGAGCCTGTGCTCCGCAACGGGAGAGGCCACAACAGTGAGAGGCCCGCGTACCGCAAAAATAAAAAAAATAAAAAGAGGCTTCTGTGTGTCATTTTCTACGTACAAAAATCTAATTTAAAAATGCATGAAAGGAAAGATGTGTATAAAATTAACATTTTTCTTTGTTTTAAAAACATTTTTTCTTTTTTTCTGACTAATTTGCTTTGTTGATAATTTTTATAGTCAGAAAAAAATAAAGAGGATTTTCATGAAATCTGACATGTAGCCAGAAAGAGCTACATATAGGAATCTGAAGGTAGATACAGTGATAGAACACTTTCGTGAATTTAAAACCTCCACATTCTCCACCTCTAAATCACATTTACATTTTACCTAATTTTTATTTTGTTTTCTCATGCTCCACGTACAGACACAAATTATACGGATTATTATTATATGTGGAAATATAGCGTCAAGTACACCTTTGCCTAAATAATGTTATAAAAGATTTCTAAAATTGCTTACCGTCATTTTCAACGGGACAACAGAATACACCCTAAAAAAGCTGTCAACAATGTCAGAATTATAAACTGTAAAATTAAATTCAAGCCCACTTTCAAAAATTCATGCAATTACAATCCTTAATAATATTAGGGAGCACACAAGGAAATTAGGCAGTAGTTCAAGTCTCATTTTGTTATAATAACTTAGGAACCAAGCCAGCCCCAAATGGCCTGAGTGACTGTGCTGTGCATTCTGTGTTCTGAAAGGAAACTTCCCCTTTGGCAGTTGTCATTTGAAACTCCATCCAGTCTCATAAGGTATGGCATGTTTGTCTTATTCTTCCATAAGAAATATTGTAATTGTTCCTCTTGTGAATGCCAAGATCTTGAAAATGGCATGAAGTAATGCTCTGAGTCACTAAACCCTAAAATTGCTGATGCCAAAGTCAAGACCATCAAAGTCATAGATCATCTAAAGCACGTAATAATATTAATATTATCAGGAGATAATGGAGAAGAGTCGTTATTATTATTGAGGATTCCTTAATATAGAGTCCTGGGATCCCTAGGGCTACCATGGATGAGTTTTAGGGCATCCATATATACCTTTAGATTGTATGTGGGAATGTATCTGTGTACTTTTTGTTTTGTTTATGTATCTTTAAAGGGAGAGCTTTCAGTACCCAAAAGATATATCTGGGCCAAAAAAAAAGAAAAATTACTGCACTGGGGAAAATAAATCCATTCATCTTATGAGCAGCCTTGGCTAATAGTAGAGATACGCATAATGTGTCTCCCAAAATGTCACTGCACTTCTTGTTTCCTTTGCATTCAGTGCCTGAGGTGTTGGATATACATCCTGAGTTGGAGGTTGAACGTTCTTTCCCTTTTCCTTATCTAGTGTGACTTAGGTCCAGAAGGAACCAGATAGAGCCCCAGGCCTGGCTGATGCTTTAAAAAACTATTTTGAGGTATTTGGGGAAGGACCTATGAAGGTCCTACTTAAAGTACATTTATGTAGAGATTCCAGGCTGTTCCTGACCTATGTGCACAGGTGATGCTGATGTGGTGAGGACATTCGAGAGAAAGGCCCTAACGTATGGCCTGCCTCATGCAGAAGGCATTCAGGCAATGCTGTCTGAGTGCTTTTCTGCCTGGGATTTTCTCCATCTCTCTTCCCTTCTTTCTCCTTTACTTTGCCGTGTTCTTGGCCCTGGCTGAGGAAACCGTGAGAGTGAAGCCACAACAGACAAGATGTAGGAGGTCGGCCAGCGCCATTCTTCTCAAACTTTAATGTGCACGTGAATCTCTCAGATGCTTTTTCAAAGACAGATTCTGATTCAGAAAGTCTTGAGCAGGGAGTAAGATTCCATATTTGTGAAAGTTTCCAGGTGGTGCCTCATTGCTGTCTGTGGACCAGTCTTTAATAACCAAGTTGCTAGAAAACTGTCTATCAAAGATGCATAGAGAAAAGAATCTGGATGTGGACCTGTGTTGGGGAGTGGTAAATGTGAGTGTGTCCTTCTGCACACACTTGGTCAGGAGTGGATTCACCCTCTCCTATCCTCTGAATTCCACCTTAAAGCCAAATGGTTTTCTAAGTTTTCCACAATGCTGAGCCCCTGTTAAATTGCAGTCAAAGTGTACCCTAAACTATGTCCTCAAAAATCAGAAGATTTAACCTAAGCCATTTTTTTAAAACAATGGAAATAAAAAACAGTGAATGAAGGAATCTAAAAGTCGGCTGAAAACCAAAATATAGTTGTAATTTTATGAAGAGAGAGAAGAATGGTTGATTGCAATACTCAAGAAGGCATCAATAAACGGCTGTAATAGATCCAGAAGAGAGAGAAATGATTAAGAGACATTAAAAAAGAAATTAATAAGGCAGGAGTCGAGTGGTTGAGATGAATTAGATGAAATGGAAAGGCATCAGTGACGGAAGTATTTCCAGATTCGACCCATGGAAGATGGAATCGTAAGGAATAAGAACCCTACTTGTGAAAACTGATTGATCTGCCAGGGTGATAATTGTCAAGGAAGTACATTAAAAAATGGAGCAGGATATACTTTCTCTGCATAATGTTTCCTGCAATTCATCAACTCTCTCCTCTGCTCAGAACTAAGTATTTGTCATTAATTACCACAACATATCTAAAAGTCCAGAAACATATTGCCTTTTATTTTGTGTTACCCCAATATTAAAGTGTACAAAGAGAAGCAATGCACAGGTTTCTTCGGCCTATAAGGAGACTGACCTTGAATAGTATGATGTATGGGTATTGGCTGTAAGCATTAGGATGGCAAAGGATTTGAAAGGTGGGGAGTTTATGTGGAGCTTTAAGAAAGACATGGAGATTTGGTCATAAGTCATGTGGTACCTCGTTCAGAGACTTAAGGAGAGATGGGTAGTAACATTTCTCTTGCAGCTGGTAAACTGAGTGTTAAGTGATCAACCTGAGAATGTAGAGGGCCAGATACAGAGATAGGGATAAAGGTGCTGGGGTGCACATGCGAAGAGAAGGAGGAAATGGAGCTGAGCTTGGTGGAAAGGCTCATTCTGAAGACGTTATCCAAGATTCAAAGTTGTGGTAAACTGAAGGTAAAATAGATGAAGCTGCGACCACGGTGACGTTCCCAGCCTCAGCCTAAGTTGAGTACCACATATTTGGATACATCTGTCACCTCCTTGGGAATGAACTCATCCCAAGGGCCAGGATATACAAACTTGGCCGAGTAAGAATACCTCAGGCATTTAAGGTCAGACTCAACAGTGCTGATAGTTTGGGCAGACATGTTAGGTAATAAGTGGTTGTTGATTTAACTAACAAGTATGAGGTAATAACAAGGCTTGCAACTGCATTGCTCCCGATAGTAGTTAGGATAAGCTAAGCGCATGTAATGAATAGACCCCGAGATGTCTAGTGACCCAAACAATATGGGAGTTTATTTCTTGTTCCTCTAACCCCTCCAAGGCAGCTGTTCCTGGTTGCCTGGTGGCTCTTCTCCATACGACAGTTCAGGGCACAGCCTCTTCCACTCCGTAGCTCTGCCTTTCACTAGGAAAGGACAAGACAATGTGGAGAAACAACTCCCACCTTTTAAAAGGTCTTGGCCCAAAACAGGCACACGTCTCTTCTGATACGATCCTGTTGGGGGAGAGCACGTCACATGGCTACACTAGTTTAATGGAGGGCTGGACAAAGGTAGTCCCTAGTGAGGGAGCCACTTTCTAGCTACAGCTGTGGACTAGGGAAGAGGAGAATGGATCAGGATGCAGAACCTGTCATCTCTGCTCGGTGCCCATGTGACAGAAGTATGAGAAGTATGAGAAGTATGTTTTCTTCTATTGATACATTCACAACAGAGTGGCTTCTCTTTAAAGAGAATCCCTGAGAATATAGTACTTCATCAGCACCTTGGGGTTACCGGACCAATACTGATGGCAGTGCCTGCTTGGGGGTGGATCCTGTGTAGTGGCAGAGGCAGCTGTGGAAGGTGGTCTGCTTCAACCGTGTCAGCACGTGTTAGCAAAAGAGGCCTGGACGTGGGTGGGAGGAGAACCAGCTTGCATGCAACGTGGAAGTCTCGTTCATGAGCACCTATGAGGGAGAGGCCCCAGGGACAAGCAAGTGAGACAGTAATCACTGCCCCTCGAGGTGCTCCCAGACGGGACAAGTGCAAAGAGCAAAACTGCATGGATGAAGCTTAGGGATCATAGATCTTGAAGGCAATTTCAAACTAGGAGTATTTTAAGGCTTTTAGCGAGATAGCCACCATACGATACATATATATGTATATGTATGTATATATGGATAGATATAATGTCTACATATGTACATTATGATTAAAAAGTAAAACCTTATTTATTTGGGATTATAAATAAAAAGTACATCTTTATTATTTTTTAAATTTTATTGGAGTATAGTTGATTTACAATATTGTGTTAGTTTCAGGTGTACAGCAAAGTGATTCAGTTATACACATACATATATTCATTCTTTTTCGGATTCTTTTCTCATATAGGTTATAACAGAATATTGAGTAGAGTTCCCTGTGCTCTACAGTAGGTCCTTGTTGGTTATCTATCTTATATATTGTAGTGTGTGTATGTTCATCCCAGGCTCCTGATTTATCATCCCCTCCACGTTTCCCCTTTGGTAACCATAAGTTTGTTTTCTTTTTTTAAAATTAATTAATTTATTTTTGGCTGCGTTGGGTCTTCGTTGCCGCACGCGGGCTTTCTCTAGTTGCGGAGAGCGGGGGCTACTCTTCGTTGCGGTGCGCGGGCTTCTCATTGTGGTGGCTACTCGTTGCGGAGCACGGGCTCTAGGCACGCGGGCTTCAGTAGTTTTGGCTTGTGGGCTCTAGAGCGCAGGCTCAGTAGTTGTGGCGCACGGGCTTAGTTGCTCCGCGGCATGTGGGATCTTCCCGGACCAGGGCTCGAATCCGTGTCCCCTGCATTGGCAGGCGGATTCTTAACCACTGCACCACCAGGGAAGTCCCATAAGTTTGTTTTCGACATCTGTAAGTCTTTTTCTGTTTTGTAACTAAGTTCATTTGTATCATTTTAAAAAACTAGATTCCACATATGATTAATATCATAGATATTCTTTCTGTGTCTGACTTACTTCACTTAGAATTTATCTATTTAGATACAGATATAGTAAGTATGTTTTAAATATTAGTGCATCATAAGGACCCTTTCTATGTGTTTTTGATGATACTGATTTATTCAGGAACAGAACATAGCCAGACTCCTTCCTCCTTGGCACACCAACCCAATGTGCTGAGCATTTCCAGAGGCAGGTGTGCTCCCAGGATCAAGGGCAAACCCGTGGCAAGGGCACTAGGCCCTCCAGTCTTCTGCAGAACTGGGGAGTGTTTCAGATCCTGGTGTGCTGCAGAACTGGTCTCTACCTTGATCTACCCACACGCGGTTTAGGTGCCATGCATAGGAGTGCCACATTGTGAAATGTGTAAGACAGATTGGCAGACAGATGACATGCTGCTAAAAGTGCATGAGGACAGAAACTAGTCAGTAAGAATCTCATAGGTTCCATTTGTTTTGCACTTGCCATGTACAAAGTATTATGCCAAGGATGTTTGGTCAATTAATTCAGTCCTTACCAAAGTTGGTAAAGTAGTTACCGATTTATCCATTGGGTTGTTAAGGACAGTGAACCTCGGAGAAATGAGGCAACACCTCCAAGATCACACAAGTAATAATGGGGTAGAGCAGAAATTCGAAACTTGTATTATGTTTCCAGAGTCCAACCTGAGGTTAGAAACACTGGCTCTTACAGTGCCTGGCGCATAAAAGAAATCCATAGCAGGCTGCTGAACTGGATATTTATGTACACTATCCAAAAGTAGAAAGGAAACATCCATTTGTTTTAGGCTTGTTATTCCAAATCTTATTAATTTAATTCTATTAAAAAATCCTAAATATTTAGGAAATAACAATGTGTATATAATTCAGTCGCAAACTAATTTCTTAGAACCAATACAATTCTCCAGTGGAGATTCGGGTGATACTGACGAGTTAATGTAGCCCCGTTGGTGCTTCATGTGTACCAAGGATTCAGGTTATTATCTTACACATAAATTAATTTGAATATTTTGTAAAGGCACTTTTAAAAAGCCTGATTTATTTAGTTTCTTTATCAGCTCAGATAAACATCTCTTAATATATTTGGAATTCACATTTTCACTGATTCAGTAAGCTAACAGTACAGTAGGCAAGCATACTACTCTATAGGTTCACAGCAACTTTGATCATTTTTACTAAAATAAAACGAAAAAGATTGTTAAACCGAATGATTTAACTTTCCTAAAAGCCTATTTCTGTACAAAATTAACTAAACACGTGGAGAATGTATTTTTTCGTGCTGGAAGTATTTTTTAAATGCTACTGTGAGATCTTTCATTTTGATAAAGTCAAAACCCCATCCCGTTAATAACCACTATAGTAATTTTGCAGCAAATTACAATAAGACCACACTGTACAGTTGTGCCATTCAGATGACATTTATGAAATGCTTTAATTTAACATGGTGTGACGTATATCATATGCATCTTTCACAAGTTATAGCTTATAATCTCTGAGTGAAGTAGACCTAAACCAGAGGGGGAAAGGATGATGCAATATGAAATTATACCCCTTTGCGAAGTAGAAGGACTATAATTATAGTACTTCCTCTTAAAAAACCATTCAAGTATGTAACCATTGCTGGGAAGAGCAGTATGTGGGGAATCTCTTTACACGCTTTCCGTCTTGAACACTCAAAAGATTGAGAAAAAAAAAAGTATTCCGTTCCTACTATCACTTTGTTTGAGCATACTTCAGAAATTTACCTTTCTGCACTCTCCTTAGAGATTATGGTGGTGAAGTTTGGAAAGCACTTTCTCGGAAATGCCTTTTGGAGGGGGAGGGGAGCTATAAAAATATACCAGCCTGCCAAATGACAGGCATTGTAGAATGGAAAAGAAAAGACATCTTGGTTTTACACCAGTGTGGAAGCTTTTCCTCTCTAATGAATATTTTCGATAGCGGAGCAAGGTGATAAACAGCAGTATCACAAAACACTTAAACGGAAACAAGTATTATGATGTACATTATTCACCTGGCATTCTCCAATTTGTGACATTTATATGTGGCAGAAACCACTGCAGATCCATTTAATTTTGAAGTGGAATGAATACCTTACAAAGGTAGCCTGTTACATTCGTGTGGACTTTTCTTCTCTAGAGAGGCAGAAGCTTAAGGAAAGAAGTCATTGTGTCTATATTAGAAATATGGAGTAATTCTCAGGGTCCACTTCTTAGGGCTGAGTGAGCTCCTAGCAGGGAGAATATACTGTATAAAGATAGATAGATAAATAGATAGACAGACAGGTAGATAAATAGATAGGCAGATACATACATAGACAAATAGAGATATACACATTTTTTCCTTAGAAGCACCAGCAGCTGCAAATGATCAGGTATTTCATAGATGCTTTTTTTTTTTGAAATGCTAAAACCAGGCTATTTCCAGAGCTTACATTTAGATGCTTAATAATATAAATGCTCCAGTGTTAAATCAGTTCAGAAAGACCGTGTTTCTCTGATGCTCAGTGATGGACCTATCAATAATTTGATGAGATACAAGACTAAGAAGAAAAGAGAGTAACAGCGAGTCCCTAGGAATTGATAATGCAGTGACAAAATAGGTAGCAAGTACTTAAAGAGCTAGTTCTTAAATCTTAGTGTTCATAAGAATCACCAATAGAAATTTTTAAAAATGAAGATTCCTGGGCTTGTCCTTCAGGGACTTTTATTTCTATAGGTCTGATTGATTTGGTCATAGGCAGTCAAAGGACTCAACTTTGGAATATACTAAACATATGTTGGATATAGGTTTGTATATTCAAAAATTTTCAGTATTTAAAAATGGTATGTATCCTTCTTTGAGACAAGTATTTTTAAAACTGAATATGTTTTATTTTTACATTTGAATGAAGGAGAATTTGGAGTAAATATTTTCTCAGAACCTATTCCAGATATTACTAAATCTACCAAAACCGAGTAGAACTTGTGATTTATAGTTCTCTAATATTTGAAGTACCTCCTGAGCACATTTCAATGCTATAACAATTACTTTTAAATAACTCATCCAGTCAATAAACAAGTATTTAGGGGATGCCCCTACGTACTTGGCACTGTGCTAATCAAGGTTACATAATAGTGAATGAACGAATCACTCAGGGACTGGTAAATGAAATTTAACCTTCCTGAAATGTATTGTTTACTAATATTATCTAGGAATAAATTTTGGAAAGACTGAATTTTTTTCATTGCCAGTGATAAACCCACCCCAGCTTCAGAATTTCTGTCTTTAAGCATATTCTTTTAAACAGCATTCTGCCCATCCACTTTCCATAGTGTCTCCTCAGCGTGGGGTCTTGCCATGGATGTGTGCCCTGGTCCATCAGTTTTGAGAGTTCCCAGAAGCTAGGCTACTCCAGTCCCTTCAGTTCCCACTGCAGATTTCTCGCCATCACTTGTTTTGGATCAGCAGTACCCCTCCCACTTGTAGTCACCCGTTCTCCAAACGTTCTCAAGTGTACTGCACTTGGGGTTCGAGCTTTCAGGTCTTTCAAAAGTCAGATGCCCTCTGACTTCTATCTGCTTTGTCCTACGCTGACACTGATGCCACACATGTCTTGTGACTTGGTTTTTTTGCACTTGCTTCTCTTTGGGGGGTTTCTAGGGATAGTTGGTCACCTAGTTCTGTTATAAATATTTTTCTTGGCTTCTTCTGGTTTTGCTTTTTAGTTGTGTTTTTATTTTGGGATTTGGAGAAATTCACAAACTCTGTGGCCATGTAATCATTGTCCCTCATTCCCCTGGAGCCTCTTTTGACTTGTATTGCCTAACCTAAACTGAATATATAGAATACATGGCAGAAATGTAAGCCCAAGCTCTTTTGTTGTTTGTCTTCCTATGTGATGCCTTCTCCTTCTCCTTCTTTCTCAACCTATTTCACCATCAGTGACTGTCCTTTCCTCCACTTTCACCTACTCACCACAATATTCAACTGTACTCAGCTTTCCCTACACCCACCCCACACCCACTTATTTTCTGATAGTTTAAGTCTCTTATGAAACAGGTAAGAGAGGCAATAAAGACAAGTGGGGATGAACAGCAAAATGACTGCATCAGCAAGTAGCAGCCAGGCACTGAGAGAAGCTGATTGTTTTCTGAGCCAGAAGACTGATGATGGGGAGGAAAAAAGAACAAACTAAACACAGAGTAAGTAGGCAAAAGGGAAAAGAAAAGACAAAATTAGCCGAATAGAAATTGGACAAGCAATAGTGAAAATGAAAAAACTCAGTAGTCGTGTTTTTTCCATAAAGATTAATAACATTGACAAACTGATCAGTAGAAAGGAGAGAAAAACAAGTTGCCAATATCAGAAATTAAAAAAAGGGACATCACAGCACATTCTACAAACACCTATATAGGATCCTAATGAATATTATGAAAAACTCTCTCCTAAGAAATTTGACATCCTAAGTGAAGTAGACAAATTAATATAAAACGAACACAAAAAGAAATAGAACATTAATACATACCTAACAGAAGAAAAAATAGAAAACCTAAATAGCTTCCTATAAAGACATTGAATTTGTAATCAAAATTCAAATTTCCTTTCAACAAGGAAAACTTCAGGCCCAGATGACTTCATTGGTGACTTCTCCAATAGCATAAAGGAATAAATCATGTAAGTCCTACGTAAACTCTTTTAGAAAACTGAGGAAGAATGTGTACTTTCCAAAGTGTTTAATGAGGGCTACTTAACCTTAATCTCATAACCTGACAAAACATTTAAAAACAAGTCCATTTGAACAAGTCAGATGTTCCATATGAACATAGATGTAAAATATCTTAACAATATAATTTAGCAAATTGAATCCTGAAATATATAATAATATTTGAACAAGTCAAATGTTCCGTATGAACATAGATGTAAAATATCTTAACAATATTTTAGCAAATTGAATCCGGAAATATATAATAAAGGTAATGCATCATGACTGATTGGCATTTATTCCAAAAATGCAAGACTGGTTTAACATTTGAAAATCAGTTAGTGCAATAAACAACATAAATCTCATAATAATCTCAATAAGTGTTGAAAAACTTTTGAAAAAATTCAGAACACTTTCATGATAAATACGCTCTCCATACTAGAAACAGAAGAAAACTTATTCAATCTGAAAAGGGCATCTTCAAAGAAACTTAACATCATACTTAACAATAAACGTTAAACATTTCCCCTGTAAGATCAGGAACAAAACAAGGATCCTTGCTCTTATAACTTCTGTTCAAAGCTGTAACAGAGGTTGAAAGGAGTACAAAATGAACAAAATAAAATCACGGATGTCAAAAAAGAAGCAAAACTATTGTTATTTGCAGAAAACATGATACTAGATGGACAGTGGAGACAGAAGACATTGCCTTCTGTGGGGTGAGGGGCGCAGACATCAAGCCCCTCACCCCATATTATCACTTTTCTCTTCCTACCGTTGTCCTCCATAAGGCCATTAAAAATTGGTTAATAATCTAAAGAAGAATAGTGTTTTTGCTATGCAGATGTAGCCACAGAACAATCCCTGAGCAGCAGTGCCATCCAGATTGCTGCCATCAAGCCCTTCCAGTAGAGACTCTGGGGCTATCACTGAGGTATGGTAGTAGTGTCACATGACACTAGAAAGGCATATTGGGGTCACATCGTGGAATTTGGACTTTGTTCGGTAGGCAATAGGGAGCTCTTGAATATCTTTGAGCACGGAAGTGGCATGGTGGTGTGCCAAGTCAGGGGAGAGCAGTGCGTTACAGGCATTGCTTAGAACTGCTAGTACTTGGTGATCAATTCGTGTATCATTCTGCATACAATTCCTGGGCAATGCTGGCAATTCTGAGGGAAGAACTGGTAGGAACTGAGAGGTATTCCTCGCATACTATGACCTCATGCAACTCACAGGGTACATAGTGTGTGGTTGTATGTGATCAAACATTTGTTGATAACAGCATGAATGAATGAGTTCTCCAGCAAGAAGGAGTAGGAGTTGAAGAATTTCTATTCAAAAAAATCTATAGTCACCTCTATAAAAGAAAAGATTATTCTAAAGAATCTACTCATTAATTAAAAGATTTTTTGCCCTCATTTGTATTTCTGTTCAAACAAAACCCTGAAAATCTAATTTAATTTCCAGGGCAGGCTTCCCGTTCTTAAACTTTTGAGTTTGCTTTTCAAATTCTTACTTTGTTTGGCAACGTCCACATAACCTCATTGGCTTTTAGTGAGTTCTGTGAGAAGATGTAATCTACAGAACATTAGATTTTCCTCTACCACCAGCCAAATGAGTGCTTAAGAAGACAGATATTTCTCCTGTTTTAAAAGTGTTGCTTTGAATTACTTAAAATGTAGTGTCCATTACATAGAGGACCTCTAATAAATATTGACTGTTCTCACCTAATTTATTAATCTTTAACTCGTACGTCATTATCTCTAAGTGATATTTTTCACACACACAAAAGAAATCACGTATGGATTATCTGATGCCTCGAGTCACCATGATAGAACTCCATCTCTTAATGTAGAGGATGGGTGAGAAAGCTGACTAGGATAATGATTGCAGAGTCTTACTCTTTCCTGTTGTCACTAATCTTCCTGCCAAATTCGTTGTTGCAATTGTTAACACAATTGACTGTGCATATCCACCACTGCTACATAGCCTGGGACAGCAGACTTTTGCAGTATGGTCCAGAGTAGAGAGACCCTGAGCGTGGTCACTGGGTAGTAGACAGCGCCCATTAGCAAACATCGGGGCAATTCAGAGAAATTCACAAATTAGTAACTGGACTGCTAACCTGCTTCTTCCACTGTGGGTCCGGCTCCTCACAGGTATTGGCCATTGCCTTGACCTTCCTTAGGTCTAGCACTCTTGCCATTGCTGCTGTTACGTTTGTAGCTTATCACAAGCAGAGTGAACTTAGCACAGTGGTTATGAGCATGGATTTGTCCAGCTAACTGTCTGGCCCTCAAGAAGTAACTTGATCTAAGATCCAGTTTCTTCTGCTGTGTGAAATGAAGAGTCATTCATTTCCCAAATGGGAAAATGACTAAAACTGCTGCTATTGTGGACTTTACATTGTCAGGTGGTTTGGGGAGTAGAGGGGGAAGGTAATCATCAGTCAATGTAAAAATAAGTAAATCTCTTTACTAAGTTAATGGATGTGGAAGAAACAGGACAAAGTAAAAGGCCTCAGGAGTGCCATTTGAAGGAAGGGAGCTGCAATTTAGATACATAGTCAAGGCAGGGCTCGTTAAGAAGGGGACATTTGATTTGAGCCCTGATGGTGGTGAGGGAGTTAGTTGTCTGGAAGTCTGTAGGGAGGGACCCAGGCAGAGAGAGCAGCCTGTGCAAACACCCTAAGCTGTGGGTATCCCTGTTGTGTTCAAGGAACAGAAAAGAGGCCATGTGGCTAGAGTGGAAGCAAAAGAGAGGAGAAGGCACATCCAGAACCTTGGAAATCCTGGGTTGGGATGCAAAGGATTGGCATTTCCACTTTGCCAGTGCCTGCTACGCAGCCGTTAGGTGCTTTAGAAGGTTGAAGAAAGTTGGATGGTCAATCCTTTGATGAATTTACTACCTACTGTTTAATCATTAGCAGTGTGACATATACAGAGTAATAGTTATATATACCACTAGTGTTTTCTTTTCCCCCAAGACGCTGACATCTCTGCCGCTTGCATATCTGTAAGATAAAAAAAAATTTTTTTTAACATGCTCAGGTATAACAGATGACATCATCTGTACAGCCCCACCTTCTTCTCAGAATGTTCCATCTTTTGGACCTAGTCTGGACCAATGGCCCTCTGGGCTACCTGCTCAGCTATTAGCATGGACTTGCCACATACCTGAATCTCCATCTCCTGGATCCCATGCCTTGCATTCTTGTTGCTATTATTGTCGACTTTCTCATTTGCTGGTATCTTATCTCCCAGTACCTTCCTGAGAATGGGAGTTAAATTTAGAAGGTATTGCTTCCAATAATTTAAAATAATTTTATTCATAATTTAGAAGGTATCGTGTCCAATAATTTGAAGACAATTTTATTTATAATTTGGAAGGTAGGATATAGTTTTCTGGGTTGCAATAATATTACAGAACACTTCAATGATATTCTATATTTCTTTTATATGTGACTTATTTTATTGGTTTCTAGAAATTTTTGTGTCTTCTTTCTATTTCTGATATTTGAATGCTTCATGAGATTGTACGTTACTGTAGTTTCTTTTTTTACCCATTAGTTTTGCTAGCACATGGTGAGCCTTTTTAAACTGTGGCTTCATGTAAGGAAAAACGTTTATGCTGTATTAATGCTTTGATAATTTCCTCATTTTTCTTTTTTTTGTCCTTCTGGAAATTCTATATTTTTATGTCCTTTTTCTTCTATTATTGTTATTCTTTCTGAAGAATTTTCTTAACTTTATCTTAGTCTTTTTATTGAGATTTTTATTTTGCCTATTGTATTTTTAATATTCAATAGTTCTTTCCTTCACAGGTTGCTTCCTAAGGCTTTTTCCGTTCTATGTTTTTATTTATTATTATTATTTTTTAATAAATTTATTTATTTTTATTGATTTATTTTTGGTTGCATTGGGTCTTCGTTGCTGTGTACGGGCTTTCTCTAGTTGCGGCGAGCAGGGGCTACTCTTCGTTGTGGTACACGGGCTTCTTATTGCAGTGGCTTCTCTTGTTGTGGAGCACAGGCTCTAGGCGCATGGGCTTCAGTAGTTGTGGCACGCGGGCTCAGTAGTTGTGGATCGTGAGCTCTAGAGCACAGGCTCTGTAGTTGTGGTGCATGGGCTTAGTTGCTCCATGGCATGTGGGATCTTCCAGGACCAGGGATCAAACCCGTGTCCCCTGCATTGGCAGGCAGATTCTTAACCACTGCGCCACCAGGGAAGTCCCATTCTATGTTTTTAAATGAATGCAACTTTTACCATAACTTTCTGGGGATAATAGTTATAGCAGTGTTTTATTTGTTATTGGTTGATGACTTCTTATATTTCTCTTCTCTGCATTCCTTCTTTCCCTTATAGATTATTATTTCTTCCCCTTTTTTTTTTCCTTGGTCCTAAATGGAAAATAAGTCTGGCTCCTGGCTTTCTAGAAGCAGTGTAAGAGAAGTGGAATGGTGGCAAGGGGTGAGGGTGTACATACACTCTCACTTAATCCTCCAATTTCTGTCCTATCTGTTCACCCACTGCTGATGGTCTAATGTAATGGAGCTGGTTATCTTAATTTTTTTTGGCAATAAGACCAATATCACCATGGAATAGGAGTGTACCTGGCTGTGTAGGATTAAAAAGGGAATTGGAACTCTAAATACTTGTTTTGTAGAACTCTTCTAATTCAGGATTCTCAACCACAGCACGATGGGTATTTCTGGCTGGATAATTCTTTGTTGTGGGGAACTGTTCTGTATATTGTAGGATGTTTAGCAGCATCCCTGGCCTCAACCCACCAGATGGTAGTAGAACCCCTCTCCCAATTGTGACAACCAGAAAGTCCCCAGCCACTGCTAAAAGTCCTCTGGGGAACAAAATCACCCCCAGGTGAGAGCCATTGTTCTGATTTCAGAACTTATCCTGCTTTTTTCAGTGTTTTATCACTTGTAAACCTTAAGGCTTTCAGAGCCTTAAGGCTAAGGTTTTCCTTTCTGTAGGAAAAATCAGTTTTCTTGTTTTAGAAATATAACTCACCTGGCACGCATATTGTAGCTTCTTACTAGTTGAGAGTATTGTCAATATTCATTTATATTTCTTCCTTCCATTCTCTGTCTTTGAAACTTTTTGGGAAAATTTATTTGTTCTCTATTGCTCTCTCTAATCATTAAAATTATAGATTATAATTTTTTAAATTAATCATTAAAATTACGGATTACAATTTTTAAAATTCCTATTTTAGTAAAATATCAGGAAAAGAGGAAATAGGCACATGCTTAATCTTCTGGCTTTTTACCTTGAGAGAATTTCCAGGCCAAAGAACAGAGTGGGAGGTAGAGCTCAGGGGATTCTCTGAGTTGAAGAGGTGGAGCTGACAGTGTGGGGAGTCCAAAGTGGCTAGAGTTTGCAAAGAGAGCAGCACAGAGAGATAATCCCAGAGCTCTATAGAGTATCTTTCTTAAGTCCTCAGCTGACTATCAATTATTGCTGGGGAAAGAACAACCTGAAAGAATTAAATGTAATCGTGCTAAGCACTCATGCAAGGCTGTGAATAGTGCCTGTTTCCACTAGCCAAACTAGAAAAACCTCATGAGTCACAGGATATCCGATAGAGTACACAGAAATATCTTGCCTCAAGAGTAGAGAATAGTCCTAGACTAATCACTGCTCCAGGACCACCTAATAAATCTTAAGAGCAAGACCCAAAGGAACTGTTTCCAAGTAACTTAACTGCATCCCAGGACAAAGCTCAGGAATATTTATAGGAACACTAAAATATCTAGCACCCAAAAAGAGAAAGTCCACAAAATCTAGCACCCAATTAAAAAAAAAAAATACCAGGCATGCAAAGAAGCAGGAAAATAAAACCTATAATGAGGACAAAAATCAATTAGTCACAAGTGACCCAGAACTAAAACAGATGTTAGAATTACCAGGCAGGTACCTTAGAACAGATATTGTAACTATGTTCCAGATGTTCAAAAAGTTGCATAGAGACATACAAGGTACAAATAGGGTACAAATCAAAAATCTAGAGAGGAAAGCTGCAATGTGTAAAATGAAAATAAATTGGGTGGGATTAATGGTACTTATACATTGGAGAAAAGAGTAATGAACTTGAAGTCATAACAATATAAACCATCTAAAATTAAACATATAGAGAAAAGATAATTTAGAAAAATTGAAACAACATCAGTGAGCTGTGGGACTACTTCAGGAGTTGTGATATATGTATAACTGGAGTGCCCAAAGAAGAGGAAGAGTGAAGATAGAGACAGAAAAAAATTTGAAGAAATAATAACTGAAAAATTCTAAATACTGTATAATGAAAACCAAAAAAACCACCAACCCAAGAAACTCAAGAAAAGCCAAGAAGAAGAAACATGAAGAAAACTGCAAAAAGCACATCATAATTGAATTGCTTCAAACTAGTGATAATTTTCTCTTTAATGATAAAGATAAAATATTAAAGCAGCCAGAGGAAATAGATAAATTATTTACAGAGGAAAAACCATTAAGATGATAAGAGTTTCCTATTAAAAATAATGCAAGCAAAAAGACGATGACACAACATACTTAAAACACAGAAATAAAAAAAATGGTGTACATAGAATTCTATACCTAGCAAAAATATCTCTCTGAGATAAAGGGAAAGTAGAAATTTTTTACTGTATATAAAAATGAAAGAATTCATCACAAGCAGACCTGCATGCAGTATAAGAAATGTTAAAAAGAAATCCTTCAGCCAGAAGTATAATGATACCAGATGTAAACATGAATTTACACAAAGAACTGAAGAGCTCCAGAGAGAGTAGCTACATGGGTAATTAAATAAGATTTATCTGATTATTTAATTTTCTTTAAAAATAATTGGCAGTTTAAACAAAAGCAATAATGCTGTATTAAAATGTTTATAATACATTTACGATTAAAATGTATGACAACAATAGCACAATGTTTGAAGAGAGAAAATGAACTATAATATCGTAAGGTTCTTATTACTAAAGCTAATCACTTCAAGGTAGACTGTGATAAAGATATACCCCATAGACTTCAAAGAGACCACTAAAAATAATAAAACAATGTGCTGTAGCTAATAAACTGAAAGTAAGCTAAAATGGAATCTAGAAAATTTAAAATAAAGAAAAGCAGGCAGAAATGAGGAACACAAACAGTTGAAACAAATATAAGGAAAATAGCAGGATGATGGATTTAAAACTAACCATGTCAATAATCACATTAAATTTAAATGTTCTAGATACTCCATTTAAAAGTCAGAGATTGGAAGATTGGATTAAAAAAAAGTAAGACCCTGCCAAAGGATTATATGCTGCCTACAGGAAATACATTTCAAATATAAGACACACATAGGTTAAAAATAAAGGATGATTAAAGATATACTATGCAATTACTAATGCTAAGAAAGCTGGAGTGACTTTATTAATATCAGAAAATATAGATTTTAAAGTAAAAGTGTTTCCCGGGGTAAAGATGGTCACATTGCAAAACAGGTCAATTCATCAAAAGGGTTTGGTACGTAAATTCTTAACATTTATGTACCAAACCACAGAGTCTGTGCAACTATACCAGTCAAAAACTGATAGAAATGAAAGGAGAAATACAGAAATCCGAGATTGTAGGCAAACATTTCAGTACCCCTTTCTCAATAATTAATAGAACAAATTGACAAAATCATAAGTATAGAGGTTAAAACAGCACTGTCAACCAACTTGACTTAATTGATGTTTACAGAGCGCTCAGCAGCAGCAGAATGCACATATTTTTCTAGTCTACACAAAGCATTTATCAAAATGAATCAAATTCTGGACCATAAAACAAGCCTCAGTAAATTTAAAAGAATTCAAGTCATGTAGAGTATGTTATCTGACCGTAATCATTAAATAAAATTGGAAATCAATAACAGAGTAATCTCTGGAATATCCCTAAATATTTGGAAACTAAATAACACACATCTAAATAACCTAAGGTCAAATAGGAAATGAAAGGGAAATTAGAAAGTATTCTGAACTGAATGAAAATGAAAACACAACATATCAAAACTGTGGGATGCTGGTATAGCAGTCCTTAGTAAGATATTAAAAGCACTAAATTGTCTATATTAGAAAAGAAAAAAATTCAAAGAAAAACCTTTCTCCTTAAGAAACTAGAAAATGAAAAGAAATGACCCAAGCCAGGCTAATCAAAATTATTTTCGAGTTTCTAACTAGAGCTCACAGGGGCATCCCTTTTCCCTCATTGTTCATGTGGCTGAAAGCATGCAAGACCAAAACTTACAAAACCAAGATTGTGTTTTAAGCCTTAAAGAGCTAGAAAATTTCTCTGGCTTAAAGTATGAACATGTTTGTTTGTTGTTAGAAACAGTAACTGTACCTCATTATTTGTTTTCCTTCTACATTACTAATAGAAATTTCAATATTATTTGGCCATGCAATCATAGAGAATAAACTGTATTTCTCAGCCTCCCTGGCAGTTATGTATAGAAACGTAATTTAAGTTCTGGTCAGTGGTATTGTTTCTGTTAACTTTCGCCTCTAAAATGGTGGCTTAAAACCATGAAAACCATTTACTTGGTTTAGAATTCTATGGTTTGGCTCAGCGGTGGTCTGGGCTGGCTTGGCTGATCGTGCCTGAGCTCTTTCATTTATGTGGTTAGCTAGCTTGTCAGCTGGCAGTCAGATGATCCAGGAAGGCCTCACTCACGTGTCTAGTGGTTGTCAAGCAGAAGGTTAACTGGGGTGATAGGAGAGGCTATTAGCTGGGGCTTCTAATTCTCTTCCACATGTCCTCAAATCCTCCAACAGGATAGCTTGAGCCTGTTTTACAAGGTGGCCTCAGGGTTCCAAGCCCAGCTAGAGAGAATCACCTCCAAGTTTGCAAGCATTTCAAACTTCTGCTTGCATCATATTTGCTGACTTACTACCGGCCAGATAAAATCAAATAAGTCAACCGAGGGTTAGGGTTAGACGTATTCTATCAAATAGCATGGAAACAGAAAAGTGTTGTATCTGACTTTTTGGAAGTGTATTTTTTAAAGGGAGGGAGTCACACTCTTCTCTCTACTTCTTGGTGGACAAGAATTGGTCTTAGAGTGTGAATAGATTTATATTCCCTCACATAAAAGGGAGAGAATCTACAGTGAGTTGTACAGAAGTGAACATGTATTTTCAGGTGAGTTTTGAGAAACTGATTATAATGAACTCATTTATAAACTATAAAGCCTTTTATCATTTACTTTTAAACCACATTTTAAGGTATGGCTAACATAGAGAAATTATAGGCTATATGTGTTATGCAAATACTTAGGTTAATGAAATAAGAGTAAAGTTGTGTTATCTTATTTGCAGCCGAGTTTCCCATATGGAGACATTTCATTTTATTGAAAAAAATATCCCAGAAGACCAAAATGTTGCACAAATCAAGGCAATAATGAACACTTTTTAGATCTATGTAAAAGATGACTAAGAGTTAGGTGTAAAGAGGAAAAGTAGACACACATTAGGGAGGAGTGAGGAGTAGGGAGAGATAAGACAGTTAAATGGTGACTAACTGGGGTGCAGAAGCCTTTGGCGATGTCTAGTTGTAGGGGAAACTAAATAGATGTTATAAATTGCAAAGTAAAGTTCTCACTCTTCTTTCACCCCAAATCTTTAGTAAAATGTATTACTTTCTAAAAAATGAGAGCTCCTCTTCTGAAATTTCAAGTTTCGTGTCTAGAATGATACAGGGCAGAGCTCTCAGGTGGCAGGAAGATTCCCAAATGGAAGAAGCAGAAATTTAGGGTCAAGGTGGCCATGAGAATATCAGTACACATAGAAGTTTTAAAAACTGAAGGAGAACTTTTGTCCTTCAACAGGAGTGGAATGAGGGTTCCAGGCAATCTTATCTAGATTTCAAGAGGAAGGGAAGCTCCAGGTGATACATGCCTTACATCTGAATAAGAATATAACAAAATAAATAGAAGATAAAGTTTTAGCACAGAATACACCTTTATTTCTCTTCAGCCTTTTCACTCTTTCTTGCTCTAGATTTTTGAAAGAGTACATTTTACACGTGAGGTGTATGCAAGGTTATTCTTTGAGAGAAATGTAAAGTATGTCTAATTCCTGAAGGTGCTTGCCATCTGGAGAACAAGACTAATATATGTGAAACAAGCACAAAAAAAATAGGGGATTCATTAAATGGTAATGGACTTGAAGTGTTATATGTATGTAATCAGAGGTCTATTCGATTCTCATGGCTGTAAGTAACTTATACCTGTCAATAAATGCCATTTATTTTTGAAGACCAAATCAAATACCTGTTTTGAGCCATAATCTGGTTTCCACGGGGCGGGGTAAGAGTGTGGGTGTGAAACAAAGCCAGACACTGTGGGGCAAGTCACAGTCCTTGCATATCTTTCTGACCTGTATGTGTCTTTGATATTGATGTGCATTATTGTCTACAACTCCGTCCTGCGTGTATAAACCTTTATTTTTCAGAGTACGAGACATTTTGTATCATGATCTTACCCTTAAATAATGATTCCAGTGAGTTCCTATTTTCCAGATGAGGAAAAATGAGGCAGTGATAGACTTTTAACAACTATTTAATTAAAAAACCCTTCTCTACCTCTTTGTAACTGAATCCCAACCTCATGTGATATTTTTGGATATCCCTGAGATTAAAGGTAAATCAAACCGTGCCTTTCCACAGGTAGGTAACTTCCCTTTGTGATAACCTTGCCTCCACATGTGGCATGCTGGATTCAGTCTGAGTGTAAGGAAATCATGGGGAGACAGGCCAGTGACTTTATGAGAGATCTGATGTCTGTATTCACATCTCTTGTGAAAGTCCGAAGTTATTATTGAATTTCTCAGATTTATTTCACGTGTTATATGTATATATTCCCTAGTGAAAGGTTTTAGCTGTTTCTTTAACCAACATAGCAGTATCTATGCATAGAGTAGATAAGCATTATGTAGTCTATGTATTTTCATTCTCAAACAGCAGCTTGAAGAGGAAAAATTCTCCTTTGTTCAGCTGTTATTTTAGTTGACAATGCTCTAAAACAAGTAACTTTTTTGCATTTTTTACCACAATGTAAGTCAGTTAAATATACTTGATGTGATTAATTCATAATATAAATGAGCCATAAATATGCTGAAATATTCCTAAGAGTAGAGTTGTGTAAAAGAATGTTATTAGGGTCATTATCAGGAGGCATAAATGGATACTATTAAGAACTTTATTTTAAACATTGTTACAACCTTGGTGGAGTGATATTATTATAGAAAGATTCTTCCTCAGTTGAAGCACTGGGCATGCGCAGAACAAGTTTGGATCAAGGAGTAAATGAGAGGAGTGAAACAGAGAGTTGGAGATTAAAGACTAAACTAACGGCTGGCCCTTTTCTATTTTCAGTCTCCCCATGACTGTATTTTGATTTCTTTATATGGCGCTTAAGGCTTAATTCCACTTCCCTTTTAGTCATACACTGCTGACTTCTATGCGGTTTATTTCCATTCAGTTCTATATATCCACCCTGCTGAAGCTCTCCCATGTTTCTGTGTCAGGAGGGGAAATACCTGATTACCTTCTTGTCTGTTTCACATTTAAAGTGTTTTCCCTCCCTGCCCTCTCTGTCTTGTACCTAATGAGCAAATTATCTAAAAATAGAAACGTTCATCACCCTACAAAATGTTGTATCTTCTCTAGATCGGAGGCCAGTGTAATTGTAAGAGACATGCGTCTGGCAGACAGTGCAATCAGTGCCAGAACGGATTCTACAACCTACAGGAGTGGGATCCTGATGGCTGCATTCCGTGCAACTGTAATGCCTCTGGGACAGTGGATGGAGATATTACCTGTCACCCAAATTCAGGCCAGTGCAAGTGCAAAGCAAATGTTATTGGTATGTGTAATGCAGAAGTTTGCAGTCACATCTCTATTACCATCTGGAATAAAATCCTCTATTTGATTTCTTCTCTGAAGAGTAAAGCAAATTTCCTTGCTCAAGGCAGGCTGGGAAAAAAAAATTTGGTTGAAATTAACTGTCTAAAAATGACTAAATTAATAATTCTCTCAAACTACAGCTTGAAGCTTAGTTTAATCAACCCTTTAGAAGTTTCTTTATTCCGTAGATGCATTAGTTCACATGGTCCCACACTAATAAGTCATAGAAAAATATAATTTGCTTACTGCATAGATGTTTCTTTTAGAAAATTAGCACTTTTTCAAAATGCTTTACACTTAATGAGTTCTAAGCAACTCATTTCCATGCTAGTTTTCTTAATAGACCAAAATAAATGGATTTTTTCCGAAATATTCTGTGCTGCAGGGTCCTTTGTGATAAATCTTTCCATTTTTTTCTATTATATTTCTTTGAACTGTTCCTATGAAATGCAAAATAAGTCAACATAATTCCACAGATCATGTATATTGCTAGGGTTAGTTATAAAGGGCCATATAATTTTAATTTTGTAACTCAGCACCAAGCTGATTATAATAAACAGCAACCTTTGGTGTTATTTATCATTTTTTTATACAAGACGTGCTTTTTTTGTTTGTTACTCCCACAGGTATTTTTCAGAAATTAGATTTGATTATAGCAATCTATTACATCCAACATTTTTGAGGGGAACCACAGCCATATAAGGACAAAATTTATCAAGTGCCCGAAATGCACTATGTACATAATGCACTTTGAAATTTTGATATATGAGAATATTATGAGAGGAAAGTTTCCAGATAAAGTGAGCCTTGTAACTGAACACGTCTTGGTTCATATGGGAAGTTTAAAAAAGACCTTTACCTTTCTATTGTCATTCAAGACACCAAGTCTTCCATGGTTTTTCTAACACTGACCTGAACCTTATAATAATAAAAACATGCCTGGCAGACACACACACACACGTGCCCGCAAACGTGCATATACACAAACATACGAACATATCATTTGGAGTAACATTTTCATTTCTGTGATATAACACTAAAGCTAATTCTTTATCTTTTATATATGTTGGTATTCATGCATCATTTTGTACAATTCAGCTAGACAAGCATTTCATTTAATTTAATAGAAAAGAATATGGGCTTGCACATATTGATGGTATTACACAAGATTTATAGTATTACACAATTTATGGTATTACACAAGGTTTCTCTGGTTTAAAGAAGATTAAATCAAAATCTTTACCAAAACTTGCCCTTTTGCATTTTAAGCCTACAAAAGCTAACTTTTCAGGGACAAAAAGAAAAGAACAACTAACATAAATAGAAGCACACTTTTGTATAAGTTTATCTGTGATATTGAATGAAGTCCTCCAAGTTCAGTCCATACAGCATCCTTTGTTCTTTGATATAAAATATCCTTTAAATTCAAGCTGTGAAAACAAAATTTAAAGAAAGGGCTTTAGGGACAATCAAATGGTTACAGCTCTGTATCAATAAAATCTTTCCTGTGGTAGTTAGATTCCAGAGCTTAAGGAAGGATCAAAGAATCAAACTTTACTATTTACTTAAAATTTGTTATGGCCTCCCTGCCATTTACCTGTGTTATTGGTTGACCAGGTAGTTTTCTGTGGGAAAATATAAATACATACTTTTTGAAGATGAAATCATCAGTTTAATATTACTATCTCTAGAGCGATTTCTGCACATACAGTATTTTTTAATAGAAATGTAAACTTGATATGTATATGTATTTCTTTTCCTAATGGGACTAGCAAGTAACCTTATTCAATTTTACCTTGTTCGTATGATTAAAAAAACAACAGAAAATACAAGTATATGTTGTATGTGCTTCAGAAAGCAAACTGTTCGATTTAACAAAACTGTTAAAGCTTATTAATGATTCTATCACCAGTAAAATACATTAGCACCAATAATTTTATTAAAGTAGGTCATTCATCTAGAATAAAAAGGGAGAAGAATGTGAATTAAATGCCAAGTGTGCTAACTCGCCTGTACTTTTTAACACCGAATGTGATGCCCTGTAGGCCTTCCTGAGTATGGTTAGGAATAGATTACCTGTCAGGAATATGTATGGCATATTCAAATAAGCACTGCGCATATTTTTAAAACTGATATGATGTGAATCCATGTAGACCAATTTTAATAGTTCAAAATGAGTCATAATTCTTGTTAACAATGCAGTTATTTTTAAAATTTGCAGCAATAGTGGTCCTTTTTTATTTTCCTTATTGAAATTAAATGATATGCCTTAGGTGAGTCATTCATCACTGTTAAAGAACTTGCCTTCCATTGGAGTTCTTGAATTTTTATCCATATATATACATATATATTAGGCGTTTCCTTCCAGTTTAGGAAATGCTTTTCTGCATATGGTTTCCTGAGTGTGTTTTTGACTGTTATTTCATGACTAATTTTTTTTAATGCTATTATAGCTTGAAATAGATGTTTCAATGGATTCAACTTCACATAGTCACTTATTTAAATTCATGGATATGTGAAGACTAGCTAAAGAAAGTATTTTGCCTCTCAACATTTACTATTCAATTTTTTTTTATTCCTTTCCCTTGTAACACTTTTTTGAAACAAAAGAAAGTTGTCAGATTTAAGTGTAGGTGATAAAACATTTTTCTCTGTATGTAAAATGTATATATGTTTGTACTCCTTTAAGTAGGAGTAATGTAAACAGCAGAATTTACTTAGTGTTTAAAGAGGTATGCTCTGAATCACACAATATGACAAGCGATGTGATTGCTTTATGAGCCGAGGAGAGCATAATTTATATTAATTGAAAATGATAAAATATAGGAGTGTATAAAAGCATTGAGATACAGTTGCTCTGGATAACTTTATATTAATTATTTAATTGTGTGAGATTCAGAAGTGAGTATGTGTACTGCTCTCACAAAAATAGTTATAGCTTAACATTTATTAAACATTTTGGGAGGATGCTGATTTCTAGGAAAATAACTTATGTGGTAACATGCAGTTCTTCTGTATGGCTTTGAAAATGTATTTCACTCTCAACTTTTAAATGAACATACTTTGTTACTATGACATAACTAAGAATAATGGTTTTAATATAGTTAAATAATTTTAAAATAATAGTTCTGATATTTGTTAAAGAGGAAGAGAGTTCCAGTGTGTGCAACAGAAGCAATATTTGCATTAAGCATTGCTCCTTGCATTAAGTAATGAATAAAATTGTATAGAGCACATTGCAAAAATAAAGTGGTACGTGAGTGCAAGTTAAGTATTGCCATTGTATTTTGAGTATATGATCAGCCCCTCTTTGGCATTACTTGTGAAAAAAACACTCAGCGTTTTATTGTGCCTGTATTAAATGTGGACAGTAGCATTGTTTGCACTACAGCTATCTTGAAAGCTTGAATGCGGTTGTTTTCACATCTTTACCTTTTTAAACACATTTTTCTCTTTAGGGCTTAGATGTGATCATTGCGATTTTGGATTTAAATTTCTCCAAAGTGTTAATGACGATGGCTGTGAGCCCTGCCAGTGTAACCTCCACGGCTCAGTGAACAAACTCTGCAATCCTCTTTCTGGGCAGTGTGAGTGCAAACAAGAAGTCAAAGGACTTCAGTGTGATACCTGCAGAGAACACTTTTATGGACTGGACACCACCGGTTGTAAGGCCTGTGACTGCAACGTAGCTGGGTCCCGGTCTGGGACCGTCTGTGATGCTCGGACAGGACAGTGCATCTGTAATCCCAATATTGGAGGGAGACGGTGCAGTGAATGTTTGGAGGGATACTTCTACCTACAGCGAAACAATTCTTTCCTCTGTCTGCCTTGTAACTGTGATAGGACTGGGACAGTAAATGGCTCTCTGCTGTGTGACAAATCAACAGGACAGTGTCTCTGCAAATTAGGAGTAACAGGTCTTCGCTGTAACCGGTGTGAGCCTCACAGGTATCATCTGACCGTTGGCAATTTTCAAGGCTGCCAGATGTGTGAGTGTGACCCCTGGGGGACGTTACCTGGGACCATTTGTGACCCAGTCAGTGGCCAGTGCGTGTGTTTGCCGCGTCGTCAAGGAAGAAGGTGTACTCAGTGTCAACCAGGTAAGAGAGAAATGTGTTACGTTTTCAGTACTCGAAGGTTTTCTTTTTATCCCATATCAGGTGAGTCCTCTTTGCTTCTCTGTCAGGACTTCTAAAACATCAATCTCCAACACCTTTGTTGCATTTATATCATTATCTAATGAGATGTAACTAGTTTATTTAAGATTATGTGGCATATTTGTGTTGCTGTATTTGAGAGTGACCCTTTAGATGAATGCCAGTCAATCAGACATTTCATAACTGAGACTTTTATTTAATTTCTCAACTTGAAGGAAATCCCCTTTTGACAACTGAAAAAAAATAAGAAAAGCAAGAATGCGTTTTATATTCTAGAGAAAGAGAAACTTGAGTTGATCATCCACACAGTGCCAAATATTCAGATGATGAACTGGTTTTCTGAATAAAAGCTGACCGAGTGTTTTTACTAAATGAGCTATATGTTCTGGCATCAAACAGACACGTCTAAAATAATTTTTAAGTGCCATTAAATTAATAAAATAGGCTACTGTTTAGTCCTACTGTACCCATCTTTCCAGGTTTCCCAGTTGGAAGAAAGATGGACCCTATCCATAACTTTCTCCTTGACTTTATATGATTTAACTAAAGCAATGTACTTCCTTTATAAAACATTCATCGTGATGTTACGATAAATATAAATATCGGTTGTTTAACAGCTGTACTAATTGTTGTCCTGTCTAGCAATACCAGCTCTGAGTTATCCGAACCTGTGAAAATGAGGGTGATGCAAATTCGAAAGGGTGATTTGCCTGCCAGGGAAGGGTAGGACTAAAGTCTTGTTTTGCATAACAAGGAATTCAGCTTAGTAGAATTGAACCAAACCTCTCCCTTGGCATTGGTCAGTGTGACAAGTAAATCCAAAGAGACAGAAAAGAAATGATGAATGGTTAATTCTCTTTGAGATAAAATACCAGAAAAAAAATTGAACTAGGTTCAACATAAATGGAGGCTGTATTATCAGTGAATGTCCCATAAAACCTTACATGGAGCAACACAGTCAGGACTGAGGAACTAGAAAACTCTCATTGGTATATATTCATTCATTCATTCCCACCCTCCGTCTCTTTCTGCAGAAGGGCACTCTGCTTCTCTCTTCCTCTCTGCGTGGTTATATAGCCACCCCTGTCTCCTGAGTTTGCTTACAGCTCTAGTTGCAGCTATACAGAGAGACATTAGCTGCTTCTTGGTTACAATTCCAAGAGTGAGATTCTAATTGACTCAGTTTTGTCGGGGTGGCCGTGTCTGAGCCAATTCACTGTGGCCAGTGGTGTCAGGATCACATAACATAAGCATGGCTTCTAGGGACCACTCCTTCAGGTAGGAGCAAGGTGGTAAGTGTCCCAGAAAACAGGAAGATCATTGAGTGTTGACAGCTGCAACGTACTGCGTTCTTTCAGCTTCAGATTTATCCTTCCAAATTTGCAATCAATTACTATTTTTTATATCCTAAGATGACTTTTTTTCACTATTTATTAATATCTCTAATTTTGGAAAGTAAGTAGTCAGTTTCCTGCACAAATAACCATGATGTATATAACCTACTTTGTAAATAAACCAGCAAAAATTAATAGAGCAAATGTTATATGCCTTTGAGTCGTTATCCATGGTTAAAATTTATTGAGTGTTTCATTCTGACCTAGAATATAGCTATGCCACGGAACTAGAGACCAGTGGGCTCAAATGAGAACAGGAGGACCAGGAGTGGAAAAAAGAAACTGATATATTGCTTGGATAGGGTTCTATTGGAGAGTTTTGATTCCTAGAAATATCTAAGAGATTCCTAGAAAACTAAGCAGAGGCAGATTTTTCAAGAAAGGAAATATAATCAAGCATATTATAGGGTCTAACTGTGAAATAGATTTATGTAGTCATAATAAGATAATCTCTGAAAAGTGATTTAACCAACTAAGGGGATTATTGAGGAGGAGGTAGAAAGAGCTAAATATTCATTTTCTATAGTAGAAAGACAGTAGTCTAAATTTTAAGAGATGAGATGTAACAATACATGCATGTTATTCAGAAATCGAGAAATGAAAGCCAGAAGAAACATCTATAGGAGTTGAAGGTGATTGCTCTAGGCAGGGAAGTTCCTGGGAGAAGGATGAAGCAGCAGGCTGCCACTTTACATTCTGAGTCTTTAAGTTCTATTTGATTTTAAAAACCATCTGCGTGTAAATTTTGATAGAAATAAAAATTTAAAAATTATTGGAAAAATCATACTCAATTCTCATGGTCTCCTGACCCCTTTCTCTTGGGGATTTATGTGGTAGAGTGTTGTTTTTTTAGGAGGATAATTTCTTAGTAGCTATTTGCCTAAGTACAGATGACACAAAACTCCTCTCCAAAGGTGTATGGCAAACTGTCCTCTCTTTTAAGGAGGATATAGAATGGGGACCATCACTGTTAGTGAAAATAATTATCATATTTAAAGTTACCGTGTATTTTATTTACTAGTGCAGTTGTCTTATTTCCTTTGAGTTTTGATATCTTGACAGTAAGGATTATATTATGCAGCTTACATAGCCACAATATTGATGTAATCCCTTGTATATTGCATGCAGTCAGTAAGTGGTTTGTTTAATTGAAATGAGAAATAATCAGGAGTTTTAACAGAGACATCTGTATTAGGTAGGGTTCTCCAGAGAAAAAGAACCAATAGGAGATGTCTGTGTGTATATACATACATATATATATGTGTATTTTTTTTCCACTGAATATACTAGTCCATGGGAGGATCTGAACTCCTGACCCTCCTGTTCTGATTTAAGCCTGTTGATCTATAGTTCTGTCGCATGCTGTATCCTAGGTCTTACCTTTGCAGCTGTCCTGAAGATTTCCTTCACATCTCCTGTGGTGGATCCCCTGTTTCCTGAGTCCTATGTGTTCTTTTTTCTTGATTTATTTGTGTATTTGGTAGAGCAACTGCTCCAGTAGCTTCTGAAAGGGAGTACAGGGAGGAAAGTGATTTTTTTCTTTAGAATTTTCAACACCTGAAATTATCTTTATTCCATACTCATAGCTGTTTGAAATTGTACCATTATATAGAATCCTTTTCACTCAATAAATTTATTTCACCATTATCTTCTAGCAGTACCAACTAGATTCTTGTTTCTTTCATTTTTTTTTTACATTCCAGAAGCTTTACCATTTCTATATCCCTCATTTCAGAAAATTTCATGATGAGATGCTTTTTTGATAAATACTTTCGCTGGTAATTCAGTGGGGCATTTTGTCTGTAGATTAATGTTCTTATGTTTTGGGAAAATCTATAAAACACCTTCATAGCAACATCTAGACCAGTGTTTGACTGAACAATTGGACAACAAATCTAGCCAAGTTGACCCACAAAATTAACCATCACAGGTACCCTTTCATATAATCCCCCTGTTCACTGTAGCACTTCATCCCTGTACCTGTTGAGTACAGACCCCCTCTGGCATAATTTCTAAAGAGAAAACTCATTTTCTTTTCCCAAAATGTGAGAGGGAAAACCTTCTGTTTGGGGAAAGTCACACCTGCCTTCAGAAATCTCTGAAGCCTTCAGTTTCACTTTTTTCCCAGAGTTATGAAAACCTGCGTCAATTAGCTTATGGTTGGCCTGTCCCCCTGCAAGTGCTTGGCTTTTACTTGTAGACATTTGTCCTGAGTGACAATTTCCTCTTCTGTTCTTTTTTTTTCCTTTTATTTAATATTTTAGACTTAGAAGGGAAAAATTGTCCAATCAACCAAGCTTAACTGAAAATGTTACCCTAGTATTTTCTGGGTTTAATCTTTTCAGATCAAATCCTTGCAGTCAAGCTTGAGTTTTCCCATAATTCTTGTCTCTTCTATCAAAATCAATCTTGTTGGTTTCACATATATCCAGGATTTGACCACTTCTCACCCGCCTCACTTACCCATCTTGGTCCAAGCCGTGGTCACGTTTCTCCTGGACTTTCCCAGTAGCTGCGTGAACTCCCTGTTTCTCCTCTTTATCCTTCTCCAACATGCAGGCAAAGTGATGTGTTCAGACTTCGGTCAGATCATACCACCGTACCCTGCACTGGCTCTCCATCATTGTAAGGAAACAGCAAAGTTGATGGACTCTAATGGCCCCCATGATCTGTAATGCCTATGACCTCCGTGACTTCATTTCCAGACATAGGTTGTTCCTCTCCAGCCTACAAGTCTCATTGCTTTTCTCAGGTTGTTCAGTGCTCTATACCAGGGCATGGAGCACATCACCATAGTGGGGGGTCCATATATATTTCCTGAACTAGTGAATGACTTACACTGAAGAATATCTCAATGCCCTTCTCCTCTTTTTAGGCATGGGCATAGTGCAAGCCTGTGAGTGTTTCTTTAGCTACACATAGGGAGGATATGGCATTCTACCTTGCAAGGGAGGAAAGACACTAGTGGCCTAAGGACCTGATGCATTTTTTGGACAGCACAAGGTATTCTGTACACATATGCATAGCCTATGGAAAAGTCAAAGTGTGTTTGTGGACCTCTTTTTTTTTCTTCTTTTTTTTTCTGTTCTGCATTGTTCTAGCTTCAGAAACTACTTTGAATTTTGTTTTCTGGGTTTTATCGTCTCTGCCCTTGAAACTTAGATTGAAAAAAAGAAACCTTGATCCTGAAGTATCTTTATTATAAACGGATGCTTCATGGTAGCCAGCCTGGCAATGGGCACATTAAAATGCACTGCTGCAATTGGAAGCTTTCTTTCTACTTCTTTAAACACACCTGAGAGAACTAGATTATATCCTACGGGGGGACACCACACCGATGTGTGCGAGCATCGAGCCGCGGAAGGAGCAGTACGGATAGTGGTGGTGAACGAAGGAGCCGAAGGACTCCAGCCTGCCTTTTTCATCCGTGATTGTAACTATCACTGACCATCCTAGACGAGTACACATGGACTCTTGTCCTACTTTCGTAAAAAGCATTATTAAGGAAGGTGCATATAATGAAACCTCATGTATTATTAACTTAACCTTACTAGGAATGTACAAGGAATAGGCTTAATTCAACGAAAATTTATAGGCAATTTGTTAAAGCAGCAGTGCACATTAGAAGGTACATTAGAGCCACATTGGTTTTAATATGCCATTCAATAACTCGAAAAGAGGTTAAGAATGCTGCTTAACCTCCATTAAGTATTTTAAAAATGCTTTAATTTAAAATTATTTGGAGTGTGTGTACATATATGGATGGACACATACCTACACTCATAAATAGAGCACTGAATATGTTTTCCCGGTTCGTTTTTTCAGGACTGGATGACCTCATAACATTTGGCAGCAGGCACTTAATCAGAGGCCGGGCGGAGAAAGGCAGGGAACGGTGTCAAGGCGTCCCCAGCCAGTGACCCACCCTTGTCCTTGAGAACTAGAGGCAGAGAGGGTTTATTGAGGATCCTGCAGCTTTGGAATAAAATAAAGGCTAATTTATAATGAAAACAGCTTCACATGACATATTTCGCACTAATAGGACAATTCCTCATGCTTCCCTCTGGTATTTACTTTGGGTTTGCTTTTATAACTCATACAGACCATTAGAAAATAAAGTATCTTGTTTCATTAAGAAGTGTATCATATTTGTCAAGAAATGAGCTCATCAACCAGCATTGCATGCAAGACCCTGCCAATGGAATTGGAATTAGATGGCTGATACTCCATTAAAAATCAGTGCATCAAAATTGAGATCCGATTATGACACATGCCCCAGTGTTCGGTGAAACGGCTTTTCCAGATTAGCATGTTTTTCACAGAAGGACCACAGAGTAAGAGCCTTTTCCTTAATAAACCACCAGGAAAGAATCTTGTCATAGGAAATACGGATCACAATCCTACTCACATCTGGGGGAAAAAAAAAAAAAAAGGATATTGACAGGTCATTACCTAAATTTTAGGAAAATCCCACTTTCATTGAAAACTGCCTAGTAAAAATTACAATGATGATAATAGATAATATTTACCAAGTGTATACTGTATGCCAGACCCTGGAATAGTGTTTTATCTAAAAAAATTCCTTTTAATGTGCACACTATTTCTATGATGGAAGGACCAGTATTATTTCCTTCGGGGAAATGCAGTCTCATTAAGTAGAAGGGCCATTTACACATCCAAGTCCATCTGACCCCAGAATCTGCACTCTGAAAGAGTGAAACTCTTATTCTGAATAACTCTTTATTTGTTACAAACATTCACTTAACAAATATTTGAGGGTGGGTTGAAATAGAGACTCTTACAAGTGTCTGTAACCTCCCCCCGATGCTCAAACTCATCTCAACCCATGTTTCTCGCTACTGCTTCAGGTCCTGGGATATTTCATTTGTTGTGCTGAATCTGAATAATAGTTACAAAATAAAAATGAACAGAGCTGTGAGCAGCTACAGTGATCAAGTAATGGAGAGCCGACCGAGAGGTCTAGAAGTGGGCTTACTCCACGGACAAAGTTAGAGAAGTGTTTGAGATGTTTGCCATGGCATAGGACAGAGACTTTAGAGCATGCATCTGAAAAGTATTGAGGCTGAGAAAAGTGAGAGCAAAGAAAAAGTTTTGCTATGGATTATGCATATACATGTGTATCTGTGCACTGTAATCTCTAAGACATAATCAGAGCGGTGCTTCTTTATATTCATTGTTGTTATTGGATTTGATTCTTAGAGAATATACTTATGAAGGCTCCTCATGGATACTCAAATAGGAAAACCAGGTTTTTTATAAAGCAGAAAGTCCGATAGAATAATTTCCCTTATATAAGCATCTTATTCTATCCTTCATTCTACGAACTGGAGACATATTTTTGGAGTGATATTTTCTTTCTGAAGCCCTGTTCCATCCGTTGATCTGGCAAGGATTACATTTTGAATTTATCGTGCTTATCCATATACATTTCCTACTAATCCTCCCTGATACCCTACCTCTTCTAACCACTCTCATGACTCACAGATTTATGTTTACCATTTTCTTTTCAGTATTAGAGATATCATCTGATCATTGTAAAGAGTAACAGATATCCTCCCATCCGTCTACTCATCCATCCTTTCAGCCATCTATCCATTTCCTTCATATATCCATTTTTTTCAATTAACGTCTATTGAATAAATTACTATACACCAGAGCCTGTGCTGCTGTAAGATATACAACCAGAAATATATTAAGGCATTACAGTTTAGTAGGGGAAACTGACTCGTGCAAATATAACGTACTTGTAATAAGTGCAGTGTTAGAAATGCACAAGATAGAGAAGTAGTAAAATGAAGGGACTGATTACTTCTTGAAGGCTGGGAGACATAAAGAACTTAGTAGTGTTTCCTGAGCTGGGTTTTAAAAACAAATAAGATTCGGCAAGGTATTCAAACAGGGGAAGCAGTCCAGGAAGAAGCAATAGGAGGAGGAGGGCATTTAAAATACATCTAAACTAGTCGAAAACGAGTTTTTCAAATGTTTAAAGAGAAATGATAGCTTGAGATGAATAATCATATTTATTTAGCATTTGTTAACATTTGGTCAAATCTATGAATAATAATTTTAGCATGATTTTTATACAAAACCATCAAATGGAGGAAAATTGTTATTTTAATTTGAAAATTAGCATCATCTCCTACACTTCATTTTGAAAAGATTGACTTGCGAAACCATTTCTCAAATAGTCTTTTGTTGCCTGGGGTAGGTGAGCCACAAATTCCTCCCTAGACTTTTCTCTTAACATGGTGTCCATTCTCTGGTTGAAGATGAGAATTGTTTCTTCTAAATGGCTCATAATTAGCGCTTAGCCTCAGCTCTGCCCTCCTTTTCTGAATAAGGCCTAGAGGTTAAACTTGTTTTCTCGCTCCCATTTCCAGACCTTAGCAAAGACTAGTTGTTCACGGTCCTCAGGAGGGACATTGCTAGGAAATGGGCTCTTCTTTTATGCCCAGGGCAGGTACTCTGCTGTGCAAATAGCCACTATAGGAGAGGATACCAGCTGCCTGGCTAATAACTTTGAACTCTAAGGATGCTGTAAGCCTTCTCCTGGATAAAGCAATACTCTTTTATGATATGGGTGACTTTTTGCGTTAGCTGTATAACACATTGTTTCCCACATGAGACTTGTCTGGTCTGGGACTGGAGTTAGAAAGAAAACTGGAGAAAAGAAGAAACTTTAGTGGGCTGATTTGGGGGTGTGAGCGCTCAGCCCTGCATAATGGAAGGTAATACCTTTGTCCTGATGACCGTGCTTTAAACTGTGGTACAAAATCACCCATGGAAAGAAATCTCCAAAAGACCAGTTAAAATGATGCAGACACGTACTTGGGGAAGACGAAGTGGACCTAATGGAAGGAGATCAGAAATCTACTGAGTTTAAAAAAAAAAAAAAGAAAGAAATTAAGGTCAGTCATCTTTAAGCTACACTCAGGAGCTGAAGTTTAAGTGGGAGGGAAGTTCTAACTACAGAACTACTTCTGTAGTTAGGAGTCATAAAAGGAGAGGTAATGGTCTAGAATTAGGCACATTCAAGTAAGGCAGGAAGTAATCGTTGAGCAGGAAAGTACCTGAGTCATCCTGATCAGAGCTGCTTAAAAATAGGACAGCTGAAAAACTGGTGGGATTAACCTTTATAATCATGCTGCTGAGAGGAGGGGGGGAATTAATCCTAAAACAAATTCCAACGTAGTCTTTTCCTTGAAGCCCTAACCTCCAGGCTGCAGCCTCCCTGGCTGCTTTAATAGCTTTCTTGTTCTTCTCTGCTGATACCTCTGATTTTTCTGTGCCCTTCTTTAGTCTCCAAAACTTGGGCAACCCAATCTTCTGCACCAAAATCTACACTCCTGGTCTTTACAGATTCATCTAACAAATCATTTTTTGGTAAAAATCCTTCCTAGCTGTTCTAGATTTCTCTGTGGCTTGAACCTATTGCAAAAAGTCCAAATTAATTCTACTTCTAAGTGTCTGTGCTAATGGGGAATTTATCCAAATTGGAGAGCTGTTAGTACATGAATGATGCCATCATCATGAACCTTAAGGACCTAGGTACCTTCACACAAGGGAAAATACATAGAATCCCAGCCACAATGGTCTTGAGTCTAAAATAGAAGCCTTCTACGTTTGTGATTTTGATCACATGGTGAGTCAGATAGGAAACTATGTAATAACTGTCAGGGCCATACTCTATTTCTGGCAACACATATAAAGCAAATTGCTGTTGGTGAATGCAAAGAAGCAAAGGGCAGAATCTCGTTGCAAATTACTATCAAAAATGATAGTCTTATTTCTCTCCAATTGAATGGCACAGATTTTGAGCTTCTTTCTTTTCATTTTACTCCTCCTGAAACTTTTTAAGAGAGAATATGCAGGGCCTAGGAGAAGAATAACAAATTAATTGTTGATAGCTGTAAAAGAATGGCTTGTTCTCAACTAGAGCCTCAAATGAATTTTACAGTGGTCCAATTACTTCTGGTTTTCCCCCTAAAGAATAGATACCACATAGTGCTTCCCTTTGTGCTCACGCTTTTTCTCTCTTTCATATCACTGATATTTTATAAATGTAAGTTAGTGATCCTGACAACTATACAACTTATTTTCGTTCGCCAGAGCTTCATTCATTGTTTCAATAAAATTCCTTGTAACATTGTGCACACGCTTGTGTGTGTATATATGTGAATATGCGTATATATGTGTATATACATGTACATGCACAAACACATATCACACAACACCCAGAACCATTTCTCCCTCATATGCCTACTTCATCATCCAAATGTCCAATGCATTTCTAATTTTATAACTGTTGATTTCCACCTTCTGGGTCCAAGAAATTTTCAGTAACTGGAAGATATTTTTGAATCATATTTTATTTCCCTTCTTTTTCTATAAGAAAAAATACAGATTTTATAATTAATCTAAATTCTGTTTTTGTCTTTTTTTTTTAATATAGTACTTGTTGGTATCAATGCCTACCTAATAATTTGTGAATTCCAGTGTTCGAGTGCCTCCTTTGTGGCAAGCACTGTATTGGATGCTGGGTAGACAATGATGAATTAATCAGATGAGGTTCCTGCCTTCAGGGTGGTTACAGTCTGGTGGAACTGAGATTAATTGTAATTTTCCTCAGCACTCTATAGGAAATAGACTGCTGTGAAACTAACAGGCATACCTGAACTAGCCCAGAATAGGTTAGTGGAGGAAGAGTCACAAGACCTGATATGCATAGAGTGAGCTAAGCAGAAAAGGTGGGCCCACATCATTTCAGCAGACAGAACTGCCCATGAAAAGCATTTAGGCATCAAGAACAGAATGAAGTATGACTGGGGCAGATGGGATGAGCTGTAAAATGAAGCTAGGGAGATAGGCAGGACCTTACTGGATGGTTGGAAGCTGTGCTAGGATTTATTTTTTTCCTAAAGGGAATAGGAAGTTATGAAGTAATTTTAAACAGAGGAATGAGGTGTTCAATATACACTCTGAAAAAGATGGTTCCAGCTACACTATGAAGAATAGATTGGAGGAGGACAAGAGGGACGCTAGGGGGTGAGACAGCCTCTGTGGTTGAGATGCCTGGGTTTGAATCTGCTATTTGTCAACTCTATCATTTTAGGAAAGTTTGTTAACCTTCCTAACCTTCAGTTGCCTAATTTATGTAATGGACATAATAATGCCTGAATTATTAACATTGCTAACAGTGAGAACTAAATGAGACAGTGAATATAAAGCTTTTATCATAGCCTCTGGTACATAGTGTTAACTATAGAAAACTTGGTAGTGACTTTAACCAGGGAGGTGGCAGTGGGGATGGAGAGTAGAAGATTTAAAATTCTTAGAAGGCAGTATTCATAGGACTTGGTAATTTGCTATATGTAGGGGCACAGGGAAGTGAAGGACTCAAGAGTTGCCAGTTTTAGCAAAATATAGGATGCTCGATTAAATTTGCATTTCAAATGATAATTTTTTGATACAAGCAAATATCACATGGGACATACTTTTACTAAAATAATCATTGATTAGCAGAAATTCAAATTTAACTGGGCATCCTGTATTTTATCAGGCTATCCTACCAAAGATGTCTCAGAGTTCCAGCTGAAGCAACTGAAGCAATAGATGTTGGTGCTATTTGCTGAAACAGAGATGATTAGAGGAGGGACCAGTCTTTAGTGGAAAGATCATGAAATAGGTTTTACATACACTGAATCGTAGGTGCCAGGAAGACACCCGGTTACAACGTCAATTATTTACTCAGCTTTTCTTTGGCCATAATTGACATACTGATAAAGAACGGCTACAGCCACGTTTGTACAGGGACTTAGATAGTGCCGTGTTAGAGCGCTCTGTTTTTCAGTGTAATCAAAATGTTATTTTTTAAAGAAAAGACTGGGTAGAAAGTATAATAAAGACTTTTCATTGCTTCATTTCCAGGTTTTTATATTTCTCCAGGCAATGCCACTGGCTGCCTGCCATGTTCATGCCACAAGACTGGTGCAGTTAATCACATCTGTAATAGCTGGACTGGTCAGTGTGTTTGCCAAGATGATTCCATTGCCGGGCAAAGTTGTGACCATTGTAAAGACCTTTACTTTGGATTTGATCCTCTAGCTGGAAGGTAAGTGTTTATAAGAATTAATAATTAAATGTTTTCACTAAATTATATTTGTAATTACTTTTTTTTTTTTTTTTTTTTTTTTTTTACTAACAGTGATTTTTTGGCAGTATCTTCTGTAAAAAGGAATATTTTCTGTCCCCCTTAGTCTGTGGATATATTCTTTTATGCATTGATGTCTGCATTTATTAAACATAATAGTAATCTTTGCATATCTCCTAGAGTTCCAATGTATGGGTTGCTGTACATTGATAAATGTGTCCAGTATTAGGACCTGGGAATATTTAATAAGATAAAATCCTTTTTCTGTAAAGAACTCAAAATTTGGTTGTGGAGAAAGACAGGTAAAGAAATATCCATAAAAGTAAATACACAAGCACATACACAGGCTAAGATAGGTATCATATGTGTGTATATACTTTGTTCTACATGGCCCCTGAATTTATTACTGCATTCATTTATGTTCCTTTTGCCTTTCTAATTTAGGTTTAAAGACTGGCAGATGAGAAACATATCTTTGAATTCAGTGATAAGATTTTTTTTTCCCAGTGTGTAAAGTACCTTCTGAAAGTAAATTAACCACTTTTCAAATTTACACTCTCTTTAATGTTCTACTCCTTACTTCCTGTGTATCTGTGGGCATTTGCGTTCATGCAGATGTGTTCATTGCTGTACTTTTGAAGGTGTGCTGGAATGCCAATTCCATGTGTGTTTTCTTGGTCTGGTCAGGTAATAAATCTGTCTAGGATTGGGACTGTATCCGTGAATTCTTTGACGTTCCTATCCCCAAGAAACGAGTGTTGTGTCTGCACACACCAACCAAATCTGTTTCGCAATATGTGTCTGTGTGTGTTTATAAATATAAAGGCTAAGTGCTCAAGGGTTTGAGATGATTTTTGCAACTCATCGTCACCCTGCTGCCTGCCTTTTGGCTGTTACACTCTTCATTAACAGCTTGATTGGAGTGTGGACAGTGTGACGGGGTAAATTATTGAAAAAGAACTCACGCTAGTTCATTTGGCTTTCTACTAAAATTCAATTTGATTAAAAAACTTTAATATTTAAAATATTTATTAAAACAACTTTATGTTCTTATTACATATCGTATATTTCAAATCCATGCTGCTCCACTTCTGTCACCATTGGAATATCATCTTGGTTAGTCTGAGAGCATTACTACTCTTCTGTACAAATATGAAATTACTCTGAATGAGTATAGAAAACACATGGTACAGTAGATGTTAAATAAAAAGTATTACCAGGATCTTGATAGTAAAATCAGGGCCAGTTATTGCACCTACCACCCCCTCTACATACTTTTTGTTGAAAGACCATCTCACAAATTTCCCAGTTGGAACTCTGGGGTTGGTTTGTTTCACTACTGACAGCCTGTCTTTAGATTTCCTGTCTTTTCCATAGTCTTTCTGACAACACTTAATTACCAAGAGAAAAATATCTTCCCCACTCAGCTGTCCTTGGAATACTCATGCCTATCTATGACATTTTGTGCCAGCAGTCACTTACCCATTTCCCCTCTACTGAGCTCCCTTGTTATTCTTGCCAGTGTTGTCACCAAAACCCCTACTTAATGACCAAAAGATGTCTAATTGTCTTGGCTTTTTCACTTAACTTTCTTTAAGTGAAACCTGATTCCCTTCATTACATGGCTTCCCCTGCCCTTCAGTGTTTGTAAACTCAGGCTGATCTTCACCCCATTCTGTTTCTCCCTCATTTATCTACCCACCCCAATCTAATCCAGGACGAAGAATTGCTTACAGATAGTGTTCTATCACCTATCACCCTGCCGTGGGACTGGCTAACGTGGGAATCAGACTCCCTGGGTTAAAAGCTGACTTGAAATGTTAACCTAAATTGATGAGGAATAAATAGGAAGAGCCAGAAAAGTAGGTATAAAATACATCATCATCACCACCACCACCACAACAACAAATACATTATTAGAAGGTGCCAAGGTTAAAATTAGGAAAGCAGAACTCAGTAAAATAAAAGGGATGAGTGCAGGCTGTAGTCTAGGAGATAGAGCCAAGTTTGAAAAGCTAGTAGCTTCTATAGCATAAAAAATCCAGAATAAGTGCGAGTTCAAAGCAAAAAGACTTATGACAAGTGTCATATAAATACAATTGTGTATCTTTACATATTAGGTGACTGATAATTATATTGAGTCAAGTAAGGAAGTACACACACACACACACACACACACGCCATATTTTCTTTATCCACTTACGGGCATTTATGTTTTTTCCCTATCTTGGCTATTGTGAATAATGCTGGAGTGAACATAGGGGTGCAGATATCTCTTCACGATCCTGATTTTATTTCCTTTGGATATATACCCAGAAGTGGGATTGCTGGAATCATATGATAGCCCTATTTTTAGTTTCTTAAGGAACTTTCATACTGTTTTCCATAGTGACTGTACCAACTTACATTCCCACCAGTAGTGTACAGGGCTTCCCTTTTCTCCACATCCTCACCAACACCTAGCTTTTTGATAATAGCCATTGTAACAGGTGTGAGGTGATATCTCATTGTGGTTTGATTTGCATTTCCCTGATGATTAATGATGTTGAGCACCTTTTAATGTACCTGTTGGCCATTTGCATGTCTTCTTTGGAGAAATGTCTATAAATATCCTTTGCTCATTTTTTTAAATTAGGAGGTTTTTTTGCTATTGAGTTGTATGAGTTTCTTATATATTTTGGATATTAACCCCTTATCAGATAGATGGTTTGCAAATATTTTCTCCCATTCTGTAGGTTGTCTTTTTTCACTCTGTTGGTTACTTCCTTTGCTGTGCAAAAGCTTTTTAGTTCATCGCTTTTTGCTTTCTTGCCTGAGCTTTGGTGTCATAACCACAAAATCATTGCCCAGACCAATGTCAAGAAGCTTTTTCCCTGTGTTTTCTTCTAGTAGTTTTAGACTCTGATATTAACTTTAAGTTTTTAATCCATTTTGAGTTGATTTTTGTATATGATGATTTAGGGTCCAATTCATTCTTCTGCATGTGAATATTTAGTTTTGCCAGCACCATTTATTGAAGAGACCATCCTTTCCTCATTGTGTGTTCCTGATACTCTTTTTGAAGATCAGTTGACTGATATGCATGGATTTGTTTCTGGGCTCTCTATTCTGTTCCATTCGTCTGTGTGTCTGTTTTTAATGCCAGTACCATACCGTTTTGATTACAATAGCTTTGTAATATATTTTAAAACCAGGAAATCTGATGCCTCCAGTTTGGTTCTTCTTGTTGAACCCATGCTTTGCAACTTAAAATAGCTGTAGGACTTTCTGTTACCTAAGAAAGACCAGAAACGCCATACAGTTGACTCACTTTATATCCAGGTGGCAGACAGGGGAATTAGCCCCATATGATATATTTAAAGGATCAGTGAAAGATGAAAGTAAAATTAATTTATGATTGCTTTTTATGACTAATGGTTTTCCAGTGTGCTAATTATTTTATTGTTTGCACTTTTCTTAAAATCATCTTTTCCTTTGACTCCCAAGATTCTGCTTCTCTGATTTGTTTTCTATTTCTTTTGATGATTAGTCCTCTTTAATCTGGCCCTTCAACTTACATATCAACGTCTATGATTTCAACCTCTACATGCCTGTAAATGACTTTCAAATATATTATCACATCTTCAGATCTCCATCATGGGCTCTAGGCCTATGGCTAGTTGTCTCTCTGAGTTTTAAATTTGCATGCCTCTCATGCATCCCATTCTTAATATAACCAACACAGAAAAAATTCTCATTTGCATTACTTTCCTCACCTCTGCCAAAAATTAAAAAAATAAAAGTCTCATGCCGTCATCATCTTAGTGAAAGGGATATAAATCTTAAAATAACTATTCAAGTCTGCACCACCCACGTGCGACTCAGGATGCTCTCAGATTGGGCAGGGTTGGCTCTTGATATTAGCATACGCTGCTGCTGGAAAGAGCTATTGAAAGCAAGAGCCACCATGTGTAATGCAGCTTCTCTGAAACAAATAAAGCCTCCCTTAACCACAAAGACCCAAAAAATCAGCAGGATTTGTCCCTTGTTAAATCAGTCATCTGGAATGCCCTTGTCTAGAGTTGACCCTTCTATTCCACTGATGAATTCTACTGTCGCATTTCACTTTAACATCGATGATAGAGGAGAAATCCTCTAGCACAGAAGGTCATAGAGAAAGATGTTTCAAAATGTGACAATGAGAATTGCTTGAATGTACACTTTTGCTCATCACTGAAAAGAGATAAAAATGGGTTTTATTCTTTTTATGTTTTCCATTCCTTTCCTGAATGATATTGAAATCTGTTTGTTGACTTCTGGTTGTTCTTGTGTATATATACTAACACTGACTATTTTGAAAATGTGTACAAAGATGGCTACAACATATGGGATTCCATCTAGTATAAGGAATTTTTGTTTTCTGAAGGAAAAAATCCACTCATAGTCTAAATGTATACAGACATGCAGTTAGGAAAATAACTATTTGTGCCCAGATGTTAAAATTTTTAAAAAAGAAAGAAAATCATCTAAAATCATTTGACTGTACCTTAAATCATCTAAGATCATTTGAATGTACCTTGTAGGTACTTATAAGTATAAAATTATTTCATTAATTTCTAGAATTCTACAAAGATTATAAGTATTTTATTTTTAAGCAAGGAGAAGATACAAGTATCATTGTATCTCTTCACTGATTTTGAAAATAAATTGACTTTCTCATCTGCTTTCTCCATTTATATATTCAGGGGATTTTACTTAACCCCTCCGTGAAGTTCACACATATCCCTTACCCTACTCCATCTTCTCTTTATTGTGCACAGCTGTGTTTGCTACCTTTTTCTCTTGGCTTATTTTATATACTTTTTTTTAATACTCCCAAGGGCAAAATAAATAACATAAAATAGGGCCTGACCCTAAACTACAGCAACAGTGACAAAAAATGCCCCAAACACAACAGTAACAAGCTGGAAAATCATTTGCCTGTTTTCATCCAAGTTGTCCATTCTTCAAAAGCTCCCTATCACAGAAAAAGGGCATGTGTTTTAAAAAAGCTGATCCAAGTGCAAAAATCACTCCATTTACCTTGGACACATAAGGCAAATGTGATTTAATCAGTATTGAAAACAATGAAGCAAAAAAAAGTCTGCCCACTGAAAAAATCAATAAAGCAAAAAAAATGAATAAAAATATATCATATTTGTCTAAACCAAAAACAATGAGACAAAAATGGGCCACATTCAGTTTGTCTCAGTGGGTAGTTGAGACCCATATTTGACACAGTGCACTCCCTAGCACTGTCCGCAAGTTGACCTGTAACTACGAGTCCTCTTTCTCACAGCCCACAAGACGGTTCCAGTTCATCTGGGGCACCACCATTTTCTCACATACCATCCAAACCTCACAATCCCCTAAAGATTTTTTCCATAATGACTTCTTTTCTTTACATTCATTAGTGGTATATTGTCTTTTTTTAGCCTTAAGGAGCGAGAAGTATCACTATGTATCTTCTACTGACCAGCTGACACACAATGAACTATGATTTCCCTCAGATAGTAGGGAATTGGGATCTAGGCTGGCCAGGGAATCAAAAGGCTCAGACTTCTAAAACATAAAGTAAAATTCTTCTGTGACCAGATTCCTTTTGGTTTTACTACGCAAGTTCTCCATTTCACCACTAAGTTAAAGATTTGGTCTGGCCATCTTTTCACATGCATATTTCCGAGGGATCTCAATTGGTCTCTTTTTCTGAGAACCAGATCAATGACTTCAAAGGGAAGCAGATAACTTTCTTGTCCTTTGGTGGTATCACAGTGGAATGTTGGGGAATGTTCCTCACAGATTCATTCTCCTCTGTGACTCTTTGTTAGACAGCTAGTTCTTATCTAGGGTGATGGGGTTAAAGGGCCACATGCCTCTCATCAGCTAGCCACCCCTGCATCGGCAGGCGGACTCTCAACCACTGCGCCACCAGGGAAGCCCTCCTATTCATCTTTTAATATGCAGTCCAAACATCCTCTTCCAGGATTCCTTCTTACTACTCCTTTCCCTGCCCCGATCCTTTTCCACCAGAGTAGGTAGTTGGTCCTTTTCTATGTTCCCAAAGAGTCTGTACACATCTTTATTAATGCTCTTTCCATTTTTTCATTTCTCACTAGACTGAGGGCTCTTGAAGACAGGGACAATTCTATCTTGTTCATCTTTATGTGCTCAGTGCCTAGTCCAGTCCTGGGACATAATTAGCCCTCAGTGAGTGTTATCTATGTTGGTCAATATCTTTAACTCAGTTTGATGTTACCTATGAGTTGAGGCTCCAGACAGAAGAGAGGTGTCCAAAGAGAAACGTCAGTAAAGTTACCTATATCCTGGACCGTATCCGTGGGCCTCCTATTGTGGTAGCTCTTCCTCACATGATGAAGTTTCTGACAATGAGATGCACTATTGAAACTCATTCCCTTCATTCATAGTGATGTTTCCACAATAGTAATAAGTAGGATAACTCTTTCTCTTACTGTTTGCACAACTGGAAGAAGCTCTCCGGAATGGAAAATATATGAGATTTGTGATTTAAGAGACAGAAGCTAATTACCTTCTTTCCCATTCTATCCAGTAAACACTAAGTTATGTAAGGGCCCAAACAGAACTGTAATGGTAACCATAATGAACTGGTCAATAAACATCACAAATTGTTTATCTATATAAATCTTGACAGATTACTCTTTATGAAATCCATTTAGCAAGTGAGGTTTTCCCATAAGGATGAAAAATGAAGATTTTAAACAGATTGCGGGAGAAGCCCTAGCTGTACCAGGAGAGTCAGTGTAATAAAGGTTTCTTTATATTAATATTACAAAAACCATTTATCCTCACAAAATCAATATCACAATTCATCTTAGTTTGGTGTTTCTCTTTCTAAGCTTAAAATGTCTTTTCCTTCATTATGTATAACTTTGTTTTAATAAATGTGAAATGTATTTCATTTAGGAGATGCTCTTGAGGAAGGATAACTTATAAAATAAAATGACATCAAACTTGTAGCTTATCTGCTAAAGAGTCTTGGAAATGTTTAAAATTATATTTGAATGGCTGAGAAATTTACAGGAATCATTTTACTTAAACCTTAATTACAAAATTATCCCCAGCGTCCTTTAGGCTAGAAACAAACTATGATATTCAGAAAAGTCTCCTATGAACTTCGTCCAGGTAAAAATCTCTCTTACTAAAGTTAAGCCATTATAAGAAGTCAGAGAAGTTGCATATAACAGTGGCTGGGATAAAAAGACTATGAAATCAGGAAGAGTCACATTTAGTTACTCAAAACACTGCATGCTTTCCTAAGAACTGGTTTATTCCGTTTGGATTTGGAACTTAATATCCCATGTATATTGACGGAGCTGACTCGGAGTTAAGCATGTAGCAGTTAACGTGAAGAAAATAGATCCCCATCAAGGAAAGGAATTATGTTATACTCTGGAAACTATTACTCTAAATGTACTGTATGTAAAATAGATGTGATTGTCTCATGAGTGAATGGTAATAAAAGCTGAAATACTTGACACACACTTATTCATGAGTGGTGCAGTGATATATATATGCATTGAGAGAAGCTTGTCTCTTATTGCTTCTGCTTACCAATATTACATTAAAAGCCGACAAACAATATACTCTAAGTAATAGCACATAATGAAGTTAGGAGCAAATTAAATATTTTGTTGCTTCTGTAATTCCATTTTAATTTCCATGCATAATTTTCTTCAGATCTAATCCTTAAACACCTAAACAAAATATCTATTTGAGATGGAGTTCTGCTGCAGTGTCTATACATAAAGGATACAGTATAGTTGTTTGGAGGGAAACATGTCCTTTCCTCATGACATAAAAAGGGCAAGCTACAGTATAGTGGGTTTCAGGACAAACTGTACTTTATTTATTCCCAAGGTGATATTAGTCCATAAAACAAATTTGCAGCTTATTTAGTAGCCTTAGCTTTTATCGGCTTTTTAAAGGGTCTTGAATGATTACCCAGGAGATCACACCATAAAAGTTGCAGTGAGATGAAGTAACTCTATCCACCCAGCATCTTTATTAGAAAATATAGGGGAAGCCATACTTTTGTTTTAAATGTACCCTATGGAAAGTCTCTGTTTAAAGGTGGTACTCTTCTTACGTGTGCTGTTTTGCTTCTCTGAGGCTTCATGGTGCCCAAATTGCTTATCCTAATCTGTGACATTGACATGGAGTGAGTGTTTGAATAATTCACTCTGAGAAAACAGGTTTTAGTTTCTACCATGGCAAAATGCCAAAACAGTGATTTTTTACAATCAACTTTGGGTTCAGGAAATCTAAGTCAAAATGAAGTTCTTTCATTATATTTATATCAACAGTATCTTTTCAGAGATCAGAATAATGCTCTATTCTTTAATTATTTTGGGTGAATAAGTTTCGTGCATAAAATAAAAAGTGAAACATAACATATATTAAAGCATCAGCAGTATTTGAGCATATCTTCCTCAAACTGTTTCCTTAGCAAAATGTAGTCTTTAGAAAACTATATAATTTTTACTCTTTATAAAACTATAGGATTACAAGATTTTTAGGGGGAGCAATAATTATCGTACCCAGCTTTGTATTTCACAACTTAAAAGATACTTGAAGAGATAATTTTATGGGTATCTCATCTTAATTTTTAGCTGTCAGGAGAACTGCTTTTGTGAGGATGGAAAGTTTACAGTGTTCTTAATTGAGCAACTAGTGTATGGAAAATAAACCATAAGATGCATCATGGCATATAAAAAAGCAATATAACACTTTCTTGGCATTAATTAGTGTACAAAGAGATGGCTTCATAGAGATTTTATAGTGAGTGGCATTTTGATAAAGGCGTTTTTTCTGTTTTGTTGTATTTTGTGTTTTTTAGCTCAGCAATCCTTTTCAATACACTGGCTAAAACAGACTATTTTATTCCACAGTGTTATTGATAGATGTAACTTATACTGTGAATTACTAATCGAAACGTTATTCTCTTTGATGGTTTATTTGTCTTTTCAGATGTCAGCCATGCAGTTGTCATCTCTCAGGAGCCTTGAATGAAACCTGTCACTCAGTCACTGGCCAGTGTTTCTGTAAACAGTTTGTCACTGGCTCAAAGTGTGATACTTGTGTTCCCAGTGCAAGCCATTTGGATATCAACAATCCATTGGGCTGCAGCAAAAGTAAGTGACCTCTGGCCCAATACTGGTATAGGAGGCAACATCATGCAGGGCACTGTCTCCTTAATTTCTCTCTCCACCGAGAACTCATCAGAAAGACTTAGGTACAATGTGGAGAATTTAAGTGAGAAATGGAAAAAAAATTACACTAAATGAAATTTAGGTTCTTTCCCTTGATTGGATCATTGAACCTGGTTATACGATTATCTTAGTAGTGGGAAATTTACAATCGTTTGTTGCAGTGGTATCACTAACAAGGTGACCAAAGTCCTGGTTTACCCCAGACTAAGGGTTTTCCCAGAATGTGGGACTTTTCAGTGTAAAATTTAGGACAACATCGGTTAAGCCAAAGTGAGTGGTCGCCTCACCACATAAGAACATTTCCAGGTAATTTCTATAGCAAATGGAAGATTATTGTGGGATTTATGTCCTTCCACCCCGCCCCCACCATTATATGGACAGTATGCTACTATTAGTTGTTTATTGATATTGTAGCAGTTATTATCATTATTTATCACCACATATTACTCCTGTATTTGATATTCCTGTCTTTCTACTCTAAGTTGCATTAGTTTTTTCAACACCTCTCACATTTTTAACTCTTGGAAGCCAAAGGTTACATCATAGTGTCTTTTGACTTCTCAACACTATTCTCGAGGGCCTTGAACTGACTTCTCAAGGTCACCTGCAGCCCTACAATTTCATAGCATATTGATGATTTCTTTGTATCTACCTCAAGATCATCTATCCTTACCTTTTCCAGAATTCCCAAGAAATGCCTGCTAAGAACATGTGGTGAGGAGCCCTCTATAATATATTGTACAATACGTTTCCTCCTTGAGGTGTCCTGAGATTGTCATGAGTCACAATGTTAGGAAATGCCACAAGTCTGGACACATCATCATAAATAAGCATGCCTGGAGCAGTGCTATCTATATTTAAGGAAGAGAGAGAAGTAATAAAATATTGGGGTCCACAGCAACTGTACTAGTTTTGGAAGTAGTGGAAAGCAAGATGTAGCTAATGATTAACAAGACATATTCAGCTTTTGTACCTGTGTGTTTTATCTTCAGTATCCCGTGTTTCACTGGTCTCTCTGGATTTTAGGAAAAGTAAAATTGTAGGTACTTACGCTACTCTTGGGAAAGGACTATCACAATTGCCTTTGTGTATAAATACAGTCTAAACACCAATCTGGATTCATTGAACATTTAATTAATATTTTTTGTTCACTGATTAGCTATATAGTTGATTTGTGTGCAACAGAAATTCCAGCATATTTCTTTGGATGTCAGTTGTGGATCATTGTTTATAATAGAATTGTGACAGATTTACATACCACATATGGAATCTTAGAGATTTTTTGATTGGTTCTGCCACTAATGCTGTATGAAAATAATTGGCTTCTGCTCCATTTTTTGCTACCTGTTCTTGCACCTGAGACACAGTCTAGGTAATTACACCTCAGGCAAAAGTGGATGGTCTTGTCACTGGAAACCTGGCCTACATTTCTTAGTAGTGGTAGATGTTTACTTTTTTTTTTTTTTTTTTTTTTGCGGTACGCGGGCCTCTCAGTGCTGTGGCCTCTCCCGTTGTGGAGCACAGGCTCCGGACGCGCAGGCCCAGCGGCCATGGCTCACGGGCCCAGCCGCTCCGTGGCACGTGGGATCTTCCCGGACCGGGGCACGAACCCGTGTCCCCTGCATCGGCAGGCGGACTCTCAACCACTGCGCCACCAGGAAGCCCCTAACTTTTACTTTTCATGAGTAATTTTTCTAGATATAGAGTTCTTGGTACCAACTATTCTTTTTTCTTTTGGGGACTTTAAATATGTCATTCTACTACCTTCTGGCCTCCTTTGTTTCTGTAAACCTTTAATTGTATTTCCCTTCAACTGTGTTATGAGTTGTTTTTTCTCTTACTGCTTTCAAGAGTTTGTCTTTCACCAGTTTGACTACACTATGTCTAGGTCTGAATCACTTTGTGTGTATCCTACTTGAATTCATTCTGCTTTTTGGAATTGGAGATAAGTGTTTTACATTGAATTTGGACAGTTTGAGCCAATATTTCTTCAAATATTTTTTCCCCCTTTCTCTGTCTTTTCTCTCCTTTGTGCTTCCCATTGCACGTATGTTGACACATTATACATATGACATTTACTCACAGATCTCTGAGGCTGTTTTCACTTTTGTTACATTTTTTTCTCTGTTCTTTGGATTAGATAAATCATATTGTTGTATATTTAAGTTCCATCTGTTGCTTTATAACAAGTTTACTGATTCTTCTTTCATTTCAAATCTGCCATTGAGCCCTCTCTAGAGAAGTTTCCATTTTAGTTATTATACTGTTCAACTCTGGTTTTGGTGTTTTTATACATTCTCTTTCTCTGTTGAAATTCCCTTTTTGTTGAAACAAAATTATCATATTTTTCTTTAATTTTTAGAACACACTTATAACAGTTGCTTTGGCTTTCAGAGGTAGACATTATCATCTTCTTACTATAAATAAGAAAAGGGTCAGAGCATCCAACTGAAATTTGACTGCAATCATACAATTACCAAAGTTCCCAAGCTGGGATGTAATCCCAAACTGATGGATGTAGTCACAATATTATACTTTCCTTCCTTAAAAGAGAGTCTTATACAAAGACCATTCTTGGCGATTTTGATTAATGAGTGTATGACCATTTTCTCAGAATCCTACTTTCAGCACATAAAAGTGGGTTCAAGTTATCTCATGCCCAGGATTTCAAAATATTTATTCTTAGAGTGGTATTGAACTATCTAAACCTTCAGGTCTTTGAAAATTCTCATTAAATGTCAAACAAGCACTATTCATTCACACTGTGAAGTCAGACAAGATTGTGGTTAGAGATGGTCATAAAAAGTAATCAGCTTTAAACATTTGAAAGAGCCTATGTGTGTATATACGTGTATGATTGTGTTTGTTGTCAAGGAAATTTTCACGTAATGCAAATCATTTTCTACATCCTTTGACATGGGACTGAAACATCTATTTCTCTTTCAATCATCCCAAAAGTATTTTGCCATCTTAGAAAATAGTTTAATGGTCAGTTTTGATGGCTCTAACTCTGAAATCTATTGTGTTCCTGAGAGCATGCGGAGTTTTAGATGTAATCGCTAACATTCACTAAAAAACATTAAATTGCCGTGGATTACGAGGCTCTTTGAGAGTGCTGTAGATGAGACAGTTTATGAGTCTTTGAAGTTCCACTAAGAATAACAGGATTTAGAGCCCTAAATTAAAATTCACTGAAAGATCAAATGTACTGTCAGTATTCAACCAACCAAAGTGACCATAGCAAAATATGGCAAATCATTGAATTCAAAAATATAGGGTGCTGTTTGGAAACAATTCTCTCTTCATGTGTCATTTTGAGATTGTTATTACTCACTATCCTATGTCTAAATAGGCATATGGACAGTTAGAATTTTAACATAACGATGAAAATCCCCTCCAAAAAAAAGATAAAGGGGGAGAGTGAGAATGTATCTAGGTTGAATATTTTTCTTGAAAAATGTGACTTTAATATTATCTACCATAGGTTTAGAGACATTGTCTTTAGGAAGCCTATGCATAAGATACGGAATTTTATATATTTCAAATTCAGTGCTCTTGATATACTTTCTTAAAATGCTATTGTTGGATTATCTCATGTCTTTAAAATGGAGTATATCATTCATGAGTACTGATGAATTAGTAATAGCTCTTAGTTGAAAGTCTTTGCCTGGTGTGTTAGGATAACTTCACGTTACTACTCCATACTTCTCACTCTGCTCTGTTCCCCAAGATTCTGTATGTTCTGTGTCAGCAGGCTCTCTTGCCCCCTGACTCTCAGTTGGCTTCAGCTACAAGTAGGAACCTTCTAGTCATCTGGAGGAGGGCTGGCAGAAAGGGAAGTCAGAACATTTAATCCCCAGCTCCCTGTCTCAGTGTAAGACTGGCCTTGAGTTGGCTCTGTCCTTCAATGAGTGGTCAGATGATGCTCTTCACACATCCCTTTCTGTCTCTGAGTGCTGTGCCCCTTCAAGCTAGGGATAATGTGTGAGAAAAACTTAACATAGCAGGCCTGAATGCTTGTCTTTAGAAAGACCTGCTTACAAAGCTGGCCTTTGGCTGGCATCTGGGATTTGGATTGTGTGATGACTCCCACCATCCTCAAAATTATTAAGAAGGGCTCACTGTCCCTTAAATTTTGTACAGATTACATGGTTTATGCTTGTTGGGCTGCAACACACAGGAAATACTGGCCTCCATTTCCCCAGTTTTGAGACCAAAGAAGGAGTCTGGAGTCAGTGACAGAGACATGAATGATTTAATGGATGGGGAAGCTTACATGTCTGAAGCAAGGTCCTGGAGTGACACCCCACCGTATGCAGGGGAGAGCAGGCAGGACATGGCTGTAGCCTTCACTGGGGGGTGGAAGGGATTGCCAGTTATAGGGGGAATTACCTCTGGCTGGCTCTTCAGTTACCAAGGAAACCAGCAGTGGACCACGCCCTTCACTGCCTCTGATAAGAACAATCATTAGCTGGGACCTGGGGCAAGTATGTAGGAAGGTCAGTCCTCTGAGTAGGATGTAGGTGAAGCAGGCACTGGTTGAACAGAGGATGTACAGAGAGCAAGAGGACAGCCCTCTTGAGTGGCCTGACCATACAGTGCCTAACACCTGCTTGCTTTCTGGGAGTTTGGAATTTTGGTGTGTGCCAGGCAGAGACTACCTACATGAACGGTCCCCAGTATAGACACTGGGCACTGAGTTTCTAATGAACTTCTCTGGTTGGCAACATTTCACGTGTGTTTTTATATGTTGCTAGGGAAATTAAGCCCATCCTCTGTAACTTGAAGCTTGTGCCTGGGTTCCCCCAGACTTTACCCATGTACCTTTTCCCTTCTTTGATTGTACTCTGTATCCTTTTGCGGTAATAAATCTTACCCATGAGTAGGGCTATATGATGAGTGAATGAATTTCTAGTGAATCATTGAGCCTGGGATTGGTCTTGACCCGTGACAGAAGTAGTAAAAGAGCTCTGCTGTTACCATACCCCAGAGTACTGCTCCATGTCTTTTGATTCCTTTACATTCTGCCCACCCTTTTGAAAAGAGTTTCTTTATTAAGCTCTTTGTTAAATCACTTGAGTGTGCACTTTCTTTTCTTCTGAAACATTGACTATCACCTAGTGACTGCAGATACTTCATATAATAATACTGATAATTGATCGATTCGTGATCGATTCGTGATTTAAAATTTTTTCTCAACAGAAAGATTAATGGTTTACAAAATAAGTTAACACAGCAAACTGTGCCTTTGTCATTTTATTCAATGAGAAAGTCCGATTACATTATGCTTCTCTAAATGGATGAAGGGTTATGCATCTTAAACCAGAGACGGGTAAATAAACTGGTGGTTGATTGCCCTGAAAATATAGTTAGACATTGTTTTTCTCCTTTACCTTTCTATCTTCTGGGGAAAAAAATGTAGACTGATTCTCCAAAATAGGGAGACTATGAAAAATATAGTGATAAGAAACAGTGTGTTCGTAGTATATATTTATACTATAAAAATATCACTAAAATAGTGAGGTGAATGCTCTTATGTGCCTGATGGAAGAAAACATATTATCTCTAACAATCACAGCATTTTTTATTTTATTATATTTTTTGTACTATACAGCAGTTTCTTATTAGTTACCTATTTTGTATATATTAGTATATATATGTCAATCCCAATCTCCCAATTCACCCCCCTCCCCGCCCTGCTTTCCCCCCTTGGTGTCCATATGTTTGTTCTCTACATCTGAATCGCAGCACTTTTTAAATTGAAGTATAGTTGATTTACAGGGTTTTGTTAGTATCAGGTGTACAGCAGAGTGCTTCAGTTATATACATATATTTATATATATATTCTTTTTCAGATTTTTTTCCATTAGAGATTATTACAAGATATTGAATATAGTTCCCTGTGCTAAACAGTAGGTCTTGTTGTTTATCTATCTTATGTATAGTAGTGTGTATCTTTTAATCCCAAACCCCTAATTTAACCCTTCTCCCGCCTCCCCCCCCCCCCACTGATTTCCCCTTTGGTAACCATAAGTTTGTTTTCTATGTTACAATCACAGCATTGTTAACAGGCGTTATAAACAATCATAGCAACTCTAACAGGTGCTTGGTGTTCACGTAATACACTTAATTTGTTTCTGGCTAATATTTAGACTATTTAACATCCTTAGCATCCACAGCTATTTGTATCATCAGCTATTATTCTTTCTTTTACACTGCGCTCTGTGACGCAAGATGAAACATTGTGCTTAATGGAATGGAAAACTTCCTTTTAAAAAAATCCAAAAATTACACGACTTATTTCAAGTTTCAACACAATTTATGTGTATCAACTTTTAATTTAATTAAGTAGAAAATAAATATTATGCATCCTTGGATAGTGTCTCTGAAAAATTCAAAGAAAGAGGTGGAGAGTTAGAGAAATACTGTATGTTTTCATTTATATGTGGCATCTAAAAAAAATGAGCAAATAGAACAAAACAGAAACAAACTCATGGATACAGAGAACAAACCAATGGTTGCCAGAGGGGAGGCGGGGAATGGGTGAAATAGGTGAAGGGGATTAAGAAGTACAAACTTCCAGTTACAGAATAAATAAGTCACAGGGATGTAGTGTACAGCACAGGGAATATAGTTAATAATGCTGTAATAACTCTGTATGGTGCATTATCTATACAAGTATCAAATCACTATGTTATACACCTGAAACGAATATAATATTGTAAGTCAACTATACTTCAGTAAAAAAAAGTGCTTATGTAAACTTTTGTGGTTTTCTTTCCCCCCAACCACATTCATGTCAGCTGCATTGACCTACAAACGTATCTTATGTTTATAGATAAAAAGCTGTGTTTTAGAGAACTCATGATGTATACCCTTTGTTTATTAATGTCTTGGTAAACCACATGTCTTCTTGATAAAGTAATCCTGAATCAGAAAGACCTCTTTGCTGGATATCTTACTTAAGTTTACTTGTGTCCTTATTGATTGCCTTTGCTGATACATGCTCTCTCCATTGTAATTTAGCTCCATCCCAGCAACCTCCACCCAGAGGAAAAGTTCAAAATTCTTCTGCTATCAGTGTTTCCTGGAGTCCACCTGATTCTCCAAATGCCCACTGGCTCACTTACAGTTTATTCAGGGATGGTTTTGAAATCTACACAATTGAAGATCAATACCCATACAGTGAGTTTCAAGGTTTGGTGATGGAAAGATATAATATTCTGAAAATTGATACATTAGTTAAGTTCTTTGACATTGAGGAGACATGTTGTTGTCTAGCATGGAGTGTTTCAGCAGAGAGAGAATTACAAATCTCACTAGTAATCAAAGAAACGCAGTGAAAATGAGATGCTTATTATTTGTTAAGACATGAATGCTTATCAGAGCCTCAAAGATGAAAACAAATTACCCTTTCCAGGATTAATGAGGATATGGAGAAGCTAGAACTTACATAAACTGCTGGGCTATCTGTGAGGGTTCATTGGTATGACTTTTCGCGTGGGATAACTTGTTAAAATATATGAGAAACCTTTTGCAAACCATTTGACTCAGCAAACCTACTTTAGAAAATGTATCTCAAATGAATAGTCATAAAGGGACACCAAATCACAAAATATGTCCAAACCTGCACTATTTGTAATTGCAAAATATTGGAAAAAGTCAGACATTCAACAAACTTTCAGCAAATCATGGTACATGACATAATAGAATCTGGTGCATTATTAAGTAAATTGTAGAATATGGTCACCTATAAAGTACTCTCTTAGTTTAGTTATTAATGAATGGGAAACGTCCATGAAATACTGTTTAAGGTAACTAAAAGATATTAAAATAATCTATGAATTATATTTTAATTTAAAATATATAAAAATACTGGAAGACTTACAACAAACTGGTCTATCATTTTTCTGAGTATAAGGATTATAGAAAATTTATCAAATATTTCTGTTATAAGGGGTTCACATTTTAAATTCTCAGGTTGAAAAATGGACTTTTCAAAAAGGGAAATCAGAGTCCTAACATTCAAGCAAATAGTATAATTTTATGCATACATTGCCATTTCCACAGAGGTAAAACCCAGCAACATGGAACTAAATTGAGAGAAGGATGTGAACAAACCATGAAGACTATCTTTGCACCTGAAACTATTATGAAGATTTTGAAGGAGCTTGTAGAAATCAAACTATTTAGACACATTATCTTAAAAAGATTTACTCAGATGTTTTAGATACTTTTTCCCCTAAAGACAGAAGGAAAACTTGGAAATTTTCTTCCAGCCCTGTCTTCTCTGATGTTTGCTTTGGTCATGTTTAGCTACAAGCTAGTTTAAGAAACTAGTTTAAGAAACATTGAAACAGTGATTCCAATTCAGGTTTCCATGCTGTTCTCTTTGTTTAAGACCCAGTTTTCCAAATTCTAGTTTAACATGATTAATTAATTAGAAAAGTATATAAAGCTATGTAAAAACACTGAAGTTCCATAATCTTTCTGAAAATGATTAGGAAGGTGCCCTTGTTTTGACATATTGATTGGCGTTACAACTTTTGCATAGCATACAGTTTTATTTTGTGTATATTATAGTAGGTTACATTTTGCACCCAGTTCTGTATGACTTATGTTATTACATTCAGTACTCTGTGTTAACTCTAAATGTCTCTTCAGTGCCTCTAGTCTTCTTTGAAGTTAATGGAAGCTCTGAACTTTATAATGCAGATTGCAAAGGGAAAGGAACATCTGTCTACATCTGCCATGTTGGCAAAGCATCCTAAAAACCTGCTACTAGAATGTTTATTTTCTTCCAAATGTCAGCATGATCCAGGTGTCCTGAAACTTAAGTTTTTGTGGTAGAAGAAGAGAGAGTTATTAAAATATTGAAAGTGATTTTGAAGATGACACTATTACTGGTTGAATTATTTCTTAAGTTGTATATTAGGGTCACTCTATTTTCCATATAGGTTAATTCAATAGTAAAATTAAACCTCAATTATACCCTTCAACCCAGAGGCATGTTTTACATAGTAACATATAGTGATCTATTTTAGAGAACATTACATGTGAGTACAACACTCTGGCTCTTTTTCATGATTGCACTAATATAGAATCCAAATAACAGTTTCTTACACAATAAATGTGTGCTCGTTCACTAATCAGAAATTTATATAATCCTATCAAACAGGTATTATTTCTTAAATCCTTACTTTTCATTAAAAAATGCCACTTCTGGCATTTCTTGACAATCACTATAATTAATGATATGCAAATTATCTGCATGATGGCATTTGAACAGTAAGAACAATTGGTTAATGCTGTCAGAATTTTGTATCATTCTAATAATACCCTCATGTTTATTACTCTATTTCCAGTGTGTGGATAGCATGTGTAATATGAAGAGGAAACAGTACTTATATCCAGTCGTATGAACACAAATCTTTGGGTTAAATAAAGGCATTTGGAATTATAGGTGGAGAATCATTGAACTTTTCAAAGAAAATTAATAGTGTGTCTTCCAAGCAAGTTTGGCCATTTGGTTGAGACCATTATAGAATTCCCTGTTAGAATAAAACTTTTCCTAGCTGGCCTGATGCACTAAGGGATTCTCCAGGGCAGTAGTTTCCAACCTAAGATCATAACACACCGGTATTTTCATTTTTAGATCTTGCAAATTATTTGTTCTTAGTAATACCTGCTAGTAATGATGGAATAATTTTAAAGTTTATAAATAACTTTTTAAAAGGAAGTTAAGGTATAGTCAGTGGTTCCCCTAGGCAACATTTCACTCATTTTGCATCCTAATTAGTTTTCAAGAGTAGAAGAGAAAGGTGTAAGTTAGCACAGTGGGCATTACATAATCAGCACCTAATACCATCACCCCTGCAGTCACGATTAGGGCTGCCAATAGGTATTTTATGTGTTATAGGGGTGAAGAGAACAGCTATTGTAGGGAACAGCACACTTTTGATAGTATTGAAGTTTTAAGGGGTGGTCAGTAAATCATATTATCTTTTCCTACTTGAGTTTGAAACTAAAGGGGAACTAGACGTAAGGATTCCATCTATAAGATGGAAATGAAAAATAACAATCATCATCATTATTAATAGAAGCCAGATTGGAAAATATACATTTTCTCCTGCAGGAAGACAGATTAGAAAAGAAATCAGTGGGCTGGGGATGCTTTCCTTTCCCCCCCCCCCACCCAAATTCACAATCGGTTAAATCTTTCCTCCTTTGGGTCACCATGAGTGGGGAGATAGTCCTTAAATGTTACTCCAGGGAAATGCTTTCACAGGAAAACTAGAGGAAGATTATGTCTACGTGTGACCATTGCTTACGTCACTAGGGACATTAACATAGTTTAAGATGAGAGTTTTAAACAACACTGTATCTTAGTGAACTCTGGGATTTCATTTCTACCTTTAATGTCATTATCATTTATTATTCTATACCACATCAAAGGATCAATGTAACAAGGGTAAGATGGTTCAGTTACCTCTGAGAGAAATAAACCTAAAAAACCCAGAAAATATAAGCAGGGGGATAAGAATGAAAACAGAATAGATGAAAATAATGTTTTTTATTATAAGGGTCTTAATACTATTTCCTAGAAAAAAAATGTGTATATGAAGAATCATTCATTCATTCTTTGTTCACTGCTTTGTTCACTGCTTACTGCAGACCAGGAACGGTACCAGCCACTAGAAATACAAGGATGGAAGGAACAGTTCTCATTATTGAAAAGAGATATAGATAAATAAACCAAGATTACAAAGTAATATATTAAATATTGTACCAGAATAGACTTAAGAGTATTAAGAAATATTTTTAGAATATTTCTGAGTATCCTATAACTGGAGGAGGGGTAAGAAGCAACCATGCCTGTGAGGGCAGAGATAGTGATTGAGAACCATTGAAAGTTCCACAAAAGCGGGTGATGTGAGGTGAATTAACCAGATACCACAGTAGAGGAAGAATTACTCTCATGGAAGAAATTGTACAAGACAAGGCATGAAGGTGTGTGTGAGAAAATAAGGTTAATTCAGGCAACTTGCACAGCTCCATGTAGCTCTGGTGGGTGAGAATGCCACACACGGGGGCTGGGGTCAGCCAATATTGTGACCCAGTGCATCTCTAAAGAGGAATTTCATGATGTTCTTGTGCAATAATTTCTCTAAACGCCTGATTTTGATTTGAAGTTGTATAACTTTTTATTATAAAAGTGGTATATCCAATTAAGAAAATTTAAAGGAAAAAAAATTAAAGCGTCACAATTCCAGCATTCTAGTGCAAAAACGAATTTCATTTTGGAAAATTTCTGGGAGAATATGTACTTCAGTTTATTTTGCATAATAATCAAGTCTATGCAGTATTACATTTCATATTTTTTCTCGTATTGCTGTATGGTCTTCATCACTATTGTTTTAACTAACTAATATAATATTAGAATCCTATTAATGTAATATTAGACTAATATAACTCATTAAGAAATTCAACTTTAATTTATTTAAACATTTCCTATTATAAATAACACATCAGTCATTTTATATGCTTCCCAAGGAAGTGTTTCCCAAGAATATGGCTAAAGATCATGGTCTCATAAAAGAGTTTTTAGTGTATACTTGTACAAGTTATCAATTTGTTGCCTCTCCGTTTCAAACCTTGGCTTCATTGCCTGCTTTGTGGTAATGGAGCTGGAACCTGTAAACATTTCTCCTTTACTAGCCGGTATGATGTTGCACTCTATCAGTAGAGGGTGTTGGAGGGATCCTGCAGGAGATGGAGGTTTCTCTTCCTGGTTCTGGTGTGCACCCCTCTCAGGAGATCACTCACCAAGTGATGTTCAGCCATACACAGCTGCCAAGCTACCCTTGGGCAGCTTTGCTTTCCTTGGCACTCTGCCAGTAAGTTTTTTCTCTGTAGAGCACCTGAGGTGCTAGAGGCCAGATCCCAAGGGAGTTCTGCCTTCATGGAACCTCAGCGAACTTCACCGTCAAGTGGGTCACGGTTGCACCCTGTCCAACGAAGTCTGATCTCATCCCAGGTCTTATCTCTTCCAGTTCTGTTCCTTCCCTAGGTGCTCTGCTTCAGCCCTGGGGGTCATGATTTTTCCCTGTCTCTGTCTCTTCTCTTCCCGCATTCTTTAGAGGTTTCTGGTCCCCTAAGTAAGTAAAACCCTTTTGTACTCAATCATTCTGTGTATTCCACTTTCCTTGTTCAGATTACTCCGTGCTTTCTGTGACCTGACTGGACTCTAGTCTGATATTCAACATATTTTCATGAAGAATTTGCAATGACATATGTAACAGAATGTCAAAATAACCCTTCACTCAACTGGTCACTGCCTTAGTCTCTTTAGGCTGCTATAACAAAATACCACAGGCTGAGTGGCTTCTAAACAACAGAAATTTATTTCTCAGTGTTCTGGAGGCTAGAAGTCCAAAGTCAGGGTGCCAGCACGGTTGGGTTCTGATGACGGCCCTCTTCGGGGTTGCAGTCTGCCAACTTCTCGCTGTGTCCTCACATGGTGAAAGGGATGAGGGATTTTTCTGGGCCCTCTTTTGCAAGGGTACTAATGCCCTGTGTGGACTCCACCCTCATGATGTCATCATTTTTCAAAGTCCCCCCACCTCCTAATACCATCACCTTGGGCATTAGGTTTCTAGCATATAAAAAAGGACGCTGTATCATACAAAGAACAAAACAAAAGCTTTAGCTTCTAAATATGCATCATTACAAAAGGCACTTTTCTTATATTGTACTGCACAATAAAAGTAACCAGTATTTGCTTCATCTCAGTTTTTAAAAATATGAACCATACTTTTATTCAAAAGGGTGGATTGGTGTAGTTTAATGTAGTTATGTTATATAACAGAAAAATAATTAGAAATGTTTCCTTGCCAATTTGTGGAATGTAACTCTTTTCTTTTTTTTTTTAAATTTCAGATATTCAGTACTTCTTAGACACTGCGCTGTCACCATATACCTCCTATTCCTATTACCTCGAGACCAGCAGCTTGAGTGGTTCAACAAGGAGTGCAGCTGTCACCTACAGGACAAAACCAGGGGCCCCAGAGGGAAGCCTGAACTTAAGTTATATCAGTCCTATTAGCTCAGACTCTGTGACACTTACCTGGGCTGTACCTTCAAATCGTTCTGGTCCTATCGAGAAATATATTTTGTCCTGTGCTCCTCTAGATGGCATCCAGCCCTGTGTTCCCTATGAAGGTCTTGAAACCACCGCTACCATCTGGAATCTGGTTCCATTCACCAAATACCGTTTTGCTGTACAGGCGTGTACTAGTGGAGGCTGTTTACACAGCACCCCTCTGACAGTGACCACAGCCCAGGCACCTCCCCAAAGGCTGGGTCCACCCGAGGTGCGGAAGATCAGTTCCACAGAGCTTCACGTAGAATGGGCTCCACCGATGGAACCAAATGGTAGGAATTCAAGGCCGAGATTTCCCATTCTTGGGTAAAACGTGGAGGAGAATCTGGGTATTTGGAATTGTGCAATAAGATTCTGACAACCATTTTCAGTTTTATAACTGCATGATGTCATAATTGGGAAACAATTTCTAAAGATATACTATTTGTCCTGGTTAGTAGAATAAGTATATTTCTTTAATCTAATAACAAATTCCACTCATTTAAATTGCCCCCTAGAAGGCTAATATTATCTTTGCTCTTAGTGACATCTGCCATAACACAAATGATGTTTCTAATTTGAAACTCACTTAGGAAATGCATTATATGTGACTGTGTCACAAGTGAGGGCACCCATAAGCAGTAAATTTTCTTTTAAGCAAGAAGAAGATATGAAATAATACAAAAAATATGTATATAGGCTAGCTGACTCCATTAAGTTAATTTTTGGGCTTATATAATTGAACCCTTGGTTATACAGGCCAGCACACCTTCGTAGATTTTTAGTAATTTAATATCATGTACGTATTATAACAAAAGCTTTTTTCTTAGGATTTTTAAGTTACTTGATAAAACGAGGTGGAAATGAACTGTAATATTCTAATATTTATGTAAACAAGGCTTATGTTAAGCAGATAATCAAATCAAAATCCCCAAATTTGAAACTATACAAATTGAAGGTACAGTGATCAAATTTCCGAAAAGAGATAGCCATTCTTAGCATAAATTATGACCAATCATCCTGAAAAATATTGAATTTACCTATCATAAATTATAGTTATTTTGTGTTTGTATACTTTTGCGCTGTTTTCATTTTCCATGAATATGCTTTTCAGTAATATGCATTCATGTAGCTATCAACTTGTAGTTTGGTTTTTTTTTTAATAAGTACCTATCATGTGGATTACCAAGAAAATAGACAGGTAATTGAGTCAGAAGCACAAGGAAAGCCAGGACTCTTCACATAACCTACCTAACATCACCCCACCCCTAAAATAGCCCATTTGTCTAATAAGTCCTCTTTGTTCACCGTTTCACTTTTCTAGGCATAATTATAAGATATGAACTATACATGAAAAGACTGAGATCTAATGGAGAAACCAGGTCAGCAGAAAGTCGAGTTTTTCAGAGCAGTGGCTGGCTCAGTCCTTACCCACTTGCAGAATCAGCCAATGAAAATGCATTAGAACCTCCCGAACCAACCACAATCATCACTGGCTTGGAGCCGTACACCAAGTACAAGTTTAGAGTCTTAGCTGTGAACATGGCTGGGAGTGTGTCTTCTGCCTGGACCACAGGAAGAACGGGAGAATCAGGTGAAGACTAATGCTTTGAACTCTACTTTGGAAACTCCTGAATGAAAATATTGCCTCAAAGTAAAGTCAACAGCACTAAATACATTCGAAAAGCAAGAGCTGTACATTTACATAAACCAAGGAAATATTGAATGCATAGATTGGTTTCATAGATAACTCAAGGTCACAAAGTTCTTGCAGTAAGTTCTAGGGAAAAAAATAATGTTTTAGTTGTTACTTCAAGGCGCCAAAATGACTTAACTGTAGTTATAGTCTTTTGGGAATGCTTGTCAAAAATAGCAATTGGTTTCCAGTCCTGAAGTGGGCTGGCCATATGTCCCATCTTGCTCCAAATTCAGTACAATTTATGTTCAGTGGAAGATATAACTGTTACCAGTTTCACAAATCTGTTTTTGTTTTTCTTTCTCTTTCCAAAACAAATAGCTTAGATACCAAATTGTACCTTAAAATATAATCCCAGACATCAAAATCTATAATTTACAAGTGTGTTTATAAGCAGTTGGCAATATGGTAAGGAAAGATGGTGAAAAGTTTTAATTTTCTTAAGATAGCTTTACTAAGGCAAATGAGATATTTTTAATCCTCCACCTCATTCTTTATATTATAAACACTTCAAATTTCATGAGCCCTTGACAAAAAAACTACACTTTTGTTATGCTTTGAATCTATAGATATACAAAGAAACCCACATCCCGATTTAAATTGGATCTGTTCGGACTGTGGAGGGTAAGTGTAGCTTCAAGTTTGATGTCCAAGGGAATCATTTCATGAATAAAATGTGCATTGTGCTTGAGCATCTCTTAATGACTCCCAGCCATCTTGTCCAAATAATAGGGCCATGATAGCACAAGTGATGAGCCATGGCATTCCGGAAGGGGAAAGTCAAGGTCAGAAATGAAAAGTAATGGATGAAACAGCAATACTGGACCCTCATAATCGTATGGGTCACTGGCTAATGAAAGTGCAATGAGGTCCTTTGATAATACACCTTTGGTTAGCACATTTAAAATCCATATTAAGATCTCAAGGATGGCAGGGGGAGAATGTATGTGTGTATGTCCCTGAACATTTCAATCCAGATTTACTGAAAACTTTTCGAATTTCTTCGGGGTTATTTAGAACATTTTCGATTTCCCTCTTTCTAAAGAGTAATATTCTCCCAGGAGCTCAGTGAATTACTTCTCTACATAAGAAGTCCAGTATGTCACTATGCATTGTTCTAAACTTTGTGGACTGAGACATATTGTTTTTGTGGCTTCTCCTTTCAAAGACGTCATAAGACCTATGGTTTCCTCTCCAGCTATCTACTAGTTACCTTTATGAACACAAGCAAATTCCTATTTTTTAATTTTGTAAATGGAAAATATCTTTGTTAGTAATGTGAAGGTGGAGAACATCCTTGCAGATATAAAAATAAGTGAGTGAGTAGCTTTTATACACACCAGCATCTTCTTTGATTTTTAAAAATTAGAATATTACGTAAGGAGTGAGGAGTTTCAGAAACTAGGATAAATGTGTGAATTCAGGTTGAAAACCTGTGAATACAGCATTCATTGTCTTGGCTGTTGTTATTGTTGTTGTTAACAGCGCCTGTATTCATGACCCCTCCTTCAGTCTCCGCCCTCTCACCGTACTCGCTCAATGTGTCCTGGGAGATGCCAGCAGATAATGTGACAAGAGGAAAAGTTGTGGGGTATAACGTCAGTATGGTTTCTGAACAATCACCTCAACAATCTAGTCCGGTGGTGTTTTCACAGGTATTGTTATTTTCAACTAACGACCTTTCAGAATTGAATTATGTCTTCATATTGACATTTTCTGTATTTGCAGAATTCTGACAGAATTTTCATTTATATTGGGTTGGCCAAAATGTTTGCTCAGTTAATGAATACATTCAATAAATTTCTTGGTGAAAATGAAAAATATGTCTTATTTTTACTTAAAACCGAATGAAGTTTTTGGCCAACCCAGTACAATCCTTAAAGGGGGCATTCGTTTCTTAATATAATATTTATATATACAAGGCTCTAAATACTTATATCACTCATTTTTCCTAATATAAGGGTATATGGAAATAAAGTTGGTATAACTTTGTTTCATGAAATCTGCTTTTTCCACTTAGCATATATCCTTAAATATCTTGCAGGAAGCTGACATTCAGTAGCTGTGTACTATCATATGGGTGCACAATAATGATTCAACCAATCCACAATCAATTGAAATGTCTATTGTATTAATTCTCTTGGAAATCTAAATGACATTGATAAGAACATCTTATATGTACATTTTGCATATTTCTGTTTCCTAAGAATAAATTCTGAGGGATGCAGTTTATCACAGCTTATAGCAAAGGCTGTGAACATGTTCAAGGTTTGGGATATGTAGTGACATATTTCCTTCTAGTGAGTTATATCCAGCCAGCAGTAATGAGAATAATGATCATAGGTAAAGATTACTGAGGCTTTACTGTGTACATAGACTGATTCATTTGATATGTATAATAATCCTGGAGGATGAGAGGCTCCTGTTACCCTCCAGTTTATGGTGTGACCAGTGTCCTTTCTATCAGCATAAGAGTGACCAATGACAAAGACCGGCTGATGTCAACTGGACAAGTCATTCTGCATACTTGGCTGTTCAGCATCTCTTCTGAGGAAGATGCTCTTTGGAGGACATTAACAGGACATGAAAAGATCTTCGCACTTACTTGATGCCCTGTCCCGTGGGCCTATCCACATTCTTCTTCCCTAGACATCCTAGTTCCTGATTTTCTAGTCTTTTTTTCTTTTATGGCCATGTTCAATACAACCAAACCACAGCCATATAATTCAGGGACCCTTCCCTTTCCACACAGGATAAATCACCAGGTGCACTACCTAAAGTTTTGCCCATTGAAAGGATTTCTTTTTATTGCTGGGCTTTAGGACCATCCCTGAATGGAGCTATAGAGCAGCCAGCACCCATTTTTGACTTCATTAACCACATACTAAGACAACCCATCCGCAAACCAAACCACATTTTTCTACTCTCACAAGTCTTAAGGTTCCTCCGAGGAGTCATAGGTAGGAGTTGAGATTGAGCCAGCAGTGTCAGAATGGTGGATGACATGTGGGTTTGGATTACCAGCTAGCACAGCATATTATGCGTTCTGGCTGTTACCTGTATTATAATATTCTATTCCAAGGAACTAAGATAAGAAAAAAAAAACCATAGTTTATACAACACATCCCAGAAATCAACTTGTTTTTATCCCGCTTTTACCAATTACTTGCCATATCACACATCTCTGTGCTTCAGGTTTTATTCATGTGTAAAATGGGAAAACAATTTCTGCTTATCTATACAGTTTTTGTAGAGCTTGACAAATATTAGATATTGTTATTATTAGTGATTATTAATGGGATATGGCTACATTACATTTTATAAAATATTATTCAATGGGACAGGAAAATTTTTATATTGACAAAATTTATGTATATAAATCTTCTGTTTGTTTAAAAGTCTTTTCTTTGTGTCTGAATTAAAATAAGAATATAGATATGTCATTTTATTCTCCCTCTTATACCCTCTCCTGCAAACATTCATCTACCTAATCATATATTCAAGAAAGTGAAATCACAAGTGGCAAAGTCAAATTTTTTATGTTCTCAACAATTAAATTTGTATCCACACTGACCTGAGCATGTCTTGTTATAATCTTGGTAAATAAATAGCCAAAATTTCTGGGGAAAGCCTACTGTAAAAATAACTGTTAAAGGATCTTTACCTAAGAATGTGGTAGAAGACATATATAGAAGTGATGCTATTATCATTGTAGTATTTTAAACTCCTACAAAGTTCTTCTCACCTCTTTAAAGATTAATCCCACAAAAACTTTCAATTAGGTACATCCTTTAAGACTTGTTAAGATGAGTCTATGTACATGATAAAGACACAGTTTATCTGAGTGATGATTTTGCATGCCCCAAGCTCTAGGATAAGTGTCTCTTAAAAATCATGTAATTTATAACAACTATATGTAGAGAAGAAGTAAAATTTCATCAAAATTAGTATTAGTCTACATTTTATCTTTATTACGTTTCATTTTGTGTTCTTTAAAAATTTTTTTTTAAATAGATCTTTATTGGAGTATAATTGCTTCACAATACTGTGTTTCTGTTGCACAACAAAGCGAATCAGCCCTATGCGTACACATGTCCCCATATCCCCTCCCTCTTTTTTTTTTAACCTTTTTATTGGAGTATAATTGCTTTACAATGGTGTGTTAGTTTCTGCTTTATAACAAAGTGAATCAGTTATACATATACATATATCCCCATATCTCCTCCCTCTTACCTCTCCCTCCCGCCCTCCCTATCCCACCCCTTTAGGTGATCACAAAGCACCGAGCTGATCTCCCTGTGCTATGCGGCTGCTTCCCACTAGCTATCTACCTTACATTTGGTAGTGTATATATGTCCATGCCACTCTCTCACTTTGTCCCAACTTACCCTTCCCCCTCCCCGTGTCCTCAAGTCCATTCTCTAGTAGGTCTGTGTGTTTATTCCCATCTTGCCCCTAGGTTCTTCATGACCATTTTTTTTTGTTTTTTAGATTCCATATGTATGTGTTATCATATGGTATTTATTTTTCTCTTTCTGACTTACTTCACTCTGTATGACAGACTCTAGGTTCATCCACCTCACTACAAATAACTCAATTTTGTTTCTTTTTATGGCTGAGTAATATTCCATTGTATATATGTGCCACATCTTCTTTATCCATTCATCTCTTGATGGACACTTAGGTTGCTTCCATGCCCTGGCTATTGTAAATAGAGCTGCAGTGAACATTGTGGTACATGACTCTTTTTGAATTATGGTTTTCTCGGGGTATATGCCCGGTAGTGGGATTGCTGGGTCGTATGGTAGTTCTATTTTTAGTTTTTTAAGGAACCTCCATATTGTTCATCCCCTCCCTCATGATGTGTTCTTGAGACAAAGAATAACTTGTTTAAAAATGATTCAAGTTTTTAAATTAAATAAGAAATACCTTAATGTATTTTATCTTAAAAACAATTTCATTTTCTAAAAATCTACATTAAATCCCATGAAGATTGTGCTAAATGAGATAAATCTTATAGCAATATTAAGTAAGATTTACTCATTTCAAAGTTTTATTTTTCTTAGAAAATTTTAAATCACATTGCACAAAAGAAAAAAGTTTATATCTTCAAAACCTAAGTAGCCATTTTAAAATTGGAAAAAAGATTAATAATTCAGTGTTTGATGCTTTTCTGATTTCTAACTGTAATTGCAAGAAAATGGTGCCAGTGTTTGAAATTATTCCTAGATATTTTGAATCTCCAAAGTCACCTTTATTTCTGAAAAATGTTATGTAAGCAATATAATTTATATTCCAAACACACTGCTTTCTAGAACTACTCAGTTTATGAAATTTTAAAGTCAGTACCCAGGCACATATTCCAAATGAATTTTATTGTACTCCTAAAGGGAAAACAAAATCTAGAAATTGACTCCAAATGTTATTAATCTTTACAGTTAGCTGTAGTATTTATATTTATGGAAGATTATTTCATATGAATGTATATCAGTATCCCTTAGAAAAATAGCTTCGTACTCATGCTTGCTGTCAGACTATCCATTTTAATGACTTTTTTTTCCTGAGTATAATCACCAGTGGTCTTTGTATCTACAGACTAAGCAAATTTACATGGTTGCTTTTGATCAATTCTAGTTATAATGACAGGACAAGCTCTCAGTGCTTATTGTTTAATTACTTGTTTATGGACCATAGAGTCTCCTTTGCTCAAATCTGCTATTTTCATTTGAAAATGTGTGATAAAGACAGTATTTCAAAAAAAAAATGTAACTGATCAATCTGCTTATGCTCAGTTGTACAAGAAAGATAATTGAGAATTGACTTCATGTGGGTGCTCAGTAATCTTTCCTTTTTTCCCCTTTTCCTTCCTGTGGCTTTTTTTTTTTAAAAACAAATGATGGGATTGATTGAACATAGTGACATCTTTCTGTACCAGCTCCATCACCTAGCATGTGGGCATTACTGCCCTGGGTTCATTTTGGCCAAGCCCCGTGGTTTTATTTGGACTTTTTCACGATAACAATGACAGTGTCACCATTCTTTATCTGTACCATCAGTGACACGAACTGCACCACCATGCTGCTTTATGAGGCAATAACTCGGATTCCTCATTTATCCACTCAGGAACTGGATTATTACCTCATAAAGCAGTGTGATTGTACAATTATCAATTAAATCCTAGCTTGTTGAGGCCCTTCAAAAATAATTCCTTTTCCTAATCATGGTTGGCAATAATTCCCCCTGTCAGAATTCCTGGAACTTTGCTTGTCAAGCTAATATTTCACACTGATTATCTATTATCTGACTTCTGTTTTTTTTGCTTCACAGGTGTTGTGCACTGCTAAATCCCAAGAACTGTCTTATATTGTAAAAGGACTACAACCTTATAGGATATACAACTTTACTATTTCTTTGTGCAATTCAGTTGGTTGTATAACCAGTGCTTCGGGAGGAGGACGGACTTTAGCAGCAGGTAAGCAAGTTCTAAAGGACATGAAAAATACATTGTGTATTTATAAACAAAACACCTACAAAGCTCAATACCTTCTTTAGTTTGGACATAATATTTGTCTTTTCTGCTTCCTCCTTCTCCCTCACTAGCCCTTATTGCTACTGACCTTGACATAGAAAAAGATGACACAGAAAAAGAAACTTAAGAGCCCTGAACATTCCTGAGTTGCAACTGTGTCACCATAAGAAACATAATTAGATGCAGAGTGACTACAGGGCTCCCACCACCCTAAGTCCTAAAGGTGTCCCAACAATTGTTTGAAGTGTTTGGCAGGCTTCTTCTGAGGACTCAGAATACTCCTCCTCTCAATCCTAACTTTTTTTGTGTGGGATTTGGTCTATCCCCTCCTGCCCCATGGAGCTAACAGCAGACATGCAGAAATTACTGGGTTGCCCTGGTGTCATATTTTGCCTTTATTGGATAGGCAGTAGTGTGCTTATTAATCTGTTTATTATGAATATGAAGCTCCTAAGTACATAAAATTGAAATAACGACTTGTTATGAAGTATAATCTTACCAAGAAATAGTTTGTATAATTTTTTGCTTCCTTCACTTACGACAAATTAGGTTCACACAAACTTGATTACAGGTATTATTAACACCTATATAACCCAATTACTTACCATTTAGGATATTTTCAAATCAGTTTTTCTGTCAGCATCCAACAAGGCTTAGATTCCTGGTGCTCTTTAAGGAAATGTCCAGATGTGAGGAGGTTAAGAGACTCCTAGGCGAATGACAGATAGCATGCAAACATGTTTAGCTATGAAAATACTCCTTAGACTTTCTTCCTTACTGTCTTCATATACAATTCCATAGTTTTTGTCTTGTTTTATTTTGTTTTCGTTCTGGAAAAACTTGTTTGGCTCAAATTATCTTGTATCGATATACAACAAACTTCAAATATAAGAAGTAATTTTGCTTCTTCAACTTGTCCACCGATGATGGGGACTTCCCTGGCAGTCCAGTGGTTAAGACTCTGTGCTCCCAGTGCAAGGGGCACGGGTTCAATCCCTGGTTGAGGAACTAAGATCCCCACGTGCTATGTGGCACGGCCAAAAAAAAAAAAATTTTTTTTTCAATAATGAGAATGACTCCAAAGTTCCAAGTAATTATGTTTTATTATCTCTGACTGAACTCTTTGCGTTTTTACATATTTAACCTATATGTACAAGTATTTATGGTGTACCTAGCTTGAACAAAAAACGCCATGCTCCTATAAGAATATTTATGTATTTTTATATACTATGTTATTAGAGAGTTACAGAGTGTGGATAACAGGGGAAGACTCCCTGTCTCTTTTAGAAAAAATGGCATAATTTGGGACTAGAGGATCAAAATTAAAAGAGGAATCTGTCCTGGGGGCTGGAGAAAGTGAAAACAGAAACCACAGAAACCAAAGGTTGGCCTGAGATCTAGGGGAGGATAAAGGGACTCCGATGATGTGACCAAGCAGAACTGAAATCACAGCTTCTTAGGGTTGTAAAACATTTCAGAGTCACCTAGGGTGACTGTCTAGCCAATATTAATATATCCTATGCAACATTCCTTCCAAGTGTTTGTCCGACCTGTGTTTGATCCTTTAGTGGTGGGGAAACTACACCTCTCTGGCAAATCCTACCGTGTTTAGAGACCTCTTTGAAACGCAGTTTCAAGGTGATACTAATCCAAGATACCTCCCTCTGGTTCCTATTGAACATTCTCCTTCCACTCCCTTGCGGGCTGCCCTCACTCTAATTCACCTTCCTCATGACATCACTTCCAATAACATCTTCAGTAACAATACCCCCAGCCAAGTCTTCTCTCCTCCAGGCTGTGTACTGAGGGACCTCCCAGCTGCACCTCACATGCCCTAGTTTTCAGCACTGTTAGGACAGTTTCTCTCCTTTAGATAGGATCTACTCTGTTTTTTCATAGACACAAACTAAAAGAACTGAATGGAGACATGCCGGTCCCCAGAGACTAGACAGACCCTGGACATGGAAAGAGAAAAGCAGGGAAAATGTCTATAGAATGGCATCTTCCCTGCTTAATGGACCAATGATCACGTCTGTGTGAATATCATCCTCATTGGTTGCAGTAAGAGTTCCTGTGGCGTGGAACTCACTGCGCCCCAGTGCTATGTGCTCTTCTTCTAGTCACTGGTGAGGAGGCTTAAGGCCACTCCATCCAATGGAAGCTGAGTGGAACAGAACTCATCTAGGCCCTCTGAGTCCTCTCCCTGCCTCTTTATCCCTGAAAAACAGAACTTGGAAACCTCTCATAGTCTCCGAAAGCCATGAGATGTGCAAGTTAATTGACTTTTTCAAATAAGAGTTTATTTGTGTATTTTAGGGGAAAATGATAAGCCAGAATGCCGCAACTTGAATTTGGGCTCTGCCATCTACTAGCTTTGTGACCTTGAGTAAATTATATGATCTCTGTGCCTTAGTTTTCCAATTTATAAGTAAGGATAACCTATTACATGGGGCTCTCCCGAGGAGTAAATACATGTTAAGTATTTAAAGCAGTGCCCAGCACAGAGTAAATCCTCAAAAAACAATTGTTATTTTTAATCAAGATTTCTATCATAACTGTTTTGTAATACTTTTCTCAGTCACAATGTAAATGTTATAGAATGTCTAATCGAATGTTATCGAAGTCATGCAATTTATTTTGCAACTTTGTTTCCGTAACAGCATTATAACATAAATATAACAATGGAGAGTCCTAAAACTAAGGATTGAATGGCAAAAGTAAACTGTAGGGGGGCTAACATCGAAAAGCATCATTTTTCAGTTCTGTAAGGAGCATGTTGTTCAGAATTATGGCATGCATTTCAGGATTTTGATCAAAAACTACACATTTCAAGTTTGTTGTTTACAATATAGAGTTAATAATGTGTCATAACCGTATTGTTGCTATGTTTTGCTGTGAGTACTCAATTCAGTAAGCATCTATTAAGGTTACTATTTAAAGCACTGGGTGGAGGGGATTCTAGTAGAATCCATTCAAGGATACCTTAATGGTGTCTGCATTAAGGTACTGACAAATAACAGGTAGGGTTAACACCTTGGGGGAAAGGATAAAAGAAAGCTATGGGAACGGAGAATACGGTATAGATAGCTTTGATTTAGGAGACTGGGAAATTAGCTCAGGTTAAATGGCACTTGAAATGGACTATAAAGAATTGGTAAAGATTTTTCCAGCTATTATACCATGTGTTGCTGTTTGAGGGACTGTTCCATCCTGACATGATGAAAGCTGAGGTTTATAAAGATGTCTCTGTCAGTACAGTGTAGAATAGATTAAAGTGTGGAAATAGAGACTGGTAGACATTCCAAGGGGGCCATGAGAAAGTAAATCAGATAAATAGAAGGAAAGATTAAAAGAAAGGAATAGGGGCTTCCCTGGTGGTGCAGTGGTTGAGGGTCCGCCTGCCGATGCAGGGGACGCGGGTTCGTGCCCCGGTCCGGGAAGATCCCACATGCCGCGGAGCGGCTGGGCCCGTGAGCCATGGCCGCTGAGCCTGCGCGTCCGGAGCCTGTGCTCCGCAACGGGAGAGGCCACAACAGTGAGAGGCCCGCGAAGCGCAAAAAAAAAAAAAAAAAAAAAAAAAAAGAAAGGAATAGAGTAGATCAAGGAAGGGGAATCCACAGGTTAAGAAGAGGGAGAAATTGAAGATGACAGTAAATATCCTAGACAGTGGTGATGCCACTAAATCTAATGCAAAAGACGAAGAAAGAACATATGGGAGAAATAAAACCATGAGTTTCAGTTTGATTATCTGATGGAAACACATCCATGACAATTATAACCAGCCAACAGCAGAAAATGCAAATCTGGAGCTTAAGAAGGATGCGGGTTTTATAGTCACCTGCATGTAGAAGAAGGCGAAACTATGGATGATAATGTATTAGTGAAGGCAGAGAAAATACAAAATAAAAGTTTACATCTCAGTGAATGCTCACATTTTGGGAGGAAGAGGAAAGGAGGAATAAAGGGAACAGAGACGTGGTCAGAGTTAGAAAAAGAACCTAGAAAAAGCAGTATCCAAAAACTCAAGGGGAGAGAGAATTCTAGAAGGAGAATGTTGTCAGTAGGGTCACATGCTGTAGGGAAAGTAGGAAAAATGTAAACTGCAAGGAACGTGGGGTCACTGATGACTCTCTGGGCAGCACTCTGATTAACATGGTTAGAGCAGAAGCTGGAAGGTAAAAAATTAAACAGTTGCAGGAGAAGATGGGATAGTAAATTTTAAATGTGTAGTTTTTTGTCCTTTGCCAAAATGTTCCTTCTACTCAATTTACATTAAAAAAAGAACATATTAACTTTGTTCACATGTGAAATCCTTTCTTTTCTGAAGGAAAAATTATTTTAGCGTTCTTCTGGGAAATTTTTTATTTCTTTATCCCTTAATTTATTTTGTCAGAACTCTCTGACTCTTCATCTGCCGAGCAGGGAATAAAGTCACTTACATGAGAAAAGTATAAAAAAAAAAATTTTTGCTTGCCACTGGATTTATTATAAAATATACCATTTTCAGGGGTGTTTGGATCAGGGAGAATGGACTTGTTTTTATTAGAATACAAAGAAAGCCCCAGCAATTACAGATCCAATATCCTTCTTAACTCCTTTGTTTTTAATAGGTGAAAAAGGTTTTTTTTCTAAAATTTTCCTAGGATTAAACCTCTGTGTGTAACTGATAGATATTGAGTCATAGAAATAAACAGTGAGAAGGTCAATTCTTTTGAATGGTCAACAGGTTTGTTGACCATTGTAGGAAAGGAATAAAAGTTAAGTTGCAGCTATGATTCTTCCTGCTCTGTTTCTTCTAGTAATAAAGTTACAATTTGGAGGGTATATATTACTCCAGTGAATTCTAATGGATTTGTGAGAAATTTAACTCAAGTCTAAATGTAGTTCATGTGAGTGAAGTGTCAGGAATCCGAAGAAGCCAGCGACCATTTAAAAATTTTGAAGAAGGGCACCCAAAATTAGAAGTAGTAGTCAGCCTTTTTGAAGCACTGAATCACTTAAACATGTTTTTTTTCCCTTAAATCTCAGTCACAGAGATCAAAAAGATACTTGTAAAGATGTATGTTTCATTAAAAAGCTTGAGAATTATAATTTGCTCTCTTTGAAGTATTTTTTCAATTAGATATTATTAGAATTACACATTTCGTCCAGGATATTTATTGCTTTACTCCTTTAGTTTTGGTGCCCATGACAAAGTCTGAGAGCTGATGTGAGAGAGGTATTCTCCCAGGAGCGGCTGCATCTCCACTGCAAAATCTTCAGGAAACTGTCATGGGTGACTTTGGAGTTGCTTCTGGGTATATAAGGGTCATAAACTGATGGACTGGGCACCCTTCTTATACTTTTCTTGAAGATTACCCTTTTAATCTAATAACTTTGTACATTTCCGCCCTTTGTGAATTAAGTACAAATTAAACCTTCCTTCAGAGAAATTCCTTTTGGAGATCCATTCCTGGAGGGAAAATGTCCTATTTCCTTTACCTGTCATAAAATGACCTCTACACTACAAGCTTAGAAGTGCCCATCTCCCATTAAGCAAGTAATTAGTGGTGCATTAAGATTTTTGTCTGAATCCGAAGTAGAATGTATGTTTGCGGCTGGGTTGAAAATACACATTGTTTTGTATGCAGGTACATAAGTCTTTTCATTGTGAATAGGACCCAGAGTGATTAAACAAGCACTCTTAATATGTTAATTTATAATTTTAATTACAACAATCTTGTATATATAGTCATTAGTGAATACTAATATAAATATTTTTCTACCTTTTTATTCATAATGCATAAACCAATCATCCAGTTACTTCTCTGAGGTTGCCTGTTTTTGTTTCATAATACAATCTTTGTTCTTAGTTATGAATGCATTTTGTTCGTTCCTGTCTTGAATAATCCCTCATTAAGCTAGTCACTTTCTGCTCCATGCTAAAAAGGAAAAATTATCATGCAAATGTGGCATGCCATATTAAAAAGCACATTACCAAACACTTTTGTTGCTGTCCTTCAATTAGTTTCCCTTCTTTGAATTTAATTCCATTTGTTGTTAAACTACCGACTTGATGTATGGACTCATGAATCTCAGGCTGCTGCCAGGAAAGTGGGGAAAAAAAAAAATCAAAGCCTCTTCGAAGAGCTGCAGAGGCGAACTGAAATGAATTTGCTTCACCTTTGACAGGAGCACTTGAACAGCAGTGAAATCCTCTGCGGATTCAACTTGGCTAATTATCCAATTATTTATTTCAAGAATAAAGGCACTGTTTTACAATTAGAGCAGTGTAAGTCAATCTGAGAAATTTGGTAATGACAGATGACTTAAGTCACTTCTAAGATGAACAGTATCTGTGCACACTTGTCTCACCCAGTCTTTTCAGGCAACGTTCTCACGTCTTAGCATCAGGGAAGTCCTGAGTACGCGGAAGGGTTGGTTTTGTTTGTTTTGCTCTTTTGACAACAGAAATTATTTTGCCCTTCTAACCACCGTGTCAAATTTCCGTGGCTCTCAGGCAGTGTTGAAGTTGTATTTCTCTTGATTAAAAGCTTTTGGTTCAAAGCAATACTTTTTAATTGCCTAATGATATAAGTCAGTTCTTAGGAAAGAACCGCACATTTAGGAGTTCATTTGCAATATAACTGAAAAATTCATTGCATGGCAGTAAAACAATTTACTGTTAATTACAAGGAGAAGAATTTGCTGTAGCATGCTCACAGATTGCCATGAATCATGCAGCACTCCTAGAGATTTATAACAGATGTGTAAGTGGGATGAATTAGCAGGGTTTAATAACAGAGACACAAATCATGCAGACTTCAAGGAGCTTTAATTGATATACTAGAATGTGACGGGCATGAATCACTCAGCCATTCAACAGCACAGTAACATATGGTCAGCTCAATATGCTGCATCTGAAATCGGTTGGTGAGTCGTTGGTTGTCCCATATGGTGGAAGCAATATATTTCTCATGATTCAAAAAAATACATCCTTGTTTTTAAGGAAATATAATGGCAAAGCGTGTTTGTTATTGAACTTGAATGCCAAACTGGGGTTTTTTATAATGATTTTGACATGGCAGCTTCCCCAAATATAGAGCGGCTACTACTTGTAATACCAGATCGTAGGAGACATTATGAGAACCAGATTGGTGCTTGTTGGCAGGCTTGATCCAACAAGCAAAGTCTACAGAAGAGCTCAGCTGACGGGAGCTGCAATTGTTAGGGAAATCCTTCAGACTCCTGATAAAGCCAACCAAATGAAAAGGATGATGTCAGTTTCATAGAAGTTCAGGAATGCCCAGATTTGCAAAGAGAATAGAGTGAACTGAATGAGAGACCCTTACTTAGCAGGGTAGGAAAGTGGCTGTGACAGCACCATGACCCCAATTGTAACAATTGGACACAACATTTTAAAAATCAACCTCTTAATTAAAGGTTCAGTCCTTCAGGAGCATTCTAAAAGAAATCATGGCGGACCAGTGCATCAGTGGTAGCACCAATCCCATGTTATTCCTGAAGGATTATTTCAGTGTAGGAAAACAGGTAATCCTGGTGCAGACCAACAGCTGGTAGCATGCAACATCTTTGTATGGAAACTGGAATCTGGCAGCTTTCGACAAAGCTTTTGTAGCATTAGTAAACCTGACAGACTTGAAAAAGGAATATTGCAGCCTTAGAACTGTGGCTGCCAGAATTTAATGTCAACAATTAAAATTTATTTTGATCCTTACCTACTGTTTATTACTGTTTGTATACACAACAGACCTTACTAATACAGAGATGCACTATTAGATGGAATTACCATCTGTTCAGAGTGAAATGCTGGCATCTGTCTTAGATGCTAAAACTAAAATGATATTATTTCTAACAAAACAAAATTAACTGCTTTTTACTCACCCACTTTAATGTTGAATGTGTGATGCACCCAAGGTAAAGCCTTGTTCATACACTGTGTAATGACCTCTGTTGCCAGGTCTGTATTTAGATATGTGACTTTCACCGGGCCTCTGTTCACCTTTTGTCATGGCAGAAATCACACTTTTTAAAGCACCATTTTAGTTTTCCGATGTATTAACTATAGTAAGGCATTAAAACAACACAATTAAAATGTGTAAGAATTGAACTAGAAAGACTATTGTGTGCAAAATATTTTGATAGATGTGCCCTAAATAAATGCAAGGGGAAAAAAATTAAATAGACAAAAATTCATCTGAACAGAGTTGCCATACACCCACAGCTTTGGGAAAAAATAAACTGTTATCTTCTCTGTTGGACTATTTCTAATTTTCTCCTACACTGACATATAGGAAAGGTTTATATTCAGCATCCCCTCCTTTATTTTAAGCCTAAGTATCCTATGAAAAAAGATCTCTAACTTGTAGAAGTTAGAGAATTTGGAGTATCAAGGACAATGGTAGTTTCCACACTGATGTTGGATCCATGATGCTACTTTCTGAGAAGCCCGACTTCAGTTCTATATTTCACAAAATAATAAATTTTGTCACACCAACGTTTAATGCATGTACACAGTGCATTAACTGTAACTGTAGTACATTTATTTGTGCTAGAGGAGACTTGAAAATGATTAAAAAATCAATACTTTTCTGTCAGAGAAGCAAGTGTTACTATGCATTTAAGTAGTTAATTGCATAAGCCCCATAAAAGCTTCAAGTTTGGGTAGCAAGGATGCCATAATTACAGTCCAAGCAACTACCTTTTATTGACAGGGGACTTTAGGGAACAGTACATGTTGTCATCGCTGCTGCCCTATGTACAGTTCAGAAATCATGGATCCTCACACTGTTTATGTGTTGGACGTGAGGTGCGTGCAAATTATTGATGATCACCTGTATGACAGCTGGTTAAGGTAGTGTTTATTCATCAAGGAGGTGATTCCCCTTAAATTCTCTAAAAGCACTGCTTTCTGGCCTTGTTTATATCATAGAACACACAGAAAAATCATAATATGTATCTGCCGTGCTGGGGTAAAGAACAAGATGGCTCAGAGCTGTGGGAGATAAGCTGGCTGGCTTCCTGGAGGGCTGAGGGGATCTATGTATCCAGCATCCCTTCTTGGTTTACTATGGAGAGGAGCTGCTTGAAAATGTTCAAGCAGAATTTTGAAAATGGAAGAGACCCTAGGCACAATCGGGTCTGTTGTGCTCTTCAATAAATGAGGTATATTACCCAGCGATTCTACCCCTGAGTTCATATCTGGAAAAAATGAAAACACTAATTTGAAAAGATCCATTCACCCCAATGTTCATAGCATCCTTATTACAGTTGCCAAGATATGGAAGCAACCTAAGTGTCCATCAGCAGATGAATGGGTAAAGAAGACGTGGTGTATATATATACACAATGGAATATTACTCGGCCATAAAAAAGAATGAAATTTGGCCATTTGCAACAACATGCATAGACTTGGAAGGTATTTCCTAAGTGAAATAAGACAGACAGTATGATATCACTTGTATGTGGAATCTAAAAATTGCAACAAACTAGTGAATGTAACAACAACAACAAAAAAGAAGCACCCTCACAGCTATAGAGAACAAACTAGTGGTTACCAGTGGGGAGAGGGAAGGGGGGAGGGGCAATATAGGGGTAAGGGATTAAGAGGTACAAACTATTATGTATAAAATAAGCTACAAGGATATATTGTACAGCACAGGGAATATAGCCAATATCTTACAGTAACTGTAACTGGAGCATAACCTCTAAAAATGGTGAATCACTCTGTTGTACACCTGTAATTTATATAATATTGTACACCAACTATACTTCAATAAAAAAATTTTTTTCAAAAAAAATAAACGAATGAGGGAGATACTGAAGAACAGAGAGGCCAAATAATGGATTAGCCAATGTTCTATAAGTAGGGTCCTAAAGAAGCAGTCTAGAACCTAAGTTTTCTCCTTTCCAGGTCAGTTCCACTATATATCCTCTCTCTTGAAGGGGACTAGTAAACAAAGAAGAAAATGGGAAAATTGATGTTGTTCTTTCCTCAGTCAGAGAATAGATAGTCAACAAGAAAGCACTGAGAAGTCTCTGAGAGTCTGAGGGGAGAAGCCTCTCCTCTTCTGGACGCTGAATGGAGAGCGCTTGCCAACTGGGAAATCATGGCTTCGTGAGCCCGGATTTTACGTTTGAGTCCTAGTTCCGGGGCCCTTTCACAGGTGTTCGGGCCTAACAGCATTTGGCAAATCGCATTTCCTGTGACAGTTTGCATCTCTGAGACCAAGTCAGGATCATTTTCCCCTGACAAGATGCCTGAGGATGTCTCATGTTAGTCTTTCCCCCCCTCACACCCCTGAAATGAGGAAACGATGTGTGTTCCTAGATTGCTGTCTTCCTAATGGTTGATGATGCTTTACGATATTGACACAGCCATGCAGTCTTCATAGACAACAAACTCTTCCTTGAGAACAGATTTGATTTTAAAGACCTGTCAGCAAGGACTTCTGCTCATTTGGTCTTCAGTTCTTATCCTAAGATGGTCAAACTCCACACTACGTAAATTTTGCAAGTGTAAACTTATGCATTATGATATGCTATTAATCAGATTATAGAGTAATAAATGCTGCATAAAGAAGAATGTATATTACACAGTGTTGTATAAAAGAATGCTTGTAAATAGGAGAGACTAGAAATTGGATCACAGAGCTAATGCAAAAAAATACAAGAGCACCGTAATTTTATTCCAAGTGGAAACAGACTTTGTATGTTGTTAGTCTTTGAATCTAAAAGCCTAAGTATCCTATGAAGATCCATTTTATACTTTATGCTTATAAGAGGATTTTCTAAGTAAACACAGATTCTAAATGTGGATGAATTGAATCATTTTATAATATGCAATTTGAAAGATGCTTTATTGGCTAGTAAAAATAGTGCCCTGTATTTGAATAGAAGTTTGCTTTGTAAAACCTAACGCAGTTATATTGTTTTTAAAAGCAGTTATTTTCAAAGTGTTCCACTGAAAATTTATCCTCATGTTGGATGGGAAAACTGAGGCATATAGGTTTGAAGTGATTTTTGTAAAATCATACAGAATTGGATGAAAAGTGAAAATTATATCTCTAGAAGTCTGCAGAGACTTTCGCATTATTCCATATTGTCGCTCTCCTTTTTTTTTTTTAGAAGATGTTGCGGGTAGGAGTTTATTAATTAATTAATTTTTGCTGTGTTGCATCTTTGTTTCTGTGCGAGGACTTTCTCTAGTTGTGGCAAGCGGGGGCCACTCTTCATCGCGGTGTGCGGGCCTCTCACTACCGCGGCCTCTCTTGTTGCAGAGCACAGGCTCCAGATGCGCAGGCTCAGTAGTTGCGGCGCATGGGTTTAGTCGCTCCGCAGCATGTGGGATCCTCCCAGACCAGGGCTCGAACCCGTGTCCCCTGCATTAGCAGGCAGGTTCTCAACCACCGCACCACCAGGGAAGCCCCATATTGTCTCTTAATTTACTGTCTTGTGATGAACAAATGTATACCTATAATCCCTTCACTTTGATGATCTGAGCCATACTCTTTAATTCACCTGTCTCTTAGTGAGTCTGTGTTTGTGTGTATGTGTTTAATAGTTCAGGAGTATCTGTTTTTCTTATCATTATTCTACTTGTGAATGTATATGAGACCAGTCTCATTTAATTGATTGAAAGTTCCTCTCTGGTCTTAGGGGAACTCTGAAGGTAGTGACTGAGTAGGTACTCACCCTTTCAAGTGGGCTGGGTTGACTCAAAAGTGAAACTGTAACAGACCAGCTGAGAGTTGTTTTTGGTTTTTCTTTAAGCAAGTAAATAAAATACACACACACAAACACACACACATATATATACTCTAGTTCCACTCATTCTCTGTGGTTGACTTCCTAAGAATGGTGTAATTGCTCAGCAGGGCAATTCCCCTGTGAATCTAGAAGCGCTCCACGACTTGTTAGACTTTAAATAGTCAACATTAATTTTAGTGGATTCTCAATGCATGTGTCCTCATTGATTATAATCATTTTGTCATATTTTAAAAATTGCATGCTCTCACTTTTAGTAGACGTTCAATCAAACAAAACAAATAAACAAGCAAACCTACTGAGTTGCTGGAATTCCTTTGATTTTGTTTTGTTTGACTCTGAAATCATATTCCTGACTAAGAAGTGATTTTCGATGATGCATCAACGGGGAAAGGATTCTGAATACAGTAGTGGTACAAATTTTCATTATCCCCATCCAGATGGGTGATTGGAGTAAAGTGAAAGAGTATTAGATGTCAGACAAATGCGACCTTGAGAAAGTAGCTGCTTTCAAATAAGAATAAATTTGTTTTCTACACCTGTGACTTTATTTCTGTTTTGTAAACAAGTTCATCTGTGTCATTTTTTAAGATTCCACATACAAGCGATATCATATGATATTTGGATATCACTGGAATAGATGGTGTTCTTCAAACTAAAAAGTTCAAGTCTTTGTGTGCCAGATCACTAGGGAATCTTAAGTGGAATACAGGAAAGTAACAGAAAAGCTCAAAATTCCTATTGTCTGCTCCTAAGTAGAAAATTTTAAACAAGTGAAAAAAATATAATCGGTCCTCCATTACTTGCTTCTCTGACCCCAAGACTCAGAAATCTTTGGCAGTCCTCCTTCCCCAGTTAAGCTAATAGCCAATGATGGCTTCCTGAAATTTTACAAAGATGGAACTCCAAACTCTGGAGATGTGCTTAGTGGGAGAAGAAATTTCTGCATGGCTTAGCTTTTTATTTTGTTTTGGATTATTCTGAAGAGGGATCATAGCTTGTAGAATGCAATCTTTGAGAACCCAGCATTTAGCTACTTTTTGGTAAAGAATACTAAAGGAAATCATGCATAAAATTTACAGATTCGTATATATAAGAATAAAAATATCACATGGCTCACACTGGCGGAAGATGAACAGAATTGTTAATTATCTTTCTAAGTTGATGAACTTTTTACTCACTGCCCTCTCTTCTTTACTAAAAATGAAAATAGAATCACAATGAATTGTTTCTCTTTGGAAAGCTGGCCAAGCTTTCTAGAAAGTAACAAATGGTCATTGTTCGAAGCTGATTTAAGGTGAATTGCCTTCCTTGGTTTAAGAATATTAGTTTTTGTATTCACACCATTTTATCTTACATTTACTGAAACAGGCAAAAACTTTGTGTCTGCACAAGGCTATGTTAACACAGGTGTAAGTTAAGATCCACAGCCTTAGTCTGGGTCCTCAATAAATAGACTTGGCGATTATGACATGTGTTCCTTTCTTCATTTTCACCCCTCAAACCCAGCTGACACACTTCGAGTGGATATGAATCTCATCCTACAAACCCAACTGCTTAAGAAAATGAAAATCGAAACAGGTCTTCATTTTCAACAACTCAGTTGTTAATCTGATCTGTTTCCAGTAGGTTTTAGGGGAAGTCTCAGAGCTGTCACTCCTGGGGCTTCCCAGGAGGCTCCAAAGAAATGCCAGTGTCCCTGGACCTCAAGGCGCACCGTGTCCCCAGTGTGCGTGTGAGCCCTGGGCCCTCACTGCCCAAGGCTCAGGCCGCTGCTGGGAGTGCTGTGGTCACTCCAGGGCCCCCGAGGCTGCCTGAGTCTGTCGTGCCTGGACAGGAGTTTGCAAACCGCTGAGATCACAGGCTCATTCCTTCCTGTGGATGTTTTGGCTTTCAGAGTGGTGTTTGTTTTTTTGTTTGTTTTAATTTAGACCAGTAGCTAAGCTTTAAAAATCAGAAAATTACACATAAAATGATTTTTTTTTTAGGTAACAAAATAAGGATTTGACAACATTGGGTTGTCATTCCTGAATCATCTGTGGGCTGGCGCGAATTAGTGACTGTTCACCCCCGCCCCGCTCACCGGTTTTTCTCAAACCCCACTTTCTCTTGTCTCCCTAACTAGCCCATTTCAACCATTTCCTTTTCCTGCTTGGCCTCTGTGAATTGCAGCCCTGACTCGATACCATGTTAAGACAAGGGACTCTGCCCTTTGTGATCAGTAGCCACTAGCTTGGTAGTCACCGGCTGCAGGATTCACAAGGGATCTTGTAGCTCCTGGGTAGGGCAGGGGTATTCTCTAGAAAATGGAGAAGCCATGAGCCATTAGAGACCAACAGGCACAGAAGCTAGAGCAATGAAGCATCTGCTTGGTAAAGAGAATCTGGGTGGTGCTCCAACAGACTATAATATGTAGTATCCGTCAGGTCGCAAGAAAGAATAGAGAAATTATTTGTAAGAAAAAAGTTTGTTTAATGATAAAAGCGTATTCAAAATTTTGTTTAGTCACATTTAATATTAACTCTGTTTTCAGTTCCTAGACCATAGAAATACTGGAGACCATAATTGATTTGATTTTGAGTGTAATGTACACAGGTGCATGTGAACATATGTGTGCATATCTGTGTCTAGAGATAGGAGCCAAATTCTTGAACGTAACAAGGGTTTTCTAATATTTAGCACCAGCCCAACTGAGGCCACCTCTGGTTGAAGGAATCAACAGTACAACCATCCATCTTAGGTGGCAGGCACCTGAAGAACAGAATGGACCCTCTCCTACATATCAGCTGGAAAGGAGACAGGCAGCTCTACCAGCTCCTAGGGCCACAATGATGAAAGGAACTCGTTTCATAGGAAATGGATATTATAAATTTCCCAGCTCCACTCACCCAGTCAATACAGACTTTACTGGTAAGTGTGCTTGATATCACTTTCTTTACGAGGCACTCAGCCCTGGGGTGTTTTTAATGCTTTTGATATGTCTTTACAATGAATTTTTACTACACCTGTTTATAGAGATACTAATGTAGCCCTTTTATAACTTTAGCTTGATTGTGTCGACATATTTATCTCTTCAGTATTCTGAAAAAAATAAGTGGGGTAAGTGGAGGAAAGAAAAGAAAAAAAATATATATATAATAGATGTGAAAAGGCAGTGGTGTTTTTTGTTTTTTTTTTTCTTCTGCCCACACTGCGTGGCGTGTGGGGTCTTAGTTCCCAACTGGGGATCGAACTCGTGCCCCCTGCAGTGGAAGCACAGAGTCTGAAACACAAGGGATTTCCCTGAAAAGGCAGTCTTACTGGATCAAAGTATGTGCTGGAATTGACTCTTGGACGCTATTTACCAGAATGTGTTCCTCGGAGTATTCCTCACTTCCTTTGTGGAAAAGAGTTCTGTGGGCAAATGAGTTTGAGAAATGCCCCCATGCTATTGGAGATTCTCAGTACACGTCAGCTTATTCCGGTCTCTGAAAAGAATTATAAGAAAGGTACTTAACTTTGTTTAACTATTCCTAACACTTATTTGATGTAGCTTTTTTCTTTTTAAAGTGTAAAAACTGTTAATACCCCATGTTCTGTGGAGAGCGTTATGGGAAAAAGTAATTTCAGGGAAAGCATACCTTCTGTGGGTCAGGAGTAGAGTAAGGCAAGTGAGGCACAAAATTTAAAGGCACCCAAAACTCAGTAATCCATGTAAATAATATTTTAATACAATATTTTTCAAATAAAAATCAATGCAAAAAAATCCCCAGTAAAATATAAAAATTTTAAATAAAGACAGGATCCAGTCCTCGCTGTGTGAGCCAACCTCACACGTCTCACTCAATTTCTGGTCTGACTGGTATTACAATATTCTGGAAGTCCAGTTATCTCTATGAATTACAGTTTTTTAAAGCACTATTTCACTACAGACATAGAAAACTCTAATTATTCATGATACACACTTTATTTCCCATTAAAAAAATTTTTAAGTATATAATATGTTACTCTGTAAACTCATAATGATATTAATTTAATCCATGAGAAAGTCATTTTGGAGCAAATAGCTAGTCTTTCCAATGCTGCATATGTTGAGGACAATGAAATGGAATTTGAACTATAAAACGTAGCTCACATATTTTATTTTTACTTAAAATGGTAAATAATTTGCTTTTAAGTGAGGCTGGCTGCTGATGTATATTTGTAATGAATCATGATTATGTTCTAGCTGTGATATATTAAGATTAATGCACGCTTAACCACTGGACTAGTATATCCAACTCCTCACTGAGTATTAGAAATTCAGCCATTGAGCTCCCCTAAAACGCTCGACTTCTACTTAATATTCGTAAAAGTCAAAGAAAGGGAAGAAAAGAAAACATAAGTATCTGGGAAAGAACCTATGGATAAAAAGTCAAAGACTTTTTCTCAAATGGAGCTAGAACTGACTTCCTGGTCCAACATTTGGCTTGTGATGTGTTTCTTCGAGGAAACAGCCTTCGTTTCCATTCATCTGGGTCTCGCTGCGGCAGGCATGTCAGCTCGGATTTGCTGGCTAGCCAGCAGACAGGTTTTTGATGGGATCACCTACTGTTGTTGCCGTGAAAGATAGAGTGGCCCGTCGGCTGTTAATAAATTTAGTCGTCTGTGCTGTCTCCCTAGCCGGCCTCAGACTCCGAGGTGCAAGGGCTAGGGGCAGATGCAGGGTCTGGGAAGTTTTCCAAATTCCTCTTTAAGAAAGTTAGGCCGTAAACACTGGCCTCACTAAGCAGGATCCTTCTGTCTATAACAAAGCCTCCAGCTGCACAGAAAATGTGTTTGGAGTCCACAGCATTTGAAGGACAAGACAGGGAGATCACAGTTTGGGCTTGAACGACTCCCTAGAGCTTTGGCGATTCCTGGAGAATAAGCAGTTCTTCTGCATTCAGCCATGTTCTGGGGCCTCGCTACCTCCTTTTTACGAGAAGCTTGGCTTACTTTCGAGTCTCTCTTAACTGTTAAAGTAACCAGGTCTCCATCAAGTTATTGGTTTGACCCTTTGGCTCACCTGGCAGATTCAGCTGGATACTTTTATTGAGCCAGGTTATGGTTTAACAAAATTTCCCCAATTAATGAACCAGGACAAGTTTACAAAACCAACTCAATCAATAGCTTTCCTTCAACTTGGATCTTCTTATGTAGAAAGGTAAATGTATTATTAGCATCATGCATTTGTTTTACTTGTATATTCTTTCATCCAATCCCTCTACAGCATTAGAAGGTAGATATTTTCCCCCTCATGGAACATGAGGAAGTGAGGTTCCAATAACTGGCTGCCACATGGTGCCACAGCTACTGAATTTTGGGGGTGAAATGTGAATTTGGAAGCTTCTGGTTCAAAAGCTGGTGCTTTGCCACAGAGCGGGAGGGATAATTCTGTGGACAGTAGTTTGGAAGTTGTGGAATAATAAGTATCTAAAAGTAATAAATGAGGATGGAAGATGAAATAATGATCACCCAAATAAACCTTACTCAACACTGCTAAACTTTTTGGATTTGTCTTTCGGTTTTTTGGCTTTTCAGGTAGCAAACAGAAATAGTATTGGCATTATTTATTACTTGCATCTCCAGAGACATCTGGGGATAAGATTTTTTTTTCCGTAGCAATTAATTCTAGAGTGTGCCTAAAGCTAGATTTTTAACATCAAACAAAATTATTTTAAGTGGGCTGAAGTGCTGTGTGTCAAACAGTGCTTTCAACTCACGTTCCTATAAATTTCATGCAGTTTTTATATTCTAAGGCAAATTTAATGAGCAAATCCTGATCATCTCTAAGATGATGAATTATATTTAAAATGAATAATTATAAGAAGAACTAAGATATCTTTTATTTTGATTCATTTCAGAATCTCAAACTCTAACTAAAAATGATTCCTGAAATATGAATGGAGATATCAAATGACTCAAAAACAAATATACAGTGATGTGTATTATTATACATATTTTATGTAAGGAAAAAATGTGAGAGTTCACCCATCAATGACAGGATTTGTAAATACATTCATTCCATGGTCATAGCAATATGTTGAAAGTCTAGGTATAAACTATCTCATTATTACAGTTCAAGAAAGGAATCTCTCATATAACTCCCCCCTCTTCCATATTTGCTTTAAATATTTTACCTCATATGATAGAATGAAAGCAATTCAAACATATGAATATATGTCTATGTTGCTTACTGTATAAATCAGTAAGCTTAGTATTATAAATGAACTCTGTCAAAATCTACTTTGGGACCGAAAAATGAACCAGATGAATCTTTTGTAGGATCAACATTTGATCGCTTTTCCTTTCTGATACAAGTGTTCTTTCAAAAATCTAATTTCCAGGAAGGGTGTATTATCAGTCATTTACATCATAGTATAAATAACTCCCCCATTTCTTTATGATTAAGGATGAGAGCTTTGGGAACAGACTAACAGGAGTTTCAGATCTATGCCCCATTATTTATTAGTTAAATGTAATTAGACAAACCACTTAATCACTTGTGTGCCTCTGTTTCCTTTTCTTTCAAATTGGCATGATAATACTACTTACAATATTGATATCTAGCAGGTAGGTAAGGATTAAAGGAGATAGCTCACCTAATGAACTTTGCACAGTATCTGCCACACAGATTACTTTATAGTCTTTAAACATTAGCTATCAGCTATCACTCATTGAACAAATATTTATTAAGTGCCTACTATGAGACAGGAGATTTTCTAAAAGTCTTCTGCAATTCATAACATCAACATTCTATTAATTCGTCTGCTGCTGCACGTACAAGATATGTTTGCCTAAATGTTGTATCTGGGGTACGAGTAATATGCAATTTCTATATTAAAATGTGATATTTAATTTTGTTATTGAAAACAGTTAAATTAATCTACCTAGTGTTGAGACACTATATAAACTACTTTCCTCTGGGTCTTATCATGCTCATCTATTAAACTGAGGCTTGTACTGAATGGCCAATTCCTTTAACTTCTAAAATTCCAAATCAGTTAGCACAGGTTATTTAAGTAGCCTCAAAAATTCAAAATAGAAGTTATCACCAAGGCATCTGTGAGTTTAAAAACACTTAGATTTTTAATTGTTTTATGATTCTTTCATATAATATATTCACGATTTAAGATTTACAGAAATGTAAGCTTTCTCTCTACTAATCTGAAGAATTTATGGGAATAAGTTAACTTCTAGGGATAACTTAAGTGATATGGGGAAAATTACTCAGTATAAAATGGATATTCAGTTCTTGAGTTGTGTCAGAGGGTGTAAAGAAGACACAAGCTCAACATAGTTTCATGATCTTGGAACTAGAAAATCATGTGAACACATAATGAAATAGTCCCCTGATTACATGGGGTTAACAGTACTTTTTCCTTCCAGAACAGGAATAGCAAATAGAGCATCCCTCCCACCTACAACAGAAAGGAGCTATCACCGTGTTTCTGGAGAGAAAAAAAAATTTGCTTATTATTTTCAGGAATGCAGAGTAAATCCACTTACACAAAGAATTTCGCTAGTAATCAAAGGGAAGCTGGTAAAAACAGCAAACTAAAATACTGCTCAGTTTGGCATTCCAAAGGTGACCCTCTCTCTCCTTGTCACTTGTTTTTCCTATTAGTGGAAAACAGGTCCATGATAATTTGGGGGAAGGTTTGACTATTGTAGTATCCGGACGCCAATCACACCAGCCTTTTAAACTGCCTTTACTGGTGACCCTGCCCAGAAATCAGGAACTGCCTTTGCGGAGATCTTTGTAGCAACCCACTGGGGAGATGAACACACGTGTGCACCTGGATGTAATTCCCTTTTATTTGTCTTCATGAAAAGTGTGATGACTGATGTTGAATATCTTGCAGATGAGAACTCTGTACACTTTCTTCATAATAATGCCGTTCAAGGACACCAAATGATTGTCTTACATTTTTGTCTCTTAGTATTTGCCTTCCCCAAAATGGCTGAACTAAAATGCCTCATGATCCAGAAATACAATTAATTACCGACCCATGAAAAGAGAAATGCAACCCCCCAAATCAATATCTTTTAAAAGCATATATTTTACATTTTACTATATGATGTTTATGCTTTATTATTTTTGTATTATTTTTAGTGAACTGAGGCACTAAAACACTGCATTAAAGGAAAGCTGATTCTAAGCAGTTACAGTACAGGTATAAGTAGGGCAAACTCCTTCAGATACACTAATTAGTAAAAGCATATTAATTCTGACCTTCAACACCCTTGGTGTCCCACTATTTGTTTTCCTCTGACTGGGAGCAAGTAGTTTTGCCAGAAAGTACTTCGAAAAAAAAAAAACCACTAAATAAAACGCCAAGTCTTTTCAAAGCATATTTAAACCACAAAGTTATTTAAGCTTTGATGTTAGATTTTGGCCACAGTTATTGAAAAGCAGCTCTATGAATCGACTATATGGCCTAGCAGTTTAACAAACAGGCAATAATGGTATAGAAAAACAAAGGCAAGAGTAAGAACACGGAACTTGAGAGCAAAGTAAAGAAGTGGGTCTTGGGCAATGCCGAGGATCCATGGGTATTTCTGATGCAGCTGAATCAGAAGAGATGTGACTGTCTGGTTGAGCTCACCTTTATGGACTGAGAGAGACAAGGATCCAAATACATATCTTCCTAGAATAACAGAAGTCAGACTAACCTCTGATAACTAGAGATATTCAGAAGTGAATATTAAGATTGTTTAGTTTTTATTACCTTTAGTAGAGAGGTCCAAGTAAGTTCTTAGGAAATGCTTTCAGATGACACTGAAGGGTGGCAGAGGACCGTGCTTTTTCTGCATTCATCAACTTCATCAGAAAGGCCAATTTACAAGGGCTGCATTTGTTTTAACCTTGCATCTTTAAGGTGACTAATTCTGAAGCACATTTCTGTAATGTTGCCTTGTGTTTGGAAAGTTAATGGTCGGGTTGGTCTGGAAGTAAGTTGTTTCACTTTGGAATTTTATCTCAGATTGCACAAAATAATCATTTCAACACAGGGATTTTTCTCTCACCAAAATTTTTAGACCTTTTGGGGGCTTTGATATTGCTCAGGTGGTCAAAATGAATGCAATTGCAAATTTGCCTTTGCATGAAGAACCCTTTCCTTTTTGTAAACTTCTCACAAAGTCAATCTAGAGCAGCGGTTACAAAATTCTCCTTTAAAGGTCCAAACAGTATTTCTGACTTTATGGGCCAAGAGATCTCTGTCACAACTACTCAGCTCTGTCATGGTAGCATGAAAGCATCCATAGACAATATGTAAAAAAAAAATAAGGGTAACCAGGTTCCAATAAAACTTTATTTGCAAAAATGGGCAACAGACTGGTAGCTTGCCTATCCCTGGTCTAAAGTCTAGTTCTAAAAAAAAATATTAACATAATTTCATCATTAATGATACATTTTTCTCCCGCCCTAATGCCAGGAAGCCTAAAGATAAGTAGAAAGGAGCTCAGATAAAATAAACGAGAGAAACCAACACAACAAAGTAGGTGGTAATGCTTGATAAGTGAAAGTATCTTGAAATAGCATCTTTTCTGCTCAGCAGAGCCTTAGGTGGCCAGAAAGTCAACCCAACATTGACCATGCCAATACAATAGAATAATCTTTTCCTTGAAACAAACTGTTGTTAGCTGCTAACACTCTTTTAACCAGCTTAAAACATCTGCTTTCCCCATCTCTTTTATTACCAAAAAAAGATGTATTGTTGCCTGCTATACAACTGTACGTGTGTTCTCACACACTCATGCCATACTGTCAAACACAGGCTTTCCACCCTGTCCCTGGGTTTCCTAGTAGTCTCAAATTTACCTATGGTACTTAAATTGCCCAGTGTCTTTTTCTTACAATACGTTGGCCATTTTGGAATCTTATTTAAGGCTTTGTTGCGAAAGAAAAATGTTTCTGTCTCTTAATGACATTCTGCATCAAAAAAAGGACTAATTTTAGTTCTCCTTTCATCCAATTTAAATGAGTAGAAAGAGGAACTTCAAGCAGAAAAAGAATCATAATGGTCAGCAGTGATAGTGAAACTAGCACCTATGAAGCTGATTGCTTTTTGATTTAATAAAGTGAAAAATTTTGTATATATTTTCTTGGGAAAAAATAATTAAAATATTTAAAGATCTATAGTTACAATTATGTTATATCAGTTAGGTTAAATATAACACCCATAAAAAGGTATTATGATTAACTTCATAAGTCAGAAAGAGAAAGACAAATACGATATGATATCACTTACGTGCGGAATCTAAAGTATAACACAAATGAACTTATCTACGAAACAGAAACAGACCCGCAGACATAGACAACAGACTTGTGGTTGCCAAGGGAGAGGGGAGTGGGGGAGGGAAGGATTGGGAGTTTGGGATCAGCAGATACAAACTATTATAGGTAGGATGGATAAACAACAAGGTCCTACTGTACAGCACAGGGAACTATATTCAATATCCTGTGATAAACCATAATGGAAAAGAATATAAAAAAGAATGTGTGTATATGTGTAACTGAATCACTTTGTGATACAACAGAAATTAACCCAACATTGTAAATCAACTATACATCAATTTAAGAAATTTGAAAAAAAATACACATATGTAATTTTACGTTAAAATGTTTGGGGAAAAAAAAAAGATTAACTTCATTTCCAGTCAGATAGAAAGGATTCCAATAATATCATTGTCAAAATTCTGGATCTTTCAAAACCAGATTCTAGTGGCCTGAAGAAATGTTTTATGAGATCATGCACTAAGAGTTCCTTTGGAGTGGGGACATTTCAAGAAATATTATGAAGACCTTATTTAAGGTGTGTGCATTGTAGGAAGCTCACAAACATCGCCCTCAGGCTGGTTTGGAGTTTCAAGAAAGGAAACTCAGTTACCTACATTCCCTTGACTGAGGCACAGTCTCAGTTTGGAGGTTCTTTGACCTTAAGTGCAACCTCTAAAGAGGTGCAGGAGGAGGCCGAAGGGGGAAGAAACGCCTGCTTAATCATTCGGGTCATTTAAGTCATCTCTGGCAGTGGTGGCCATGTCATCCCCACAAATAAAATGGGCCCTAGGAGAATCTCATAAAGGAAAGATAAGGACTTATGGGAAGTTCATGAGAATGAATAATTTAATGGTCCTTCCATCCAACAAGGCAGAAAATGGAAAAAAACTGTAGATGCCTCTTTCTTGGCTTCTGCATCTCTTCACATCCACCCCTTCCCCTGATACGTTCCTTCTTCTGTGTCTACTACTGTGTTTACCAAAGTGAATATAACTGGGTGCCTGAGACAGAAACTGGGAGATGTCCCTGAATACCACTTCTCACTCCCTTCCTCACATTCCATCAATTGGTCCTCCACTAGCCATTATGCCTCTGATACATGTCTTGGAAATATCCACTAGTCCTATAGCTACTTCCTTGTCCAGGTCTATGTGTGGGTCTCTAAATCAAAAGTTTCACTCTTTTACACGCTATTTTTTTAACTACTAATATTTCTTATCATGTTGCTAAAAACCTTTCAAAAGTTTCTCATAAAGATGCCCTGCATGAAGTCTCTTCTGCTTCCCTGCTTACTGTTCAGCCTCACCTCTTCATATACCTCCTGTGTTACTCTCCAGCTCTCCAGCTATCTTTCGGTCCTAGCTGCTTGAATCTACCACACTCTCTTGAATGTCCAGGTCTTTGAAGATATTGATGCCTTTCCCTGAAATGCCTCCCTTTACTTGCAAGTGCTTCTTTTTCCTGTTACCTGGCTAATTCCTACTCATCAATGAAGTGTCAACTGAGCTATTCCTTTAAATAGCCTCCCAACAACCTCTCCCGACTCCATGCCAAACCTAGATTAGGGGCCTCTCTAACTTACTACCACAGAAACCAAGAATCTCTGTTTTAACCTTTATCACATGCCGTTACAATTGCTTGTTCACTTATCTATATCCCCAAAAGGCTGAAGTTATGACTGTTTTCTTCAGTTATAACATTTGTGCCTTGCACATCATAGGATCCGTACTAGATGTTCAATAAATGTTGAATAAAGAATTAACTAAAGGAGTTAGTTAGATAGAAAATGAAAAATCCATAAGAAAGATTGCTTAGCTATGAGAATTACTTAATGATGAGATTTGCAATGCGTTAGAATACATCACAAAATGTTGAGAGCTACCTTTTTGGAAGTATTGACAGTTTAGAGTGATAACTCAATTTGTTTAGTCTCTATTGGCCTCAGATGTATAAGAAAGTAGGTTTTAAGCTATATAGTATTAGAGACAAAAAAATTCTTATTAATGACCCTTAGTTGCTGGTGAAGTTACTTCTCTGTCGATTATTATAGCTAGAGTCGTTTTCTGTCCCACTGCAGCTGTCACATGGTATTGCTGGAAACAAGATGTTGCACGTGTCTTAGACACAGGATCTCCTTAGGCTTATTAAATTTTGAGGTTAATGAATATTTTGACACTTTTACCTATACATATCATTAGGGCTTATTACGATAGGTTTAGGATGACAGTCATAATAAACATATATAGTACAATAAAAAACATTTTTAATCTTGAAAGTGCTTTATAAACAGCAGTGATCAATGCTATGGATGGATTAACAGCATCAAATTGATTGAATTCTATTTCAAGGGCAATGGAGGTATTGACGTCGACATTCTAGTTCAGAAGGAAGGCAGCAATGGCAGTGGTAGAGTGCAGGTTTTGGAGTCAGACTCCCCAAGTTTAAAATCTGGCTCCTCTACATGCTGGTGTTTAACTTTGCATGAGTCACTTCCCCACTCTCCAGCTCAGTTTCTTCATCTCTAAAATGGATTATTGTAAAGTTTCAATGCAGGAATTAGCACACAATATCATAATGGTCATTATTATATATGCATTTATGGCTGACATTTTAAAATTGGGGATTTTGAATTATGTGCTGTTCCATTCATTCATATATTTTATATGCCTAAACCACATAAATCTTGATGATATTCTTTTATAACCTCTCTCTACCTCATATCCCTCTGATCATTCACTTTATTTTATTCAGTCTGTGAAGTTCTGACCTTTGTTTGGTTTTTTTTTTAGTTGCCTTTCTTCTCTGTCTAGAGGCTTAGATGTTCTACCTCTCATTTCTGCATTTCTAGTGGCTACCTTTACATTTCAACATGTGCTTATAAATCTAACTCTATTTTTTATCTTTTCCTCATCATCAATCCTCTTAAAAAAGAAGACTTTCCCAATGGTTACAGGTTTTCTCATCTACCAGTCACTCCTCAATCTACATTTTTTTCTGCCCACTTCTTTCCTGTAAATGCTTCCTTCAAGATTATCAATAATTTTCAAAACAAGAGCCCTTTCTTAACCCTCAACCTATGTGTCCCTAAACAGTAGTGTTATCATATCTTTTTAAACATACAAAGAAACTAAATATTTCTCAACAGGCTTCCCCTTCTATTTTCTGCAAATTGTTTTTCAAACCTTTTGGCTCTGCTTTCTACTTCTGCCTTTAAATGGAGGGACTCAATCATTTAGTGGGTGTATTGTGAATCTTTCTCAATTGCACCGCATTTGCCAGGTGCTATGATTGGTGTTTTAGAAAGGGTATTGAGTAAGGCAGACACAGTCCCTAACCTTAGGGAGCTTGAAAGCTTGCAATGAAATCAGGCATCAAACATGTAATTAAATAATTACAAGTGATTTCTGACTCCAGCTGTGAAGTATTTCAGAAAATCCTCCTGCTGAGAAAAAATTAAAAGTTGGATAAAAATTTCTTAAAAATATGGTATTTTAAAGACATTACTGTGTAACGAGGAGTGCCAGGCCTGGTGGGATCAAGATCACAGAAATAAGAAAAACCATTTGTGTGAGCTTTTTATTTATCTTTGCATTTTCCTTCTGTTTTATTTCTTAATTCCTATATTTCAGTGTTAGGGGCAGAGGGGAAACATGGCTTGAAAGGCAAAAAAAATAGAGTTCAGGGCTTCCCTGGTGGCGCAGTGGTTGAGAGTCCGCCTGCCACTGCAGGGGACGCGGGTTCGTGCCCCAGTCCGGGAAGATCCCACATGCCGCGGAGAGGCTGGGCCCGTGAGCCATGGCTGCTGGGCCTGCGCGTCCGGAGCCTGTGCTCCGCAACGGGAGAGGCCACAACAGTGAGAGGCCCGCGTACCGCAAAAAAAAAAAAAAAAAAATAGAGTTCAGGGCCCAAGGAGGAGGGGCCCTGGTAAATATGGCAGGCATTCAGCTGAAACTCTAGCAGTGAGAGCAAATGAGAAATAGAGCGGTCATCCCAAAGCAGGAAGTAAATCCTCAACCCGTCTCAACTGCTGGTGGAGTAAAAGTTGTCTGTCTGCCAGAATAATTTAAATATTTGCTGCAAGAAGGTAACATCAACAAGAATCTACATTTTTTTAAATACCCGATGTTTGCTATTCAATCCAAAATTACCAGAAATACCAAAAAATAGGATCTAATAAATACAAAAATATAGATCTTCAAGTAATCTAGACATATTGGAAATATATATATATATAATATCCAGACACAGACTTTAAAATAACTGTGATTAAAATTGTGAATAAAATAAATGAAAAGATGCAGAATTTAAACAGAGAATTGGAATGTATTAGGAGTTCTAGAATTAAAATAATAGCTAAATTAGGATCTAAGTAGATAGAATTTCAGTTCCATCCCTGTAGGAGTAAATGGTAATCTTAAGCTATGAACGTTTGAACGCATATATTAGGAAAAAAAAAAAAGGAAGAGTTAGAAATCAAGTATCTAAGCTTCTAACTCAAGGAGAAACCAGAAAAAAAAAAAAGCAAATAAAACCCTCCAAACTTGAAAGAAGGAAGTAATACAAATAAAAGCAAAAATTAATGAAATAGAAAATGAAAAAAATAATGAAGAAAGTAAGGCCAAAATCTCTGTAATTTACCACATTAACCTAATAAAGATGAACCCTCCTAAATTATCCCTATGGATTCAATAAATATATTTGATAAAATTCTCAGCAAACTAAGAATGAAATATCCTGGTAAATATATTTTTATAAAAAACTACTGATAGCAAAATGTTGACTGTTTTCTCCCAGATGTCAGGAACAGGACGAAGAAGTCCACTATCACCACTTGTATTCAACATTGTATTGGAAGTACTAGCAGAGCAATGTAGCAAAAAAATAAATACATTAAGAATGTCAAAGAAGAAGTAAACTGTCTTTATTTGCAGATGTGAAGATTATATATATAGAAGAATCAAAATAATATATAAGCTATCCAATTTAATAAGTGAATTTAGCAAAGATGTTGGGTAAAGATCAATATGCCTAAGTCAAATGTTTCTATTGAATAGCAAAAAGCAAGTGGAAAAGGAAAAAAAAATTAAGTAGCACTTATAATATCACCAAAATGCATAGAAGATTTAGAAACAAATCTAGTAAAAAAAATAAAATAAAATACAAGACCTCTACACTGAAAGCTACAAAGTATTACTGTGAGAAATTAGAGAAGACCTAAATAAATAAAGAGATATTCATGTTCATGGATTTGAAGATTTAATATCATTAACTAGTCTTTCTAACTTTATCTGTATAATCCATGTAGTTCCAGTCATAATCTCAGGATTTTGGTGAAAATTGACAAGCTAACTCTAAAATTTATATGGAAAAGGACAGGACTTAGAGTAGCCAAGGCTATACTGAAGAAGGACAAGGCTGGAGGATTTACACTATGACATAATCTGTAAAGCTACAGTAGGTAAGGCAGTATAACATTGGCACAAGCATAAACAAAAATAGACTAATGATATACTGCCACATAGATATCCAAAATTAATGCATATATATGTGTACCAAAATCATGTGCAAGGTTGTTCTTAGGAACTTTATATTCTTGATAATCAAAAACTGTTAACAACCCAAATTTCCATCAAAAATAGAATAGACAACAAATTGTAATGTATTAATTCAATGAACTATGTATAGCTATAACAATGAACCAACTATTCTCACAATAGTAATATGGATAAATTTCATGACCTATTACTGAGCAAAGGAAGCTAGAAACAAAAAAAGTCTAATAATCCACTTATATAAATTTCAAGAACAGGAAAATGAATCAGTGATGATGGAAGGCAGAAGATGGGATAATAAGTGAAAGAAAGCAAAACAGAGCCTTCTGAGAGTCTGGAATTAGTCTATGCTTTAGTCTGAAAAGTGTTAATGCATGTGGATTTACTTTGTGTATGTCCATCAAAGTATACCCTGATAATTTGTGTACTTTATTGTTATGTTATACCTCAATTTGAATAGTTACAAAAAAAAAAGATTTCCATAAGTCTGAAAATAAGATGTAGAAAACTGTTGTAATGGATAGTAGGAGGATTCAACCCAGTCTAGAGGATTCATGAAGACCTCTCAGAGGAAGAGTTTTATAATCTGAAAAATGTAATTTGAGTTAGCTAGGCAAAAAATAGGAAGTATAGCAGTTCAGGTAGAGAAAGTAGCATGTATAAGTGCCTTGATGTGAGAGATGACATGGTATATAAATAAGCAAACATGAACCAACAAGCAAAACTGGAAGAATTCAATAAAGCCAGAGCACAGAAATCAAGAATGGTGCTTGATGAAGTTGAAATATAAGAAGAGGCCAAATCTTGCACTTTAAGGCCACCACATTAAGGTTTTTGATCTTAATTTTGTCATCTTTATAAGACCACTGGGTTTCCTAAATTAAATAGATATTTTTACTAAGATTATATGTATGTATTTTTTTTTTATAGATTGCCTCTTTAAAAGTGACCATTTTATTCAGTCATCTATTGGTTTTGCCTACACAATGTCTCACAAAATGTTAGAAGACCTGTCTTTGTAAGAATTAGCCTGGATAAGTGGTTGAAAGAAAGCAGCAAACTCTGATTCCCACCACATATCTGGAGAAATAGCTGGAAAGTTGCATTTTGACAAGATCTCCATATGTACTCTGTTAAACATATACTTACTATAAGAATCAGCTATGCATCTCAGGGGTATTTGTCTAAGAGAAATGAAATAATTTGTCCACACAAAAAGTATGCACATAAATATTCATAGCACCTATATTCAGTATGGTCAAAAACTGGAAACAACACAATATCCATCCATAGATGAATGGATAAACAAACAGTGGTATATCCATACAGTGGGATACTACTCAACAATGGAAAGGGATAAACTACTGATATGAACAACAATATGGATCAAACCTCAATTGATATGCTGAATAAAGAAAGCAGAAGTCTACTTAATTATAATTCCATTGACATAAAAAATTTTTTTAATTATTAATCTATAGTGACAAAAGAGGTCAATGGGCTGAGGAAGAGGGGATGATGGAAGTGCTCTGTAGTACTCATAATGGGGGCTTCAGAGGTATACATTCCTTATAACTTTGTTTTCCTATATTGCTGCTCCCCCTTCCCTCTCCCCATGGGTAACCACTAGTTTGTTCTCTATAGCTGTGAGTCTGCTTCTTTTTTGTTATATTCACTAGTTTGTTGTATTTTTTAGATTCCACATGTAAGTGATAGCATACAGTACTTATCTTTGTGTTACTTAGTTCACTTAGCATAATGCCCTTCAAGTCCATCCATGTTGCTGCAAATGGCAAAATTTCATGCTTTTTAATGGCTGAGTAGTTTTCCATTGTGTGTGTGTGTGTGTGTGTGTGTGTGTGTGTGTGTATGTGTATATGTATATATGTGTATATATATGTGTGTGTGTGTGTATATATATATATATATATATATCACATCTTCTTTAACCATTCACCTGTTGATGGGCACTTAGGTTGCTTCCATATCTTGGCAATCATAAATAATGCTGCTGTCAACATTGGGGTGTGTGTATATTTCTTTTTTTTTTGGATGTGTACCGAGGAGTGGAATTGCTGGGTCATGTGGTAACTCTATTTTTAGTTTTTTTGCCAATCCTCCATATTGTTTTCTGCAGTGGCTGCATTTGTTATTTGTGGGTTTTTTTTTTTTTTTTGATGAAAGCCATTCTGACAGGTATGAGATGATATCTCATTGTGTTTTTGATTTTCTCATAACTTATTGAACTGTACCCTTTAAGTGGATGCAGTTTATTGCATGTAAATTATACCTCAATAAAATGGATAAAAGAAAAAGTTCTCCAGGTGATTCTTGCAACATTCTAGCATGAAAACCATTGATCTACATTGTGATGGAAAAATGGCTTTATGTAGAGAAAAATCAATCAATTTGTCTATTATTTAATTTACTGGTCCTGAACTCCTTTAGATAGAGACTTAAGCAATGTATATACTTTAGATTTAAGCTCAATTTTACCTGAAATAAATTGGTATCCACTACATATTATAAAGCATAGGAAAAATGAGATTTACTAAACTATGTTAACTATGTTAAACTATGTTAACAGCAAAAATCTATAATGTCAACAAAATAACATTTTTTTTTCTCTACAGAGTAGGGTTTCTTTGGAACTCATTCACATTAGGACAGAAACTTTTATAACACAGAGAGCTGTAGTTTGTCTATTGTTCAGGTATTTTTTTCACAGGAAAGAATTTAATCAGTTAAAATATGAAATACACATTTGCATACTCAGTTGACCAATTCTTGCTGTGATGCTGTTGCACCTCTATATTTTTCATAGCTCATATAATTGGAGTTAATATGCTCTGTTATTAAGTTTAACTGAGAAAAATAGTTTGCTGAAAACTGATTGTTTCTGCATACTGATAAATTCAGTAGTCCAAAAAAAATTAGAGAAATATAATTAAGGATTGCAAAATCAATTTGACACTCCCTTAAGATGTGTTGAGAGGAGGCAGCAACAGCAGCCTACATCTGATGCTGTTCTCTCCTTGTTTACTCCATAAAACTGCAAATTAGAACTTTAATTTACAGAGCTGTTAATGCCTCATTAAAAACTTTCAGCGAGTAACCTATTTTGAAGTTTCTTTTCTTCCTTGTGTCTAATATGCAACAGTATCTCCATTTTGTGGGACTGTGTAAGACAGTACAGTTAGGAATACTCTTCTAAACCACATGTAGGAAATGGAAGCTTTTTAAACATCACATCCCAGGCAAGGATACTAGCAGTGTGTTAGTTGTTTTCCAAAGTGATTCATTTCTCCACTTGCTTTGTTCTTGCTGCCGCTGTTGTTAATGTCTGTTACGCATGAGACACTCTACTGGACTCTGAGGACATAGCTGGAATCCAGTAGACTTGTTTCCTGCTCTCACAAGCCTTATGGGAATAGAACCCATAGCCGTTTGACTATCCTTAACCATTATTATATACTGCTATTGTTTTCTGCCCAATAGCGTGTGATAGCCAAAACCAAACAATCAGCAACAACAATTGAAAATCATCAAATACTGGAATAGGAATTAACTAGCACTGTTTACAGTAGCCAAGACATGGAAACAACCTAAATGTCTATGGACAGATGAATGGATAAAGAAGATGTGGTGTATATATATACAATGGAATATTACTCAGCCATTAAAAAGAATGAAATGCCATTTGCAGCAACACAGATGGACCCAGAGATCGTTATACTAAGTGAAGTAAGTCAGACAGAGAAAGAGAACTACCATATTTATCACTTATAGGCAGGAGCTAAAAAAATGATACAAATGAACTTATTTATAAAACAGAGACTCACAGACTTAGAGAACGAACTTATGGTTACCAGGGGTGAAGGGTGGGAGGAGGGATAGTTAGGGAGTTTGGGATTGACATGTACACACTACTATATTTAGAATGGATAACCAGCAGGGACCTACTATGTAGCACAAGGATCTCTGCTCAAAATTATGTAACAGCCTAAATGGGAAAAGAATTTGAAAGAGAATGGATATGTGTATGTGTACAAATGAATCACTTTGCTGTACACCTGAAACTAACACAACACTGTTAATCAACTATATTCCAACATAAAACAAAAAGCTAAAATAAATAAATAAATTCTAACGTCAGTTAAAGTAAAAAAAAAAAAAAAAGGAATTAACCTTAAGAAGAAGTCTGAGGTCACATTCTTTGAAGTCACATTCTTTGGACCATGGAGCCTTGCTCCACTGGTTACAGTTAGGACAAGAATGAATGTCTGACCAGAGCAGGACTGATCCAGGTCTCACAGGAATTTGGAATTGAAATTCAGAGATAACCAGTTAGCCTCTCTTATCTCTTGAATAAAATGTGCAAATTAGTTGAAACATATAAATTAATTGAGAAGCAGATAGAGGTGTACTGCTGCAGGGGTAGGGGGAAATGAGAGAGAGAATTAAGGCATATGAACAGAAAGCAGCAGAGAGAGAAATTCCTGAAGGCCTTCCCACTCCCTCTGTATCCAAGGACTTTGCCTAGTCTGGGCTGTGTCCCTAGACTTGAATTTAGAATGTACCATCATCTCTGGATAATAACTTCCTTCCTTTGTTCAAGGGAGCTTGAGTCTGAATATGCAACCAGAGATTCTTAACTTAAAAGGAAGAAACTAACACAACATTGTAAAGCAATTATACTCCAATAAAGAAGTTAAAAAAAATAAAGTTTTAAAATTATTTAAAAAAAGAAAGAAAGAAAGAAGTCACCTGCATGTGGATGGAAGTTGGAGCCATGAGAATGGGTTAAAAGACTCAGGGTCAAGGATACACCTCGGGGTGGGGTGGGGGGATGAAAGGCATTCAGGGATAGATAATACAAGACAACCAAGAGGATTAGCCAGATATGTAGGTGAAGAAACTGCCTGAGAATCTAGGAAATTTTCATGAATTATGTAACAGTCACCAGTATAAAATGTTGCCCTGTGGTCAAGTCAAGTAGGCTAAAAGCTGAAATTGGTGGTTGGACTTTATCATTTTTGTATTTCTATGTCCTGCTACCTGACTAAACTATTTTTTAAATGTATTTTATAATTTTTAGGCCCTTCCTGAAATTTCCAGTATAATGTGAATTTCCAATACATACTTGATAACTGAACAGTTGTAATCTCTTGGGACTTATTTTCAAAAGATATGTATTTATTTTAGCCAGTGATAGTTTTTAAGCTTTATGAAAGGTGTTCGGGTTAGTTTGGCTCTGTATATTTTCAATGAAAATCCATCCCAAAGATATGTTTGCCAAGTATTAAAAAAAATCTGCAGTCCAAGAGGCATCATTTATTCTGCAATGGTTAGTATTCTAGAAGAATCCCTTGCTCGTTCCTTGCTCTTTCTTCCCTTATCCTCTGAAAGTGCTGTATTTAAACTATGGGTCACTTCTCATCTGAATAGCCAAGGAAGATTAGCTACATTGTTACTGATGCACTTGATATTTTCTCACTGTGTAGCATTGTGGCAACAGATTCTTAGCCAGTCTGATAAGATAAAATGTTCGTAATACTTAGAGGATAAAAGGGTATCATCACTACCTCAGATCCCTTTAAATCCGGTCTCCTGAGCTGCATGAGATTACATTTATTTGCTCTCATTTACCAGTTCCCCCAAAAGGAAGTCTTGATAGAGCTACTGGCTTAGAAGATCAAGGCTTCCTGCATTCTAGTCACTGACTTTGCCAAATCCTCTAATATTTTCTCTAGATTTGGTCCTGTGAAATCAAATATTAAGCAAGTTTGACAGTCCAGTTAAATTCTATAAGGTCTTCTATTATATTATATACAGTAATTGATTTTAAGTTAATTGGTCATTAGTTTCATGGTTTGTGCTTCTGGTTCTCTGGTGGAGTTTCCAGAAACTTTCATGTAAATGAAGAGATGTTTTATGTAAATTAAATGCAGTAAAATCTTTTTTTACCCATTTCAATCTAATTGTGTTAAGTAATCCCATAGGGGTCAGGTGCAGATTTTTTACTCTTCAGTATGTTTCAGTCATAAATGAAAGGATCATATGTTTCATCAAATCAAAATATGTTTAAACATTACCATTTGTAGGTACAAATAGTATTTATTGGCTCACTCCATATTTATTAAGCACCTAATATTTATGAAATGCTGCTGTAGGTAATGTGACTAAAAGAAAGATTAGTAAGTTAATTTTACCAATTCTTGTCTTTAGGAGCTCTAATTTACACTAGTAACATCTTAGAAAAAGTCAATAGTGTGATGCTGTTATGAAAAAAAGAAAAAGAAAGAAAGAAGGAAAAAAGGCAATTGCTACCCTGTGTTGTATTAGCAGAATTGTCAAGGACAAAATAAATAACGTGATTATTGGACTCCGCTTGGTAATCCTTAGCCCTTGATAGGAGTACCATGTTCCATTTGGGATGGCACACTTTTTAAAACATAGACACGTTTGCCAGAGGTTTCAAAAGAGAGCAACAATAAATGATGAAGGGCTCTGAAAATAGGGCCTCTAAGAAAAGGCTAAGAGACCTGAGGATGTTCAATCTTAAGGAGGAAGACAGAGGGGACACATGGTAACTCTTTACAGATGCATAAAGAGGTGTTATGGAGAGGAGAGGGACCAATTTTTCTCATTAGTCAACAAAGACACTTCAAGAAATAATGGATTTAAAACACGAGGGGGAAAATGCAGGTTAAATATTAGATTAAATTAGGTGAAATTTAAATATTAAAAATTTTTGGATTCCAAGCACGATTAAACTGTGGAGACTAAATCAAGTTAGAGTTGGCATAGGAATGTGGGAGTGAAAACAAATCAGATCTGAATGAAGGGGGTTAATAATTAAAAGAGCTTATATTTGCATAAAATGATAACATATTTTAAAATACTTTCATGCATATCATTTTACTGATCTCTCAACAATCTTAGGAAGTCATTGGGGGAGTATCAACTAGTTTTACAGTTGAGAAAATGAAATTTCAGAGAGGTAAATATCATTGCTTTCCCACCTCCTTCCCCCCACTTCCACTCCCAAGTCCCAGATTACGCCAAACTGGTAAGTGGTCTGCGATTAGACAAGCAGGAATAGAAGGCAGTTCTTCAGATTCTGTCAATATGTTTCCCATCAAATCTTGCTACCTTTCCATTTGTAATATGATTTTCATTGTGGTGAATTATTGTTGAATCAGTTGAGCTTTTGGATTTTGGGGTTTGTTTGGCTTTTAAGGTGTCAAATATGTCCCATAAGTTTCCTATTTTTTTTGCATATTTATTAGCTAAGGTGAGAATTGAGCAATACATAAATTACAGACCAACTAGCAATTTTGATTACATAAAGGGACAAGAAATATAATTGAACTTACATCTATTTTATTTATATCTATTATATCTTGTATTTACAATTGTGGAATGAATTCAACATTTTGGTTTTAAGTTTTGACAAATCCTTGCCAAAGCAAATATAGTCTCTGGAGGTAGTGTGATATGGTGAGGCTCCGTTTCTACCATTACCTACTAGTGGAGACTTTTCCATTTTATCTTTTATGAATGTCACACTCCTCATCTATAGAGTGAAAACCATAATATCTTCTGGTTTCTTCCAGACTTTCAATGAGGATCAAATGAGAAAATAGATGTCAAAGTACCTTTACCTGTTCAAGGAAATAAACTATAGGCTGTAACTTAGCATTAACTTTGAGTAGGAGAAAATATATATTGTTTTTGGCGTGTTGCGGTTATTTTAATTTGGTAATTTTTTTCTATTTTCATTTCAACCCAACCTTTCTTTTTTATTTATTTATCTTTTAGTTTTTCTAATTTCAGATCCCTTAGGTCAAAGCCAGTGTCTGTTCTAGCATTTAAAATTTACTAGCCTAATGTAGGCATTGAGTAATTGTGTGGTGAGTGAGTGAACGAAGGAATGGATGAATAAAGATGTTTAGGATGCTGAGATGTGAACAAGAGGTTAATAGTACTATATGTAATAATCTTGATGTATTCCTTAATGATCTAATGATTATATATACATACTATATACGTATATAATATATATAATAAGTATACATAATATAAATACCATTGTATGTCAGAGTCTCAGATCCTGTGAATACAAGGAACTCAAAATCCAGTAGGGGAAACAGACTTGCAGGCCATTACACTACTTTGTATGAGTAGAATTGTTTTCCCAGCAAGGGGAGGTAGCTAACACCAAAACTTTACCAAAGGAGGACCATTTGATTGGCTGCCAAGAACTTCACTGAGTCCGAAAAGACTTTTGGGACTCTCTGAACCTTGCATACAAATTGCACAGAGAAGTAATCCAGGAGGCAGGCTGATATTGAAAGACTCTTAGTATGTATTCTGAGCGTTGGAGGGAACGAAGGAGTTTTCGGGATAATTCCAGCCTCTGCAGGCTCCTACGATGCTCACTAGGGTGCCATCCTCCCCCACGGAGCCCAGAGTACACCGGGCAGCTTTCTTGCAGGAAGGTTGCAGCAGGGATGCTTACTAGGAGGATATGAGAAAGCTGAATGGCCCCCTGTGCATAGTGTTGAAAGAGGCTCTAATTTTTGTTTCCTCCTGAGATTAACGTGTGTATATTTCCAGTTCGGAATGGTAAGAATCTTAATGAGTTGCAGGAAGTTGCATCATATGCCCCAGGACTGACTTTTCCAGCACACCCAATAATGGAATCTACTTGCCAAATTCTGAAGGCTGATGGAGAATGAAAACTATAATTTGAGAAAATGAGATCTCTGCCCCTGCCCCCATTGTTTTTTCTTAAGTCAGTTGCAAAGTTTAACATGCAAAGAAGTCAATTTCCTAAGGGGGCCATTCTATTTCATCTGTGGAGGAAAGACAGAAGTTGTTACTGCTGAAACCTCTGCTGTAGAAGCAGAGCGACCCCAGGAAAAACTTGAAATAGGCCCTCTGCCTTTGGCATCCCTACCACGCAGCTCAGTGCCCTTGCTCTCGGGGGCCTGTAGACACAGTGTCCACCCAAGGCTGCTGGTGCATCTTCTTGAGGATTTTTCCCAAGGCCCACTCTTCAGTCTGATCACCTTGGGGGAGTTGCCTGCCTCTCTTCAGCTGAAATGTACCTGTCTCGTGCCCCATCCCTTCAGGCCCCTGCTCTGGACAGTAGGCTAATCTGACAGATGTCACTTTGCTAGGATGTCAATGGAAGCAGCCTGTTTGTGGCCTCCTCTTGCCCTCACCGGGACTGTGTGTGCACTTACTCAGAGGCCTTCTAGGGATAATTATAGAAGTGAACACATGAGATCACATCGCAGCTCTGTGGGAGACAAGGTTTTGAACTGGCAGGCATTATTATTATTATTATTATTATGCTTCCGCCCACATGTGAAAGTTTCATTCTTTTTTTAAAAAAACAAATATTTGTTGAACAGTAACAAAGTACCAGGCACTGTGTTAGAGCATAAAGATGCCTAAGCAAACAAGGTATAATCCATGACTTTGAGTCAAGAAGGTACATACTCTGTATAATTATTTCATGTAAATCACTCAACTTCATTCAAAATATTTATTGAGCATCTACTATGTGCCAGGCCCTGTGTATGGCTCTGGGGAGCAATATAAACAAAATCCCTGCCTTCATGGGGACTACATTCTAATAGGGCTCAGCAGGTGAGCAGGAATCCATGTTATTTGTTGATTCACCAAAATGAAATTATATCTTCTTAGGTTTATTTTAAAATGATCATTTTTAAACCTCATCTTAAGAAATTCAAATTGTCTTTGATCACATTTGATATGGGTTAGAATAACTTTTCCGTGTTATTTGGAATACATTTAAAGCAGCCCTATTTGAAGGAATTTGGTTTTGAATTTTTCATAAAGTGAGTTAATTACCTTCTAATTAATTTTGTGTATGTGTTCCCCAAAGTTGAGAAGAGTAAAGAGATAGGGCATGACTCTGCAGAGCTTTTTAAGGTAAAGCATGTAATCAGACCCATGCTCGTGTAAAATAGAACTCAGGAAAAGTACTGAACAGCAGGATCGTACTATCAAAAATCTGGCTGATAGGTTTTGAAGTCACTGAGCTGAATCTATTTAGAAGTACAGTTTAGGAAGACTAAATAAACATCAACACTGTGGTCTATTCTAAGTCAGGATCTTGCTTTGTCTATTTTCCAGGTGATAAAACACTGACTGTGATTAGTGTTATCATCAAGCATATTGAACAATCTGTAAGCTAACAGCGATACACAGGCATGCAGTCCTAGGACTAGAAGGAAATAAAATGAATTTTTATCTTTTTTTTTTTTTCTATAGAGAGGGAAAAAAAAATCATCACCTTGAATCAGCTGTGACTCAAGGGTCCATTATAACTTCAAGATTTTTTAAAAGCCCGTGTCTGGGGTATGGGAGATGAATTTTGTTCCAAAGTGGTGACATGGGCAAGTGTAAACCCCTGGGAGCAATTTCAGGCACATTGAGAGTCTGATCTAAGCAGAAATGGACAGAACATTGGAAGATGGAATTCCCACACTTGCTTCCTGACCTTGGCTGATATACCTCAGCAGTTGGTAATTAAAGGAATACTGAAGTTGAGAAGATGAAGGAGGAATAAAGAGGGAGGGTAATCAGAATTAGAAGATATGTAAATAATAAGGAATATTATAGATAAGAAGATGGGGCAAACATAGTAGGGGTGCTTCTGACGAAGCGGGCTACAATTTGTGTTAAGGTGATGGGGGGATATGGTGGCTGTAGGTTTGGTTTAGCAAGAGGCAGAACATATATATATATATGTGTATATATATATGCTCATTCAAAATATTTGTATTTATCTGTGACGTATATTTATATATATATAATTTTTTTAAGTTTACTTATATTGAATTTTAACGAGGAAAACTCATCAACTGTTTTGGTCTCCTGCCTCTTTTCTCCTTTTGCCATCCCAGCCTGGCGTGGTCTTTCTGAAACCTTTCTGGGCTGATGACTGCACTAAAGCCATGCCCATTCCTTTCATCAAAGAAGGGTATTCTGCCCTGAGTCACAAGCAGGGAGAAAATAAGGTTATATAACATCTACATGTTATTGCTATAACAGAGACGAATAAAAATTAAAAGTCCATCAAGTGATCAGGTAGAAGTCAATAAAAGGGTCAATAAAAAGCCAAGGGTGAGCCGAAAGAGAGGACTTGGTATGCTGGAAAATGCCAGGAAAAATAAAAGGCAGAAACAAACGTTGTGGCGAGATCTTCTCCCTGTGGCCTCGGGGAAGTGCATGATAAAATTAATTGAAGCTCATCGCCCATGAAAAAGGGCTACAGTTGGAGCAGTAGCCGCACTGACTACATAACAGTGGTGGTTCTTTAACTGAAGACAAAGGTAATGGATTTTTGTTTTAGGTTTAGAGCTTTTTAACATGCTGAGCCAAAACTGTTGATTTTTTTTTGCCTCTATTCAACTGGATGCTGCATTTTTGAGCAATACAAAGTGTTGATTGGCTCACTTGAGCAACAATCTGTTGTGAGGTCTGCTAAGTATAAGCCATTATCCTAAACACCAGGATGCAAAGGTTAGTAATATATCTTAGCGGCTTTCAAAACATTTATAGTCTGGTAACAGTATAAGATTAAAATTTTCATACGATTTGCTTATAACAATCTGACTCTGATATAATCACGTTTTCTCTATATCTCACACACAAAAAGTTTTCTTTTGGGAAATTACTTAAAAGAAACTAGAATAAACCTGTAAGGCTTTCATAAATGTTTTACCAGTGGATTTGACTCCCCCTTTATATTAAAACATTCATCTTTTTCCTCTTTACATCCCAAATATGTTATCTTTAATTGATGTAAACCAACCACATTAGCAAAATTTGTCCACATGTGAGAACAGAGGACAGATCGCTCTGGTAAACTGATTGCCATTTGATTCTATAAACATATAATTTCTTACCCTGAATAAAATGCTGTACATAAAATGAATAGGGCAAAATAGTCACTCATTATTTAAATTTGAGTTAATAGTCTGACCCTCTCATATCTCCAAATGATCATAATTTCCCAGTTCAAAGAAACATATTTTACATGCCAACAAAGAGTGTTGTAAAAATTGGGTCAGCAACTTTAAGAAGTCAGAGTTGTCGTTTCTGAGGTTTTTATACATTATTATTCTCACATCTAGCTCTTTCTCACTTCTCAGTGGGATCATTCATCCAATAGACATGCAAGTCGTAATCAAAATAAATTATATGATAATTTCTCTCTGGCATGACTCTGCATTGACTAATCCCTTGTTTTTTAAACTTTGTGCTATATATGTATGTCCTGTAGCCATGACTCTGCATTGACTAATCCCTTGTTTTTTAAACTTTATGCTATATATGTACGTCCTGTAGCATGTGATATACATGCGTACGTACATCACATGCTACAGGACGTACATACATGTATCTCAAAACTTAACATTCTAAATTAAAAAATAATTTATTGTGCAAAACATATTGTTATATCTTATGGCACTTGTGGCAGTACTTGACACAACTTAGTATTTATTCTTATAATTATTCCGGTATTATCAGTAGTTTGCTAGGGCTCCCATAACAAAGTACTACAAACAGGTGGCTTAAACAACAGGAATTTATTGTTTCACAGTTGTGGAGGTTAGAAGTCCAAGATCATGATGCTAGAATGGGTGGTTTCTTCTAAAGGCTGTGAGGGAGAATCTGTCCAGGCCTCTCCCCAGCTAAGTACTGTCCAGGTAGTTAGCTGGCAAGCTTTAGCAACCCTTGGCTTCTGATGCCTCACCTTGATCTCTGACTCCATCTTCGCCTGATGTTCTTTCTAGGTGCATGTTTCTGTCTCCACACGGCATTCTTTCTATAAGGACACCAGTCATATTGGAGTAGGGACCCATCCTACTCCAATATGAGCTCACCCTAACTAATTATGTCTGTAAAGACTTTATTTCCAAATAAGGCCATATTCTGAAGTTACACTGGAGGTTAGACTTCAACATATTAATTTTGGGAGGATACAATTCAACCCTTAACAATTACTCTGCATAACTGATGAGAAAGTAAAGAATTGATTTGGTCCAGGAGGAGATAACCTAATCCAAAAGAGATACAACCCACCCCCACCAAATTCCTCATATTTAATTTATTTAATAGAAAATTATGAATTTGTAAACATAGTGTGGCCCGGTATGATAACCAAAGCAAATGAATGACCAGTCAAAAACTCTAATAATTAATATTTTATCAGAGATGTGTGTTTTTACTTAAAATTGATCCTGGAAAATGCAACATAATTAATTGGACAATTTATCTTTGCATGACATTTCTTATATTTGTAGAGATAGCATAGCAGTCTTGCTTTAAGTTTCTCTCAGAATGCTTGGGTTCAGCTGAGACCTTAAGAGCATGGAGATAATGGTTTTCTTATCCACTCCTGCTGATTTTAGTACATTTATAGCAACAACCAAATTCACCAACTTGAGCTGTTGTTCGCCATTCTTTTATGTGACTTTATGGTTGTCCTAATATGTAAGAGCATTTTTTTATACTAATCAAAGATACACAGTTGCCATCACAGCTATTACAGTATGATGATCCCTTAAATACATAGAATGCTGGACTTTGTGGATTTTTTTTTTTTCATGGATATCCTAAAAGCTAACCATTAATAGTAGCTTTGACAGAAACTCATTGTTCAAAACTTAAGAAGATCAATCTTGGACTATAAATGCTGAATCCTAACAAGCAAAAATTCTAATCATTTGTTTTATATGCTATTTGTTAGGCTTAATATTGAATAAGTGCCAGTCTTGTTCAATTGTTTTCATATGTGTGCAAGCCCAGTGGAAAAGTCGCTCCTTGACAGTAGTCATTTTCCCTTTTGGTGCATTTTCTAACTGCGCAATGTAAGAGTTACAGTTAAATAATCACTAGGATTCCCCTTTAGCTCTAACATCTATGATGTTTTTGTTGATGATGATAATCGGTGACTGTTCAGTCAGCATGGGTTTATTATCATTGAGATCAGAAATCGTAGTAAGAGTGAAATTGATTATGTGTAGAGAAAAGGGTTGAGTTAATATGGCAGCAAGTCACTGGACGTAGACTGCAGTTTCTTGATCATGGAAATCTTATGCTAGATATAATAGCTTAGTTTCCTTCCCAACAATCTTCTAAGCGGTTCACTTGCACTTTTTAATTTCATCCCCTCTTCAAATGTGTAAGATAGGTTCAGGGAAGATAAGTAACTTGCTCAAAGTCATACAGGTAGTGTATTTTAGAGGAGGGTGTTTAAATCTCAGGCTCCAAGCTGTATATTCATGGTAGACTGCCTTTGTTATGTAACTGTGGCAATGGTATACAACTACGAGTTTCATCTTCTCAGTACTCTATCTCTTTTTTTGAATCAGATACAGCTATCCCAGTGGCTAGGTTGTGACTCGCCATTTTCAGGATACAACCTTTGCTGGCCAGAGAACCACAGCTAAACTAAGTCATTTAAAGTCATATGCCTGTGTGTTATTGGGCTGGGATCACCCTTAATCACCACCTCACTTTAGCATAGCTCTTTACTTGTCATCCATTCTTTTTTTAAAATTGATTTTTATTGGGGTATAGTTGATTTTCAATGTTGTGTTAGTTTCTGCTGTACAGCAAAGTGAATCAGTTATACATAACATATATCCACTCGTTTCTTAGATTCTTTTCCCATATAGGTCATTACAGAGTATTGAGTCGAGTTCCCTGTGCTAAACAGTAGGTTCTTATTAGTTATCTATTTTATATATAGTAGTACGTACATGTCAATCCCAATCTCCCAATGTATCCCTCTGCCCCCTCTTTTCCCCTTAGTAACCATAAGTTTGTTTTCTACATCTGTGACTCTATTTCTGCTTTGTAAATAGATTCATTTATACCATATTTTTAGATTCTACATATAAGCGATATCATATGATATTCATCTTTCTCCGTCTGACTTACTTCACTCTTGACACCCCTCTTACAGAATTCTTACAGACGCAGTGTCTGTTTCATTGCAATAAAGTCAAGCAGTGGTTTGTGAACATACTTGGCTTTTTCTGAAGGCAATAGAATCCATTTTATGGACAAAATGTCGCCTTTCAGCCACAAATACTGACACTGAGTTGCATTCAGCGTTGATAAAAAAGTACCGTATAGGGCTTCCCTGGTGGCGCAGTGGTTGAGAGTCTGCCTGCCGATGCAGGGGACGCGGGTTCGTGCCCCGGTCTGGGAGGATCCCACACGCCGCGGAGCGGCTGGGCCCGTGAGCCATGGCCGCTGAGCCTGCGCGTCCGGAGCCTGTGCTCCGCAATGGGAGAGGCCACAACAGTGAGAGGCCCGCGTAACGCAAAAAAAAAAAAAAAAAAAAAGTACAGTATAAAAAGCTTGTCCACTGGGTGGACTATTTATTTATTTATTTTTATTTTTGGCTGTGTTGGGTCTTCGTTGCTGCACACGGGCCTTCTCTAGTTGTGGCGAGCAGGGGCTACTCTTCTTTGCAGTGCACGGGCTTCTCATTGTGGTGGCTCCTCTTGTTGCGGAGCACGGGCTCTAGAGCGCAGGCTTGATCGTTGTGGCATACGGGCTTCGTTGCTCCGCGGCATGTGGGATCTTCCCGGACCAGGGCTCAAACCCATGTCCCCTGCATTGGCAGGTGGATTCTTAACCACTGTGCCACCAGGGAAGCCCTGGGTGGACAATTTTTATCTAGTTTTTAAAATTTCTCCTTCAAGGATAGATTTTGAATTGTTTTGACAAAACTCGTTTCATAGGAAACCACATGCACTATATTGAAAACCTTTAATTACAAATTGCCATGAAATCCTTTTATCAAACTAATACAGTTGCCTCGACTGGAATTTCAGGGTTTTCTGTTTTAGTTGTTTTTTTTTTGTTGTTTGTTTTTTTGCGGTATGCGGGCCTCTCACTGTTGTGGCCTCTCCCTCTCACTTTTTTAAAGTGAGTATTTCTTGCCCTGTTCTGCTCCCTGAGACACTGCTAGCCTCTCCATATTAGTTAATTGATGTTGTTTCCTAAATTTGCCTTCTTGTTCTCTTCATTACTTTTGCCTATGTCCATTAGGATATATTTTAAAGGTTTTCTCATGTGAAATCACTCTTGCATCAAACTGTATGTGTAATTTGACTTCATTTTTTTTCATAAAGGATAGAAAAATATGGGAGGAATTTTCAAAACTTTTATGTTCTACATATTTTGTTTTGGTTTAGAAATGACTAGCTCTCTATATTAGGTGTTATAATTTGAGTCTCATAAAAGTTGTTTTTACAAAGCGCAGAAAACTGTTTTTGTTTATAGTTCTCAGTATTTCTGAGTCAAAACAACTCTGCCTTAGTGTTCATGGGCAAGACAGAGCAGGTATCCTATAAGCAACATGACAGATCCAATCATCTCATTCATTGTAATACAAATATTGTAATCAATCATAATATTCAGTGTTCCATAAATCCACAATTCTGTGAAAGGGATAAGAAAGAAGGAATTAAGCTATCAGCGAGTTTACTGAAAAAAGAAAAGAGATTTCCTGATTATCATCATTCACAATTAGTCAGACATATACATGGTAATCATTCATATTTTCAGCAATAATATGAAAATCAACATAAAGCCCTGAAAGGAAGAGTTTTTTCATTTTTTTAAGATGTGAAAAAAGATAGACCTATGTGCTAATTTCTCTTTTAAGTTAACAACATAATAGGTTTCTAGAGCGTTATATAGGGATAAATATTGTCCTACATTTCCATGCCTGAGCCCTAGAAAAAGGGCTTATGTTTAATCTTGCCTTGTGTTTTCATGCCTGAGCCCATCTTCCTCCTTCCTCAGCTTCCTGAGCCTTGAAACCCTTTTGCTTAATAGAGCTTCTCTGTTTGGAGGGTCATCACAAACCCCCATCTCTGGTGACTTCCATCTGTGTCTTTTTTTGTGTCAGTTCCCCAAGTTCAGCTACGCCTATAAATAGACAGACTTGAGACTTCCCAGCTGGGCGTGATTTCAGTGGGTAACAGAGCTGGTCTCCTGACACAAGCTGTTTAGCCAATAGAGTATGTTTTGTGCTTCCCAAACTGCTGTTCCAGTGGTCTGAATGCAAAATAGATTTAATATGCTGAAATAAACTTGGAACGCATTGTGTTATATCAAGGTAGCCTGATTTATGTTGTTATTGTCACTTTTGTTAATGCTGTTGCATGATTTCTTAGGTTATTTAACATGCAAGTAGATAGTCACCGTGAATTTAAAAGAATGAGTATTTTCTATGCTTCATTAACCTTGGAACTCTTTTTCTCCCCCGTAACCCCACCGTTACATTTATCTGAATGTTGCATTTAGCAGGGTCCTATATATAAGCATTTTGGGAATTTGAGGAAGAAGATATGTTTTCCCCATTAAAATTGAATTCTTAGCCCTCTGGGAGAGAAAACACACTAAGCTTTTATCAGTCTTTAACATCTTACCATGGATTAGACGTTTTGCTCTTTCTGGATTATAAGCAGTTGAGAATAGGCTTTCATTAAGGGGAGAGGAAAAGATGCTCTGAAGTGCCATACATCCCAGGGGATTTCCAAGTGGAGTACCATTATGAACATTCCCAGGCCAGCAGAGGACAACATGGTACAGTGTAGGGCTATAGCCAGGCCACTGACATTAACTATATTGGAAATTATGTTTGCTCCAGTTTCTTCAATGAGAACAAAATCAACTGACTAGATAGTGGCTATCATTAACTTTTTAGCTCTAATATTTCAGTGAATCTGGTTACCTTGATAGCCAAGGGTGGGGACCGAGTGAAGTAAAAGGGTGGAGGCCATAAAAAGCAGGGTTGGAAACGGATGGTGCATCAGTGATGGTTTGTCTAAGGCCGGCTCTGCAGGCGTTCATGGCTCTCATCTCCCAAAGCAGCGCAATCTCACAAAAAGCTATGGTGAATTTGTCAGATGCTCAGTGCTATAGTGCACAAATACTAGTAAGAGACACGACATGTACAGTATATGTCCTTTGCTTCTGACTCTAAACAACGGAGTTGGACATAAGATAAAGCAACTGGATGGATCATTGTAAGAAAACAGAATGTTGTAAGTATGAGAGTAATGAGGAAAATTTATTTCTTCTTTTTTTTTTGAAAGGTCAGTCTTCCCAGGTCAAAGGGCTAGAAAGACAAGTAAGATAATAAAAATAATATATAAACACAGAAAATAAAATATGGCATATCATAGTCAAAGGAATGAGAGGTGATACGTAGAGGGGTTACAGCCCTGGATTCTAGAGTTTCTGGTCCAGATCCCTGGATTGAACTCCCTGGGTTCAATTTCCATTGTTACCACCTCACTAAGCCCGTGATCTCACGTTAACTCTCTCTTACCCTCTCTGCGTTTCAGTTCTGTCATGAATAAAATGGTGGTTACGATGGTAAATGCCATGCCTGTCTGGTAGAGCCATTGTGACGATGAGAGAAATTCATGTGTAAAGCATCTAGAAGGGTACCTGACATATGACAACAAACATAGTGTTTATTATCATTAACACAACTTATATCCAATGAGAATGATCAAAGGGGGCTTCAGAAGGAAAATGGCAATGAGATAATCTGTAAACAGGTGAATTTTTAAAGATACAAATAGATTGAGCCTGGTGTTCTAGGGAGAGGGACAGCCATGCATAAAGACCTCAAGATGAGAAATCAAAGGGCAAGTTTGAGAAATAGCAAACCGATCAGTTTGGATGAAGCACTGGTCCTTTACTGGCCGTTTTGCCCATTTTGTGGGAAAACAGTAGGAGATGATTCTGGGAAAGGTAAGGTTTGTAAGTTTTTGAAAGATAGGAAGAGGTGTTTCCATCTAACTTTGTTTCAAATGGGGTTTAGTCAATGTTTGCACAGGAGGGTGATTTGAAAGGCACTGTAACTTTGCAAGTGTAATCTCAAAATAGTTCCCTACATTAATGTTTTGTAAATAGCCAATTGTCTTACAGTAAAAAAGAAAAGAAAAAAAATCCCTGGACTTGAGTCAGAAGACATGGATTCAGAACCATACTTTATACCTTTAGGACTAAACACTCGAAGCCTCAGTGTCTTAATCTTTAAAGTAGGGAGAACAATGTCCAAATCACAGTTGTTTATAGGATTAAATAAATTAGCTGAAAAAGGACCTACTGCAGTACTGGGCTCAGGTAGATATTTACTCAGTTTTTAACTATGTAATATTATCTCATCAAAACAAATGAAGAATAAAATTGGAAAACTATTTGACTGTAAGGTCTCCACCCTAATAAGATCTATCTAAATAATTCTCCTCATGACGATTTACCAGACTGTTCAGTGTGCTATTCAAATTTTTGGACCCAAAGTTATCAACAGTAAACACCCCATCTCATTTCTAGGTTACAGTGAAGCTCTCCAAAGTTTCCAGAGTCCCTGAGTATATTCATCCTGAGTTGCATCTTTTGGGCTAACAACTACAGAAGGTTTAAATATACACTGACTTCGGAATCAGCATATTTTTCTTAGACTGTAGATAGCAAATCTGGTTGGCAGTTTTTTTTCCAATCCTTCTTCTGCCGTGCTGATGCTCTCTAATGGCTCCAGAGAGAGGAACAGAAACCGCCCTACAAATAAAAGCGAAATTAATAAAAGAAGGCAGGGTAATTGACAGTTTTGCGACAACAGCATTTCATTTGAATTATTTGATACTTATTCTTCACTCATTGATTTCTAGGTTCACTGATGCTTTGTTTGCATCCTCTCTCTTAGTTTTAGATTGAGGAATGATATATCATTTGGGTACTTTTCCAGAATCACCTTTATTATTTTGTCAGTGGCAGCACAGGCAGCACAGATGGATATTAGAAGGTTTCTGTATAAGTGCCAGCCATAGAGGTGGTAACACTGTCCTAAGTGCTTTCTCATGAAACAGATCAGATAAAGAAGAGAAAGTATGGCCAAGGCTGGCCACGACAGATGAAGTGGATCCAATAACAGACATCTCAATGAATACATATAGATGATTCAATATGGTGTGACCTTTCCTTTCAAACTCACTCACAGGAAACATAGTCCAACGAGATGCCGAGAAGATCGTTCTCCACTCCCCACTCGCTTCCTTGGAAGGGAACACTATTCTCTGCATCTCGGTCATCCAATAAATACTTTGTGAAAAGACTGGCTGATGTTAGGAAAACAGAATTCTAGTTCTCATGCCATTATAAAGGACTCAACTATAGCCTAACGTTTTCCCTCCTTTCACCCTCACCCGTTTATTTCTTCTGAAATACACTGTTCATACAAAAAAAAAAAAAAAATACTATGACCTTCAGTGCTTCTCAGAAAGTTCACAGTAATAATTTGGACTGTTAAGAGACCCAAGCATTTAAAATATTTCTTAATGCAAACTGCCTCTATAGTGACATGTATCCATAGCTAAGGTCATTACATCTGAAAATTATTGCACTTGCTTCTCTGCAGTGCTGTTGGTAATCATTGGCATGGTAAGGGCTATAATGTATGGAGTCACCGTTTCAAACATTATAGAATCAGAACTTATTCCAGCTAATCACATGATCATGAAATGCATTTCCTATGTGACTTTGCATCTCTTATAGTAGAAACCATAGTTTTGTAAATGATAACTACCCCCACAGATTAGACAAATTAAATACTGCCTGGAATAAAGGTTTCAACTTTAAGTAAAATTGTTTAACCAAATTTGGTAAGATAATCATGGATCAAATGTATTATGAGTGTTACATGGCATTATTATTTTTTTGTAGAATTTTTTGTAGGCTAGTTAAAAGCAATAACTTTTATTTCACTTAGACAATCTCTTGGCCTCAGTTTTCTTTTACATTAAAAGGGGATAAAATAATTATTATAGGATTGACGATAGAATACGTATGCTTAGACTAATATCTGACACACAACAGCTACTAACGTGGGGAATGAAGACCTCCTACAACTGTTCCACGCGCATACAGTCACTACAGACCGATTACAGAGTATCGGTCTACGAGCAGTCAGCGGGACTCTGAAAGGAAGTCTTCTAAAAATAGATATGTATTTGTAATCATTACATTGCATTTTTAATTTAACAAGGGGAAAGGCACCAAAACACATTTTTTTAACTTTTATTGAAGTATAATTGATTTACAACGTTGTGTTAGTTTCAGGTGTACAGCAGAGGGATGCAGTTACATATATATGTGTGTGTGTGTGTGTGTGTGTGTGTGTGTGTGTGTATATATATATATGCTTTTTAAGATTCTTTTCCATTAGCGGTTATTACGAGATATTGAATACAGTTCCCTGTGCTATACAGTAGGTACTTGTTGTTTATTTTATATGCAGTAGCATGTATCTGTTAATCCCAAACACATTTTTTAATGTAAATTTCCAAAGTTGCAAAAATTAGCCGAATACATTTGCTTTTTGAATCCGTTGAATTGGCAGCTGTCTCATAGTGATGAAAGACCTAAGCCCTTCTCAGATGAAGTCTACCGGACGCCAAACATTTAATTGAATTAAGCCTTGTGGTAGAGACCAACTAGTCCCACCCCTCTTTCCCCAGATGAGGAAACCGAGGCTAAGATTTATTTACAGTGATTTATTTACATCAGGGGTAGAATCCACATGGATAGTCAGGATTTCCAGTCTAGTGATTTTTCTACCACATCTCTTTGTCTTGATATTTGATTTCCCACGGCTATAAGATTGAAGAAGTGAAAGCATTAGTTAAAAAAAAAAAAAAAAAAAAAATCACCGATAAGTTAACAATGTGTTTATCAGAGGCTATTTCTACAACAACTTGGACTATTTGGAATATGGTTGAAAAATGTGGTTTGAGGCAAAAAGGCCATTGAGTTATCAAAATAGATATTTGAATCTCACCTACTAAAACTTTTACATTACCCAGTGTAATTTTCCTCACTCATTTTGTTCTTTACAGTTACTCTAATTTTCTCTATGTGTGTACCCAATTTTCTCTAACTTTTGAGAAAATTCTAACATCTTATTTCCAGAACATGGCAGATTGGAAGTTCATGGTACCAGGGGTAGAGAGAAGAGAGCTAATAGGGACTTCGCTGGTAGGAGAATGGACCCAAATATTGCCTAGAGGCAAGATGATATTTAATGATCTTTCTGCCTAACAGAATCTATGAATTTTGTTTTGTTTATTGGTTGAAGTAAAACCTTATTCAATGGTACCAAATCCTCAGAAAACATAGATATCCTTTTTAATTCTTACATATCTGGAGCCATTTTGATATTAAGGCTCAAGATTTCCTGAAGATACCATTCTAATCCGAGACAGTATAAAAATAGTTGGTTAGATGTGAGCACGTTGAATCACAGAAAGCTTAAAGCATATTTGCCATATTCTAGAAAACAAGGAAATTTGTGACACATTTTATAAAATTTTTAGTGCCAGAGTTACAATAATTTTGCTTTTAAAGGAATGGACTCCTGCTAACTGGAAACCTAGGTAGGCAGAATGCCTTGTAACCTGGTGATGCCAGATAAATGAGGTCTTACTATCCACAGTCTTTCCGTAGAGACGAGAAAAACCCTTCTCTACACTGGTCACCCTTAATTATACTGAGTTTTTGGTGTGTCTCTTCAGGAGAAGGTCACCATGTCAAGAATAATGAGGGGAAATGGCATTGTGAACATTACCGGGTGAGACGCGGTGTATTTCCTACTTTCAATTATTGTCTCCTTGTTTGAATCATTAGCATTTGGCAGATTTGTTGCTGAGTTTGTTGTTCTGATTGAAAACTTGGGGTTAGGTTGAATATGCTCTTATCCTGATCTTATATTTCTGCCATGACTTGCATTTCTTGCTGAGTTTCTGACTTGAATTGCTCTATTTTTTTTCTTTTTTCTTTTTTTTTTTTTTTGCTGAGCTTTGCTTTGTCTTGTTGTAGTCCTATCTGGAAGTGTTTTCCTCTACCCCCTTTCTTCTTCTTGTTATATTTCTAGTTTGGCCTATTGTATTTCTCTGGGCCATTCATTAGTTTTTTTTTTTTTTTTTTAAGTTATTTTCCTATTTAGTATATGCAGTACCTAATCAATAAACTTCCTTGCTTGCTGCAGGAATTCCAAGTTATTGTGTTTTCTGTCAGCTTTGATACTGCCTGAGAGGGGTTTCTGTGCTTTGGCTAATGTGCTGTTGTCTAAATTTGCAGTGTTTCAGCTCATTACACTGACTTTAATTTTGATGTATTTGTATTTTATCCAGGTCAAGTCATGTTTCTTTCCTCTATGAATTTAATTACTTTCTGCCCTGGCAACATTGTGTTTATACAATTGCTGCTAAAGCAGACAAAAGGGTTCTATTTAAATTACCACCCAGAACATTAGCAGTTCAGTCTAAAAGATACATGGAACACCTCTGATTGATGTCTTACCTTTGTGTGGGAAAGGAAATCTAGAATATTGAGAAGGTCTTCTTTATATAACTTAGTCAAGCCTGGTTTCTAGCCATGGAGTCATTAATGTAGGAGATGAAGATAGGACTATGAGGTCACCGTACTGCTTCCTTGTAAGAAAAGAATATATAACCAGTTTCTATTCTGTACAAGTCATGCCCTTACAGCAGGAAAAAAATATCTTTCTTAAGTGTTTAACTTATATTTAACTTGACTACCCAAGCTATGGCTCTCATCTTTCTGTGTGGGTATATACATCATCTCTAAGTTCCTGGGTTTGAATCTTGGTCTTTCTCTAATAATTCTGCATTTGAGTTTGTAAGTCAGAAGCATTGCTTGAGTTTCCGTTGTATGCACGGTGATATAGCAACTGATGGAAAAACAAATGACTTGGGAAACATGGTAACTCTTCCTGTTTTCAGAAATTTCCAGTAATGGGGAAAACAGGAGAATGCATATGAGAAATATAGCTTTGAAACTAGAGCCAGGGAAGCAGCACAATAGATCCATGGTTGGTTATTTCTAGGGTTTAATTTGCACACCTCCTGCAGGCATTGCAACAGTGCTCGGACATGCTTTGGAGGCAGAGGCTCATAGGCTTGCCTGAACAAGTGTTATAGATAAATGTCATCAACTGGCCCTTGAATATGACCAGCCAGTGTGCTCTCCCCTCAGTTGCTTGGTTCCGCTTTACAGGTATTCAACACACATACACAAGAACTTACTCTCCACTCTGTTTATATCATACTGTATTTCCCACAGTGATCTGTTGTTGAGCCCCCGTGCTCAACAGAACTGTGCCATTTACTAAGGAGAAGAAAAAAAGATTTTTTAGAAAATGTCAGTTCCTTTTTGGTAAGAGCATTTCTCTCGTACTGGATAATTTCTCTGGGCCTCAATTTTCTCACCTGTATAATGGGGATAACTGAAATGTGAAAAAAAACATAACATTTCCAAAGCATTCAGATCAGAATGTGTCACAGGGTGAGAGCTCTGTCAGGGAAAGGTATTTTCCTTCTGCTTTCCTCTTGTCAGTATCAATCATCTCACTCTATCAAATAAAACTAAATTTCTGATCTATTTCATAGCCAAGATTATGATGACATATTACATTAGCACATTTGACCTTGATAGAAAATGATTTTCCTTAGTTTATTGCCTAGCAGTAGACCGGTAAATTCTCTGCTTCCTATACCCCGTGGCCCTTCTCTTGCCAGGGCTGGAGCCACATGACCTCTCCCTTGAGGCTCACCATCCCCTAGTCCCTGGGGCCAGTGCTGAACTCACCTACAAGATGCAGACTCTTGTGTTAAGATTCTCAGAAAGTCAATCCTACTGAAGAATCTGACCTTGACTTTGTGCATACTTGTGACAAAGAGCTTCCTAGCACCTTCCCAAGACCCACACCCACCACTCTCGTCTTCTTTCTTAGTGCTGGTAATTGACTCCTCTGTGTTCTTGGAAACTTGCCTGGTACCCTAAAACCTGTGCTGCTGTCTGGCTCTTACTAGGCTGCCCTCTGAGACTAAAACCTACTATGCGTTCTTCTTGGGACTTTAGATTCTTACTATGCACAAGGCCCTTGTGTTGAATTGTGCTACCTTGTCTGGCCTTCCAAGTTCTACCTATTCACAGATGAACACGGTTGTTCTTGTCTGTCTGTCCAGATCTCTCTATTCCAGCCTTATCTTTTTTTCCTTTTACTTTAGCCTGTGCCCCTCTGATGTATCTGTGGCATGTTTTGAGTACCAGCTTATCGTTATGCCCTGCCCATACAAACCCATACAATTAGAACATACTTTTTCCCTGAGCTTTCAACTGGGTATTCAGACTACCTACCCACCTATGTAAATACACCTACATCTGGTTCTGCCTTTCATTCCAGATCTGATCTGCTGTGCTGGGCAGCTTTACTCCATTATCTCATGCAGACTTCATGTAACATTATGGCTTTGCTCTGTGACAACCCTACATTTTCTTTATGTTTGTGTTTGTGGCTTTTTGGTGTGACAGGCCCTTTCAGATCAAAATATTTTTTCATGTAGCCCTCTGGGTCCTTTAGATCCTCATCAGAATGGATTCAGCATGAACTTACCTTATTCCAAACCGTGTTCAATATGGAACAACATGGTAACCCATATTTAGAACAGGACAGATAAAGGGTGCCGAATTTTTATGAACTCTGAAGCAATGTCCACAGTTACAATGAAGCATCTACATAAAATTCTATAACATGTTATTCTTATTCCTCAAATAGCCTAATTGATTGTTCATTGGGCTCACTCAGCCAAAAGTAGAGAGAAACTTTGTACAGACATCATTAGTTTTTCTCCATTTAGAGATTAATCATGAAGAGCTCTGGCTCTTTAATTCTGTAATTTGTATATTTAATGGGCTGCTGCAGAATCTATGACGGTAATTAGCATAGCCTGAAAACTCATTAATACGCAACAACATGATTAATGCAGCATTAATGCAAACATGACTGAAGTTATTTGGGTTATGTAGTAAGAAGATTAAAGCTAAAATGTCCTGTTTGTTTTACCAGTGGTGAGTATAATAGGGTGGCAAAAAAATAAATAAAATAAAAACAGGTATCAAATGAGTGGTTTTAGAATAGGGGAAAAAACAGCAAAATTTAAATCAAGGTGACTTCCTCTTTCACTTAACCCTAAAATTTAGGGCATAAAATATTCTCTACTTTTCCATTTATTCATTTATTCATAAATTTATCATTACGAAAGGTAAGTTCCTTCAACCTTTTAGTTTAACCTAGTTAATCTTTCAGCAGCTTTAATATAATATTATTAGTCTTACAATGAAAAATCTTTAAATTATACCAATCTTTGACCAGTACATTACACATTTGTTTTGAAGCAAATATACACTATTGGCTTCAACAAATAATTAAAGGATCTGCTGCTAATGACGTAAAAGTTGCATACTATGCCCCCTTCTCACTGTATTACCATCTTAAGTCAATATTCAATACTTTATAAGATACTATCATTTTAATTCCATGTATTTCAACAAAACTACCTAGATAATGAAATAGTCAATAGTCTTTTGGAAGGTACAACTGTAAAAGTCTTGTTTGTTGTTCTTGCCCTCTTATTTAGTCATATTGAAGCACTTTTTTTTTTCTATTTGATACAGTCTGCTTTATTAGCTGTTCTAAACTTTATTTTTAAAAATTTTTTTATTTTTATTTTTTTTTGCGGTACGCAGACCTCTCACTGTTGTGGCCTCTCCTGTTGTGGAGCACAGGCTCCGGACGCGCAGGCTCAGCGGCCATGGCTCACGGGCCCAGCCGCTCCGTGGCATGTGAGATCTTCCCGGACCGGGGTATGAACCCGTGTCCCCTGCATCGGCAGGCGGACTCTCAACCACTGCGCCACCAGGGAAGCCCATGTTCTAGACTTTAAATGACTTATTTCTCTGTCTTGTAGTCAAATGTCAAGAGTCATTTATAATACCTGAAACAAAACTTGCATTTGCAGGTCAAGCAATCTTGAAAGATTGGGGAAAAAAAGTGTATATCAGCTTTCTTGTGCTTGTTTTCCTCTGCAATAAGAAAATGTTTATGATTTTATTTTTTCTTTAAAAATCAAATGAATATATACTAGGTACCAGGCTCTTGGCTAGGTCTTGAGGAGGCAAAGTGAATCCGTCCTGTGGTATCTGGACTTGAAAATGACCATGTTGTAGAGAAGCTCTTTTCCACCTAAGAATTTCAACAGATAGGAACAAAATAGCACTGTAGAAAACAAACAAACAAATCAGCATTACTGCTATCAACAGATGGCACTGTTAGTGGCTTGAATCATGACTATTTGTGGGACAAGTGGATTTGCTAACAGACTTTCAAAGGATAGTCTATTTTTAAGGAGAAAAGCCTCTATAAATGCAATAAAGCGGTACTCATGCTCTATTTTCTTTAACTAGGAGTCTTGTCAAAATCTCTCTAAGATTTCTTTAAAATCCTGTATGTAGACTATTTCACTTAATTTAAATAATATCATCTTTCACACAAATGGACATGTGTGAAATTAAGTTGTAGTAGAAATTTAAAGCAACATATTTAGAGGAAAACTGGTCTTTATATATAATCTGTACAATATTATATTAGTCTAGCCAACTGGTACTTACAAAACTAAGCAAGTAAATTCTACTGAAGTATACCAGCTTTCTATTTATTTTTTAAAGGGAAGACCTAGAAATAGAGAGAAAATGCATCATTGGGTAAAATCATTTGCCTCTAATATTTTATTTCACCTCTATGGGTTTTAGTGCACTAGAGAACTGTTTAATCAGACCATTACCAAATTGAATAAATGGAGAAATGAGACATTTTTGTTTTGTCCTGAATTGAACACAGCCAAGACTCTAATACATGTAGAGATTTTTTTTTTTCCTGTAGCTATACTCCAGGGACCTGTTGGTGAGGTCCTTAAAAGGTGGTAAAAGGATGAACTGGTTCATTCATTATTAAAGCTTGGTGTCATAGGTAGCAAGGGGATGTCCCATTAGAATGTGGAGATCAGGAATGGTTTTTGGCCTGGATTTTGGGAAAGCAAGAAAGAAACATGTTGATTAAAGGTTGAAACAAAAAACAAACATTTTCTCTAAACTCTAAATTATTGGGGGCTCATCAGTTGTCACATCTTTTCCATATTAGTGTCCCCAATAATGTGCACTGTCTGTAAGAGACACTCAATATTCATTTCTTTTTTACAAATTTTTATTGAAATTTAGTTGACTTACAATGTTGTGTTAGTTTCAGATGTACAGCAAAGTGATTCAGTTATATATATAAATATGTATATTCTTTTTTTTACGTTTTCTTCCATTATAGGTTATTACAAGATAGTGAGTATAGTTCCCTGTGCTCTACAGTAGGTCCTTGTTGGTTATCTGTTTTAAATAGAGTAGTGTGTGTATTTTAATCCCAAACTCCTAATTTATCCCTCCCCCACCTTTCCCCTTTGGAAACCATAAGTTTGTTTTCTATGTCTGTAAGTCTATTTCTGTTTTGTAGATAAGTTCATTTGTATCCTATTTTTAGATTCCACATATAAGTGATGTCATATGATACTTTTCTTTCTCTGTCTGACTTACTTCACTTAGTATGATAATCTCTAGGTCCATCCATGTTGCTACAAATGGCATCATTTCATTCCGTTTTATGGCCGAGGAACAGTCCATTGTGTATATATACCACATCTTCTTTATCCATTCATTTGTCAATAGACACTTAGGTTGCTTCCATGTCTTGGCTGTTGTAAATAGAGCTGCTATGAACATTGGGGTGCATGTATCTTTTCAAATTATGGTATTCTCCAGATATATGTCCAGGAGTGGGATTGCTGAATCATATGGTAGCTCTATTTTTAGTTTTTTAAGAAAGACCCGAACTGTTCTCCATAGTGACTTTACCAATTTACATTCCCACTAAAAGTGTAGGAAGATTCCTTTTCCTACACACCCTCTCCTGTATTTATTATTTGTAGACTTTTTGATGATGGCCATTCTGACTGGTGTGGGGTGGCACCTCTTTGTAGTTTTCATTTGCATTTCTCTAATCATTAGTGATGCTAAGTATCTTTTCATGTGCCTCTTGGCCATCTGTATGCCTTCTTTACAGAATTGTCTATTTAGATCTTCTGCCCATTTTTTCACTGGGTTGTTTGGGGTTTTTTTGGTATTGAGCTGCATCAGCTGTTTGTATATTTTGGAGATTAATTCTCTTGTCAATCACATTGTTTGCAGTTATTTTCTCCTATTCTGTAGGTTGTCTTTTTGTTTTGTTTATTATGTCCTTTGCTGTGCAAAAGCTTTTAAGTTTAATTAGGTCCCATCTGTTTATTTCCATTACTCTAGGAGATGGATCCAAAAAAAATATTGCTTCAATTTATGTCAAAGAGTGTTCTGCCTATGTTTTCCTCTAGGAGTCTCACAGTATCTGGCTTTACATTTAGTTATTTATTCCATTTTGAGGTTTTTTTGTGTGTGTATGGTGTTAGAGAATGTTCTGATCTCATTCTTTTACATGTAGCTGTCATCAATATACATTTCTTAAATAGAGTAAGAACTTACTGTAATTTTACACAGAAATATATTTCCGTATAATGAAGGACTGTGTGTGCTTGTGAGAAGTTAGACTCTGAGAAGCTTGTACGATGAGGATGCTGAGACTTTTGTTCTCCCAGAGAAGCCCTGAGATTGCTCAACTTGTAAGACACTTTCTTTCTTGGAGTTGGGCAGGTATTCAAGATGTGTCTAATTACAAGCTTTCTGTTTTGTAAACTGTAAAATAAAGGTACAATATAGCCCTCTGTTGTTAATACCAAATGAAGGGCATCTCAAAGCAAGCAAAAATCAATGGACTTTAATAATAATAATAATAATAGCTAGTACTTATACAGGGCCAAATGGTTCTAAATACCTTATACACTTTAACTTCTTATTTCATCTTCCCAAGAATTTTGTGAAAGAAGAAACTATCATTATCTCCACTTATACATGAAGAAATTAAGTACAGAAAGGTTAAATAAGGTCCAAGGTCACATATAAATTAAGTTCTAGAGCTGGTATTTGAATCCAGGCAGTACACTCTACCATCTATCTTTAATCACTAAGCCAAATACCAAATTCCCCTTCTTTGGAGTTACACCAAAGAAATATCTTAACAAAATGATATAGGACCTTTGGAAGGAAAAAAAGAAAGATTGTTTTAACTCTTGCAACGCTGTTAACTTGGAGAACAGGGTGAAGGCCAGGCAGCTGCCTCCTATTTAGCCAGGGAGAGGGACGGGTCCTACCTTGAACCCTCTTTTAAGTACATGGCAGATGCCGTCAGTTCCTTTTTACCCTCTGATGTTCTCAATACTTCTCCAAAAGTGGTTAGTATGTTTTTGGTGATTTAATTGAGAAGCCATGCAATTACATTACCTGATTAAAACAAAAATGTTCGTTCATGAACAGGTTTGTCTGCACACAGGCAAACATTTCTCTGACTTTAAAAACAAGTTTAACTTATTTTTACTGAATTGAATTTACCTCATATTTTAGTCCTATGGTGATAAAGTATTAGAAATGATTTAGTAACCAATTTCAAATACATGCATTGTTACCATGCAAATCTGTTGTTCTCAATTCCTACAATAGTGTGAACTAAAGAAAATGGAATTAAGTTGTGGTAAGAATGGACTCAGTTACATATAAGGATTCACTTCATGACAGTAAGAGTGATTTTACAATGACATGGGCTGCTAAGAGGATTATGAAATTTTACTCTTTCATTCATTCGGCATGCATTTATAGGCATTCTAGTATTTTCAAAACACATTTTTAGAGACAATAAATATTGCAATCTGATCACATTTGTAGATTAGCTATTCCTTGGCCTGGAAGGAGAAGACTGGTCCCTTTTAGTAAAATATCCTTTCCCTCTGGAAAGTACCCCAAAATGTCATTGTAGTAAAACACTTGATCCTTAACACACCGTGGTTGCCCAAGCTGTAGAAGATTACCACAGACAAGGTAATCTAGGCAGCCAGCAGAGCTCCCCACCCTTGCTCTACTTCTGACAAGCAAGATAAAGTGGGGTAGGACAGGGGTGGAATGGCCATGGGTTTCATGGTTATTCTAAATTGGCTTCCATGAACCTTCAGTGACTGTGATTCCATAATCAGTGATTATGCCAAAATTAGATGTGTGTTTAAGTGTTGACCTACAGGAGGCCCCTAAGCCCTTGGGATGCTTCTTGTTTGTTTGTTTTTGTTTTTCATTTGTCACAAAGTTGGAAGTATAGCCAGCTCCTTCCTCTTGGATTCCTTTACTCTTAAAGACAGGATTCTTGAAGAACCGTAATGTGGTTATAGCGTTCTCTTCAAAATGTAGGGTCAGAATCAGAAGTAGACGTTTTGATTTCATTTTGAGCTAACAATGTATTATTTGAAAGTGCAACATGAGAAATTGTTCTCATTTGATTACATTTTAGGATTCTAGTTTGCTCCAAAGGAGCCTGAAATATGTTTTAATATTGGTCCAATTGCTTGGATCAGCTGAGATTGTTAGTACAGAAAGGCTTCGGTGTAGAATTTCCAAAGCAGATTCTTTTTAATGCTGCTTGGGGTCATTGAACACTTTCAACCGTTAGATTTGACATGAAAGACACTAAATCACTTCAAGGTCAAGGTCACTCAGAAATTGTACTAATGCTGCAAGTGAGTGGAATTTAATTGTTTTATCCTGATGCTTGTATTACAAAATAAAACAGCATATTTCAGTACATTTTGTATACTTATATTAAAATAAACTTTTGAAATCCGTTTTTTTGACATGAATCAATATAAATGTAACTCAATGAAACGTGTATGCATATGTGTGCATGTATATGTCCAACTGTATATATGAATTATATATGTATATGCATGCACCTAGATCTTCTGTGAGGTATAATATATGAAAGTAGAACTGATACGCTTTATAGATATATGTCCAAAAGTTTACTTTTTCAGTTGTATAAAAACAAAAACTAGGGCTTCCCTGGTGGCGCAGTGCTTGAGAGTCCGCCTGCCAATGCCGGGGACACGGGTTCGTGCCCCGGTCTGGGAAGATCCCACATGCCGCGGAGCGGCTGGGCCCGTAAGCCATGGCCGCTGAGCCTGCGCATACGGAGCCTGTGCTCCGCAACGGGAGAGGCCACAACAGTGAGAGGCCTGTGTACTGCAAAAAAAAAAAAAAAAAAAAAAGATACAAATTCATTTTATTAAAGAATATTTTCATAACTACCTTTTACTTTAACCTAAGTTTAAACACTTTATTTGCTAGAGTCACTTGTTAAAATGTCAACCATTTTACAAGAGGTCAAGGTAAAACATATTATTTGTTTCAGGAAACCAAAATACATGCTGAATTTTCTATTTTTTGCTCTATAAAATGATTAAGTATTATGTTGATTATAATTCACAGTCCAATTATCATTAAATGGCATTCAGTCATATTTTGCATTATCTGACTTCAATCCAACACACAACAATTTTCAAAAATGAGCTCAAAGTGGAGTGTATTTATGTAATAGATGAAATACAACTTTAAGGTGTTTGGAATTGAATGTATATAGTATGTATAAAGAGGAGGGATGATACTTTACAATTATTGGTTATTAGTGGAAGTGTTTTTTAATTAAGAATGATATCTTCCTCATAATATACTTATCTTTCTTGTAAACTTCTGATTTTTTATTAATGATTGTATAAATATTTTGGTGTGCAAGAGCAATTTGGGGGGATAATCTGGAGTTGGATGGATGGATAAATAGACACAGATGTAGACAGATAGATTTATATAAATAGATCTATTTTTCTGTATGTGTATAAGCATTGTTACCTAAAACTTCATGCAATATAGGTCTATATTTTTGTAATTAAGATAAAGCTACTCAGAAGAGGAAATCATCTTAGATGTTCTTTGGTGACATTGGTTACATTTTACAGCATTTGACTTATTAATTGCTTTCGATAATAGAGTGTTTATTTTGGTGGTTCCTTCCATGGGGTATTCCATGAGAATTCCAAGAAACTGTGGTTTACTAGTCACCTAAAACGATTCTTCCTTTGGAAAACATTCTTTGCTCTTACACACTCTGTTAGCCTAAAGTTTCCTAAATGTTTGAGATGCATCATACTCATGTTTAGGTCCATCTACCTTCTACAGAATAACTCAAGAAATATAATTTGAGAGAAGGAATAAAAAGTGTTTAAAAAATCAGCAAGAAGCATAGTAATCTAAAACAGATGATAACTGGACAAACCAACATTCACCATTCACCTTAATGGTTAAAACACTGTATCAATTCTTATTTAGTTGGGAACAATAAATAATGCTTATCATCTATACTGATTTTTAATATTATTTTGGAAAATATAGCCCATGTATTAAGACAGAATTAAGAGGTAGGATTATTGGAAAGGAGTAGACAAAATTATTTTTTCCAGAAAATATAAGCATATATATGAAAAAAGGAGAGAACGCCAAAACTTATTATAGATAATAACATTACAGTAAGATGGTTGATTAAAAACAAATGTACTAAGTATTTTTCTATGATTCAGTAATAATGAATCTAAAAATGATCTTATTCATAATGGCAATAAAATATATAAAATCTTGTATAAAGTTAAAAAGACATGTGCAGGATCAGTTTAAGGAAAAGAGAAAACATACTCAAAATAATGATGTTAATGTTAATATAAAAAGTGAACGAATTGAGAAGTAGTTAAAAAACAGAAGGGAAGGATACTGAGAGGAAGAACAAATTGTCAGATATTAGAAATATTATCAGATACTACTGCTACAAAAATATATCAGTGGAACTAAATAGAAAGTACAGGTATTGAGTCAATAGAATATGCTAAAGGTGGGATTGCAGCCATTAAACATTTATTCAGCAAATATTTTTGAGCATCTATTATGTGTCAGCCATTGTTCAAGGTGGTGGAAATGCAGAAGTGAATAACACAAAGTTCCTGCCTCATGAAATGCATTATTTTTACATGTCCAGGAACAAAAAGCAAAACTTGGATATATCGCTATCTCACGCTATGTGTCAAAATAGATTACAAATGGAATATAATGGTAAATATAGGAAATGAATGGGAAAATGTAAGTAAGTAACAAATTTTTAGTTGGGAAACCTAATTATAAAAGCAACAGAAGAGGATATACCATCATTGGAAAAGAATAAATTTTAATACATAAAAATTTACACAATTTTTATAATAGAAATAACATTAAAAATATCTGTCCACAGTAAAATAAATATTTTTTAATTTAAAAAATCTGTAAGAAAAGAAAGTAAATGACTGTAACATATGTGACAGACAGTGAAATAATACCCTTAATATGAAAAGAGAATTTACAAATCAATAATAAAGACAAACTACCCAACTTTAAAAAAAATGGTGAAGAATTTTGAAATACACAGATGAAGAACTTTGATGAAAGTTCAACTTCAGGGTTCATCCTAGAAATAAAATTAAAAACTAATAGGCAGAACACTCTATGACATAAATCAGCAAGATCCTTTTTGACCCACCTGCTAGAGAAATGGAAATAAAAACAAAAATAAACAAATGGGACCTAATGAAACTTCAAAGCTTTTGCACAGCAAAGGAAACCATAAACAAGATGAAGAGACAACCCTCAGAATGGAAGAAAATATTTGCTAATGAAGCAACTGACAAAGGATTAATCTCCAAAATTTAGAAGCAGCTCATGCAGCTCAATATGAAAAAAACAAACAACCCAATCAAAAAATGGGCAGAAGACCTAAATAGACATTTCTCCAAAGAAGATATACAGATTGCCAACAAACACATGAAAGAATGCTCAACATCATTAATCATTAGAGAAATGCAAATCAAAACTACAATGAGATATCATCTCACACCGGTCAGAATGGCCATCATCAAAATATCTACAAACAATAAATGCTGGAGAGGGTGTGGAGAAAAGGGAACCCTCTTGCACTGTTGGTGGGAATGTAAATTGATACAGTCACTATGGAGAACAGTATGGAGGTTCCTTAAAAAACTAAAAATAGAACTACCAGATGACCCAGCAATCCCACTACTGGGCATATACCCTGAGAAAACCATAATTCAAAAAGAGTCATGTACCCAAATATTCACTGCAGCTCTATTTACAACAGCCAGGACATGGAAACAACCTAAGTATCCATCAACAGGTGAATGGATAAAGAAGATGTGGCACATATATACAATGGAATATTACTCAGCCATAAAAAGAAATGAAGTGGAGTTAGTTGTAGTGAGGTGGATGGACCTAGAGTCTGTCACACTGAGTGAAGTAAGTCAGAAAGAGAAAAACAAATACTGTATGCTAACACATATATATGGAATCGAAAAAAAAAAAACAAGGTCATGAAGAACCTAGGGGCAAGACAGGAATAAAGACACAGACCTACTAGAGAATGGACTTGAGGAGACGGGGAGGGGGAAGGGTAAGCTGGGACAAACTGAGAGAGTGGCATGGACATATATACACTACCAAATGTAAAATAGATAGTGGGAAGCAGCCGCATAGCAAGGGAGATCAGCTCGGTGCTTTGTGACCAGCTAGAAGGGTGGGATAGGGGGGGTGGGAGGGAGGGAGACGCAAGAAGGAAAAGATATGGGGACATATGTATATGTATAACTGATTCCCTTTGTTATAAAGCAGAAACTAACACACCATTGTAAAGCAATTATACTCCAATAAAGATGTTAAACCCCCCCAAAAAACCTAGAGTAAGATTCCAAGTATCTAAGGCAGTGGAAATAGTTGCCTGACAGTGATTGCAAGACTATCTGTATGAAATGGAAAGGAAGATAAGCAACTTGAGAAGTCTCTTGCCATAAAATCAGAACTGAAAAGGCAATTAGATGAAAATTCTAGTTCATTAATTTATAAAGTCACACACTACTACAGGATTTTAGAGATCACCTAATCCAGTACATCTATTAACTGAGGCCTATTCTGTACAGGAAATAAGCATCCTGGCTTATGTATGTTTCAGAAAGTATCTGGTGATAATTCTTCCTTGTGTACTTATCATTTGGAGATTGTAAAGCATGATTGGTCCTTATAACAGTGACATTCAGGCAGTCACAGTTTTTAATTGTTCCTAGGTTGAAATGGAGGATTATTTTTATTTATTTTTATTTTGCGGTACATGGGCCTCTCACTGTTGTGGCCTCTCCCGTTGTGGAGCACAGGCTCCGGGCGCGCAGGCTTAGTGGCCTTGGCTCACAGGCCCAGCCGCTCCGCGGCATGTGGGATCTTCCCGGACCGGGGCACGAACCCGTGTCCCCTGCATCGGCAGGCGGACTCAACCACTGCGCCACCAGGGAAGCCCTGGAGGATTATTTTAAAAGATGAAAGAGAGCATTCTTTGTTTTATAAAGATTAGGGTTAACTACTGTTTCTCAAAACTTCCTACACAGTAAAATTCTTTATTCTTATTTTTCTCTAGTATTTCCCTACTTTTTATCCTAATCTTCATTTACAATGTAATTTTTAGAATGCTGCTCTAATGTTTCCCAAGTTCTTTAGTAGTAAGCAGATGAAAAACAATTTAAGTTTAAAAATTAAGAAATAATACATATTTAAATAAATAACACATTTGGCATTCTAATAAAGAGTTAGCCATTTGGGGATTAATTCCAGGCCATTTCTATAATTTGCAGATAAGTTTTCCATTGTTGTTTTGTTAACTATAGTCAATGAAGATTTTGTTATTCATGTATTTATAGGGCTGGTTAGCCATAAATATTTTATGAATGGAGACATTTTTAGCACCATCTAATGGCAGTCAAGTAAAAAGAAAAACTTTTTTCCAATTTAGAACTTATTTGCATAATTCAAATTAAGCTGTACAGCTAGAGTTGCTTCTATATGAGACTGAACTTCTACATTCCCTAATGTACCAAACAGGCAACTAGAAATCCATCCCCAAGCAAGTGGTATGAGTGGGAATGAAGCAGAAGGGATTTTAGAATGAAGCCAAAGGATTTCTACTTTCTTTATGAGGGCAAAGATAAGAAGATATCTATGTAGTAGAATGCATTAATTTTATGTGAAGAGTTATTTTAATTTTAGAAGCTCATGCATCAAGACTCCATTCTCCACACCCCAGTAAATTTCCTGACAAAATACACCTTGACTATTACATTAACATATTTAATTTGTGTTGTTTTACAGCAGTTCTTTATAAATCTTTGGCCAATTTAATATACTGATCTGTAAGGCGCCTTTGATCTCTCATAGATTTGTTTTAAAACTGAGTCATATCTTTGTTTATTCTATTGGAATTTTCTATTGAATGAGAGATGAACAATGTGGCTTATGTCAGAGACAAGTAGCTCTTATCCCAGGCTATACCTGTTTCTTTCATATGGCTCCTAGCAGGATTTGAAAAAATTGTTGACTGTCACATCCTTAGCATCGGGATCAATGGATTTGGTTGAGTGATGCATCTGAAGGAGAGTTTAGTGATAACACTGGATTCTAGTACCTTTCATCCTCATCTCAGTGTTTTGGTTTGATACTTCCTTCTACAATACAAGGAAGAGGCACTAGGCAGACTGTAAAAGCTAAATTCTAGCAGATATTTTTTAAAGTCAACAAGAAAGAGAGATACTGGTTGTGACAGTAGTTTAAAAAGCTTCGGGAAAATGCCTGTCTTCTACTACAGTATCTTCTTTTTTTATGAACGTTTATCTGTATCTGTCACTTGGCTTTAGAAGCCCTATGTGCTCTTTACGACATTGTCCATCAGCTAATTTATAATTCATCCTTCACAATCCAGCTCAGTCATCACAGCTTCTGTGAACTTTCACATATGCTGCTCTGCCCTCATTTTAACAGTTAGTCTCTCTCTCTTTTTTTTTTTTGGCTATTTAGCATCTGTGAATTGCATATCCTTCTTTAAGTATGTCATTTGTAGTGTTTTGTATTCATTTGGCCCATCTACTGTAGAACAAGTTCTATATGAGATGAGTATTATGTCTTTCTTATCTTTATTTCTCAGAAAAAAGTATATTTTGGTGAAAGAAAAGGTAAATTAATGGAACTAAGTTATGTTTAAATTATTGTCTATTTAATTTTCTCTATGTTTACAAGTTAAAATATTTTAAAGTAAGTTGTTGTTTTCGTATTCTTTTATTCCTGCTAAAAGTTATCTCATGTTAATTGGTTTGGGGTTTTTAAATTTAATGTAATATTTGATTGACTTTTCCCAACCAGTGGATCAATATCTATTTCTAAAGGGAGAAAAATGTTTACCCCTATAATTGAAGGTTAAAAGGAAAATATGTCTGACCTAAAAGCTATTCTACATTTTTGAAGGATTCTTATGAGAGGACCATAGTTATCTATACGTAAAGTATAGATTTAGAAAATATAGGCATACTTTCAAGCAAGAGAGATTCAGGATTTGCCACAAGGAAAATTTTTCAATATAAAGGTGATTCACCAGTTGAACAAATAAGTGGATAAATATATCAATCTTTAGAAAAATATAGAAGTAGCACTAAAAAGATAGAGATCTATGGTCGCTGTCACATGTCACTGTTCTAGCAGTCTTATCAATGCAATAAGAAATAGGAATTATAAAACTTGGACTTAAAATGATCAAATAATCATTATTTTCCGATAACATTATCTCCTATAAAATCCAAGACAATCTGTTAAAAATATGTCACTAATAGAACAGTCTACAAGTGACTGGATCTATATATAAATCAGTTGCTTTACTGTTCCCACAAAAACACTTATAAAATTAATAGAAACTTCTGCTTCAAATTTGGAGGTAGAAGAGTGAGAAGGACTTTCACTATGATGGTAACAACAAGAAAAATCTAGGCTAAATAAATATATTTTTCTGTGAGGCTATCAAAGAGCAGGTAATGCAGAAAAGCCTGGACAAAATGAATTTTAGTAAGAAACAAGTGTTTCATAGTTGAAGAGGGAGCTGTGGAACTTTCTATATCTGAGGGTGGGTACTTGGTCCCAGAGGTATAAGCCTGATATATATATAGGGAAAATCTTCAGAGTCAAGAAGAAATCAGCTGTCAACTGTCAGTGTGCCCTAATGACGTGACATGAGATCTTGAAGAAGTCCAAATGCCAAAACAAGTAGTCAGTTCCCAAATCCTATTATGCTCTCCACTCATATTTTGCCAAGAAAGTATCTGCTGAAGAGGGCCTAGAAATGGACTCCTACACATTCTTCCAGTGATTGATTCCAGAGATATGAAAGGATTGAATCCAAATTTGAACCAAAAAATCTACAATCTCCTGCCAGTTTAAATATGAATAAAATCAAAACAATGACATCACCAGTCATTGGGAGTTGGGATAATCACAAGTGAACTCAATGTAATTAGAGCCCAATTTCAGTTCAACACAGTCAATAGAGGCATATTTCTAGATGACCAAATTATTAAAATTAGAATGAAAATAGTATAGCAAATATTATAAATATTCTAAAGAATTTAAAGGTAAAAATACATGTAGTAGATAAAGAGAATACAGCATTTTAGAAGAGAAATGATTGCTCTAAAAGGAATAAAATAAAAGAAGTTCAAAATCTTTACTGGATGAGCTTAACAGCAGATGGACAGTGCAAAGCAAAAGATTAATGAATTTGAACATAGATAGTTATAAAATAACCACATGAAAACAAAGAGAAAAAAGATTGAAAGAAAAACAGGATGAGTAACCTGTGAGATAATATCAGGAGTTCTGACTTACGTGGAGACAGGTTTCCAGGAAGTAGACAAAGAGAAAATAGGCAGAAAAAAATATTTGAGGAAACAACTGCTGATAAATCTGCAGATTTTGTGGTAAAACAGCAGCCTATGGATCAGAGAAGCTCAGTGACTTTCAAACAGGATAAATACAATGAAAATCACATCTTAGACATATTATAGTAAAAATTACTGAAACAAAATTAAATAAAAAGAAAGAAACTTAGATAAAATTAATCAAATATACTAATAATAGTTGAAAAAAGTGTAAAAGTAGCATTTAAAAGAGCATCCAAAACATAATACTTAAATTTAACAAAATAAGTGAAAAGATTCTACACCCAAAATTGTAAAATGACTTAGGAAAATTAAAGTAAATATAAATAAACGAGAAGACTTATAATGATTGTGGATGATAAACAAAAGGCTGTTAAAATAGTCCTTCCCCTCAAGTCAATCTATAGGCTTAATGTAATTTCAATCAAAATTACAAGCAAGCTTTTTTTTTTTTTTTTTTTTTTTGCGGTATGCGAGCCTCTCACTGTTGTGGCCTCTCCCGTTGCAGAGCACAGGCTCCGGACGTGCAGGCTCAGCGGCCATGGCTCATGGGCCCAGCCACTCCACGGCATGTGGGATCTTCCCAGACCAGGGCACGAACACGTGTCCCCTGCATCAGCAGGCAGACTCTCAACCACTGCGCCACCAGGGAAGCCCCAGCAAGCTTTTTTAAAGAAATTCTCAAGTTGATTCTACAAGTTAAAAGGAAATTCAAAAGGTCTAGAATATTTGAAAACAAGATTGAATATAGTCTGATGAACTTGTCAGACTTATGCTATCTGACTTCATGACTTAAAATAAGGCCACAAAAATCAAGACATTGTATTATTTGTGAAGTACTGACAAATAGATTAGAAATAGACCCAAATTTCCATTGTCAATTAAATTTGGTGAAGTTAAGGCAATTCAATGAGGAAAGCACAATCTTTTCACCAATGATATTGCATAATCTGGAGTGATATGGAAAAAATGAAGCTGGATCCCTACCTCACATCATACATACAAATTAATCTGAGATGGAGTCAAAGTCCTAAAAATAAAAGCTAAAATTATAAAGCTTTTAGGAGAAAAATGAGAGACTATCTTGGTGACCTTGATGTTGGTAAAGACTTCTTAGGATATAAAAACACTATCCATTCAAAAATGATAAATTCAACTTCTTCAAAAGATGCTAAGAATATGAAAAGACAAGCCACAGAATGAGTCATAGGCTACGTTTATGTTTTAGTAAGAAAATACCAAGCAATTTTCTGAAATGGTTGTTCCATCTTAACATTTACATACAGCAGAATTTAGTGTTTTTAATTTTAGCCATTCTAGTGAGTATAACATGGTATCTCATTGTAGTTTTAATTTGCAGTTCCCTGATGATTGATGAAACTGAGCGTCTTCCTTGTGAACCTTATTATTCACACATCAGGGTTTGTTGGTCATGACTGTTTAAACTTTTTAGTTTTTAAAATTCTTTTATACAATTTTAAAGGTTACATTCCATTTACAGTTATCACAAAATATTGGCTATAGTCCCCGTCTTGTACAATGTATCTTTGTAGCGTATCTTATACCCAATCGTTTGTACCCCCACTCTCCACCACTATATAGCTCCTCTCCCCTCTCTCCACTGGTAACCACTAGTTGGTTCTCTATATCTGTGAGTCTGCTGCTTTTTTGTTATATTTACTAGTTTTTTTGTATTTTTTAGATTCTACGTACAAGTGATATCATACAATATTTGTCTTTCTCTGACTTATTTCACTTAGCACAGTGCCCTCCAAGACCATCCATGTTGCTGCAAATAGCAAAATCCCATTCTTTGTAATGGCTGAGTAGTATTCCATTGTATATATGCCACATCTTCTTTAGCCATTCATCTGTCGATGGACATTTATGTTACTTCAGTATCTTGACAATTGTAAACAATGCTGCTTTGAACATTGGGGTGCTTGTATCTTTTTGAATTAGTGTTTTTATTTATGTATTTATTTATTTATTTTTGGATATATACCCAGGAGTGGAATTGCTGGGTCATATGGTAGTTCTATTTTTAGTACTTTGAGAAACCTCCATCCTGTTTTCCACAGTGGTTGCACCAATTTACACTCCCACCAACAGTGTACAAGAGTTCTGTTTTCTCCACATCCTGGCCAGCATTTGTTATTTGTGTTCTTTTTGATGATAGCCATTCTGACAGGTGTGAGGTAATATCTCATTGTGGTTTTGATTTGCATTTCCCTGATGATTAAGCTATGTTGAGCATCTTTTCATTTGCCTCTTGGCCAGTTTCATTTCCTCTTTGAAAAAAATGTATTGAGTTGTAGGATTTCATTGTAGGATTTCTTTATATATTCTGCATATCCATGTCAGTTATGAGAATTTGAAATTCTGGTTCAAGATTTTTTTTTCATATCTGTAATTGCTTTTTAGCAGCTCTTGTATTCATGCTGGGGAGCTGTGTTATAGTTTCCTCTAATTATAGTTTCTGTGCTTGGATTTTGGAGGGAAGAATTTTCTTCAGCTAAAATGTTTTGGTTCTCAATTTCATTTTGTTCTTACAGTAGCTGTATAAGGATGTTATATGATAATTTCCAGTCATTTTGAAATGTCTTACCTTTTGCTGAATATGCAGTACCAATGGTGTATCAGTTAGGATGAAGGTTTGGGGTAGGTTTTTTGGTTCAAGAGAGACACATCCTGTTGTTTTTGTGAATGGTGATAGATGGTGCGCTCTGTGTTGATTTGTGTGTTTTCTGATTTTCTGATTCTCTTTTGTTAATTCAGAACTCTTAATTTCCTGTTTGCTTCCTTCTCTGATGCTAAGAGATAGGGCTCCTTGTAGCGCCTTCCCTTTCTTCTGGAAGCAGTGCCTTCCACAGATCGCTCTTTCTTTTCCTGGACCCTTTCAGGCCTCTTTCTTTGAATATCTCAGTAGCCAATATTTTGTTCTCAGTGTTGTTGTTGTTGTTTGTTTACTTGCTTGCTTGTTTCTTTAACTCAGGGAGGAACTGACTTTCAGGGGGGTGATTTTGTCTGACTTCTGCCATGGCTGGGTCCTTGCTGCCCTCTGCCCTTTTCTGTTCATTCTTTATTCCACTCTCAACTCCAGTGTGAACTCTGGTGCTGACTCTTCTGGTTTAGAATGTTTATTTCTCTATTTCACATATTGAAGTTTTTAGAATTCTCTGTCTCCTAGTGACTCTATGGCTTGGCCCTAGTGGCCACTCTATGGCCCTAGTGGCTTGGGTTATGGTGATTATATTTGTTCTCCTTCATGATCAGAATGGTTTTTAGAGAAAAATGTGGAAATATTAGGCTGCTATCATTATCCAATGGGAAGCTGAATCATCTGGACTAAAATTTTAAATGCTATAGTCATGAATATGCTAAAAGAAACTATTAAAGACTACTTTTTATTATTTTGTGAGGAAGGAAGTACTTTCTAATTAAAGCACAAATTCTAGAAGAAATTAAGAAAAAATGTTTTAAAATATTGAGTCGTTTTATTTTAGCCTATAGAATAATGAAAAACAACAACATCAGGTTAAAAGGCACACAGCAAACTGGGAGAAAGTATTTGAAACATCTATCTAGACAAAGGATCAATGAGGTATCACCTCACACTGGTCAGAATGGCCATCATCAAAAATGTCTACAAATAATAAATGCTGGAGAAAGTGTGGAGAAAAAGGAACCCTCCTACACTGTTGGTGGGAATGTAAATTGGTGTAGTCACTGTGGAGAACAGTATGGGGGTTCCTTAAAAAACTAAAACTAGAGCTACCATATGATCCTCCAATCCCACTCCTGGGCATATATCCAGAGAAAAACATAATTAGAAAAGATACATGCAACCCGATGTTTGTAGCACTATTTAAAATAGCCAAGACGTGGAAACAGCCTAAATATCTATTGATGGATGAATGGATAAAGAAGATGTGGTGTATATATACAGTGGAATATTACTCAGCTGTAAAAAAAAAAAAAAGAATGAAATAATGCCATTTGCATCAATATGGACGGACTTGGAGATTATCATACTAAGTGAAGTAAGTCAGACACAGAAAGGCGAATACCATATGATATCACTTATATGTGGAATCTAAAAATAGGATACAAATGAACTTATTTACAAAACAGAAATAGAATCACAGACATAGAAAACAAAGCTATGGTTACCAAGGGGAGCAGGGGAGGAATAAATTACAAGGGTTTTTAAAAAAAGGATCAACATCTAATCCTTCAAAAATTTATTGAGGGCTTAGAATGAAGCAGGCACTGTTCTAGATTTATATTTTAAGGGATGGAGATATGAGGTAAATGAAATAAATGATGAAAGTATAGTATGGGTTGGAGATGGTGAGTGCTATGCAGAAAGGCAAAGCAGATGGGTGATTATAATTGTTAATAAACCAGTCTTAATGGGTCTCTCAGAGAAGTTGAATTTGAGAAAAGGCCTGTTAAAAAAATGAGATACCAAACCATGCAGATACCTGGGAAAGATGTTTCCAGGCAGAGGGAAGAACAATTACTGAGGTAGCCAGAGTGGAGAAGGGGAGGGGAAACATAATTGGAAATGGGAGACCTAGTGAAGGCTGGATTCTTTAAGATGCTGTAGGCTATTATGATGACTTCGGCTTTTACTTGATGTGAGACAAGAAGCCTTTGGTGGTCACCAGGTAGAGGAAAGACGTGACCAGAAATGTCCTTTGATGGGATGACTCTATTATTTTAGAATAGACTATAGTGTGTGTGTGTGTGTGTGTGTGTGTGTGTGTGTGTGTGTGTTGTGTGCGGGGCATGGAGCAAGGATGGAAAAAGGGAGGTCAAAAATGTTAGGGGAGATAATTACAATAATCCAGGAGACAGAGAATGGTGACTCATAATATATGATGACCCACAATATTTAAAGAACTCAAATAAGGGCTTTCCTGGTGGCGCAGTGGTTGAGAGTCCACCTGCCGATGCAGGGGTCAAGGGTTCGTGCCCCAGTCCGTGAGGATCCCACGTGCCGCGGAGCAGCTGGGCCCGTGAGCCATGGCCGCTGAGCCTGCGTGTCCGGAGCCTGTGCTCCGCAACGGGAGAGGCCACAAAGGTGAGAGGCCCACGTACTGCAAAAAAAAAAAAAGAACTCAAATAAATCAAGTAGAAACCAATAAACAGACCTTCGAAATTGGACAAGAGACATTTGCATGCACAACTCCCATAAAAATATATGGCTATCTTTATGGCTAACATATATATGAAGTTTTTACTATCACCAATAATATGAAAAGTGAATTGAAACAAACCTGAATTCTCATTCTTTCGTCTCAGATTTTGAAATATCCATTATTGACCAGAGTATGTGGATGTGGTCATTCAAACTCTGAAAAAGTATTGGGTTGGCCAAAAGGTTCCTTTGGTTTTTATGTAAAAATAAAAGACACATTTTTCATTTTTACCAAGAATTTTATTAAACAACGTGTTCACCATTTTGTTCTTCTACCTTCTGCCATTTTTCAGGCAACTTCATAACTCCATCTTCCCAAAAGTTTTTATCTTTTTGAGCAAAGAACTGTTCTAGGTGCCTTTTACAGTCTTCCAGGGAATTGAAAATTTTCCATTAAGAGAATGTTTTAAAGACCAAAATAAGTGGAAATTCAAAGGTGCAATGTCTGGTGAATACAGCAGGTGAATCAGAACTTCCCAGCCAAGCTGTAACAGTTTTTGCCTGGTCATCAAAGAAACACTTGGTCTTGCATTATCCTGATGGAAGATTATGCATTTTCTGTTGACTAATTCTGGACGCTTTTTGTCGAGTGCTGTTTTCAGTTGGTCTAAGTGGGAGCAGTACTTGTTGGAATTAATTGTTTGGTTTTCCAGAAGGAGCTCATAATACAGGACTCCCTTCCAATCCCACCATATACACAACATCCCCTTCTCTGGATGAAGACCGCCCTTTGGTGTGGTTGGTGGTGGTTCATTTTGCTTGCCCCTTGATCTCTTCTGTTCCACATTACTGTACAGTATCCACTTTTCATTGCCCATCACAATTTGTTTTAAAAATGGAACATTTTTGTTATGTTTAAGTACAGAATCGCATGGGAAGTATGGTCAAGAAGGTTTTTTTCACTTAACTTTTGTGAAACCCAAATATCAAAGTGATTAATATAACCAAGCTGGTGCAAATGATTTTCGACGCTTGATTTGGATATTTTGAGTATGTCGGCTATCTCCCGCGTGGTATAACGTTGATTGTTCTCAATTAATATCTCTATTTGCTTGCTATCAACTTCAACTGGTCTACCCGACCATGGAGCATGGTCCAGCGAGAAATCTCTAGCACGAAACTTCGCAGACCACTTTTGACACATTCGATCAGTCACAGCACCTTCTTCATACACTGCAGAAATCTTTTCTTGCGTTTCAGTTGCATTTTTACCTTTCTTGAAATAATAAAGCATAACATGCAGAAAATGTTGCTTTTTTTCTTCCATCTTCAACATTAAAATGCCTACATAAAAATTCACCAATTTTGATGTCTATTTTTAAATACGCACTGATATGACAGCTGTCACATGCAGTCTAACAAAATTGTTTTGAATGATGTTAAAGACAACTAAGCGCTATTAGAGCCATCTTACAGAAAAAACCAAACGAATTTTTTTGCCAACCCAGTATTTGAATCAATTATTAGTTTTCAAGGACCATATGGCAATATGAGTAAAATTTTTAGAAATTAATCTCTTTGACTGAACATTATCCTAGAGCCTACCAATATGCAAGCAAAACTGTTTGTTGCAATACTACTTTTAATATCAAAAAATTAGAAACCAACTAAATGTTATCTAAGATAAAATTATAAAATAAAGTATGTAAATGTATTTAGTTATTAGAGAATATCACGTATCTTTGTGAACTAAAGTGGAAAGATATCTGCTCTATGTTGCAAAGTGAAAAACACTTACAGAAGCATTTTTCACAATAGCTGAGATGTGGAAACAGCCCAAATGTCCATCAGTGGATGAATGGATAAAGAAAATATACATACATACACAAACAGGTACAATGGAATATTATTCAACCGTGAGAAAGAAATCTTACCATTTGCAACAAAATGCATGAACCTGGAGGGCATTATGCTAAGTGAAATGACCCAGATAGAGAAAGATGAGTACTGTAGGATCTCACTGATATGTGGAATAAATTTTTTTTTAAAAAATCAAGCTCATACAAACAGGGAGTAGAATAGTGGTTACCAGGGACTGGGGAGATGTTGGTCAAAGACTACAAAGTTGCAGTTATGTAGGATGAAAAAGCCTAGAGAGCTAATATATAGGCATGATGACTACACTTAATAATACTGTGATAATACTGTATGGAAAGGTGCTAAGAGAATAGATATCAGATGCACTTATCACACACAAAAATTAGTACCTATGTGAGGATATAGTCTGTTAATTAGCTTGACTGTAGTAATCATTTCACTATGTATATGTATAAATCATCGTGTTGAACACCTTAAATATATGCAATTTTATTTTGAAAAATTTTAAAAACTTACAGAATAGTGTGCGTGATGTAATCCAATTTCAGTAAAGAAAAAACAGATAAACAATGACATACATGTGTATAAATATTTCTGAGGAAAACTTTGCCAAATTGTTGGCAGTAGTTTCTGTGAGGGTGACAGGTAAACCTATAGAGAATTTTCACTTTCAGCTTTTATAGTTTGAATTTTATGTAATTCTGTTATTTCTTCATTTTCAGCAAACCTTTGTATTGAAGTTTAACATACAAACAGAAAAGTGCAAAAATCATAGGTGTACCGGTTGACAGATTTCAAAACCTGAATAGCTTTATGTAACCAGCACGAAATTACTAAATAGAGCAGTACTGATCCCCAGAACCTCTGCATTGTGCCCTGTTCTAAACCCCAACCAGGATTACCACTATCTTGACCTCTAAAACCATAGATTTATTTTGCGTGGTTTTACACTTGATGTAAAAGGGATCATGCAGTATGTATTCTTTTGTGCCTAGCATTTTTTATCCAATGTTTTGTTTGTGAGATTCATGCCTGTAGTTGCATGTGGCTATATTTTGTTCATTCTCATTGCTATATTATACCTCATTTATTTATCCTTTCTGCAGTTGGTGGGCATTTGTGTATGTTCCATTTTAATGGTATAATAAGTATTTCTATATACATACTTGTATATTTTTCTGAAGCTGTGTTTGTGTGTGTGTGTGTGTGTGTGTGTGTGTGGTGGGATATATAACTTGGAGTGGAATGGCTAGACCAAAAGGTATGCATATATTTAGGAGATATAAATTAATAAGTACTGCCAAGCAGTTTTTCAGAATGGTGGCACCAGTTATACTCCCACTAGTAGTTATGAGCATTCCAGTTGCTCTATGTACTTGAGTATATTTAGTATTTTCTATTTTATTTTAGCCATTCTGGTGGGCGTTTAGTGGTATTGCATTTTATTTTGCATTTCTCTGATGACTAACAATGCTGAGCATCTTTTTCATACATTTATTTGTCATTTGGACATCATCTTTTTGAAGAGCCATTTGCCCCCATTCTTTTAATGAGTCATTCATCTTTTTTTAATTTACTTTTAGGAATTATATATATTTTTATTGGATATGTATGTTATCAGAAGTATATTTTATAAATACCTTCTGTTATGTTAGTTACCTTTTCACTCTCTTATTTGTGCCTTTTCTTAGACAAAAGTTCTTAATCCTAATACAATTTATAACCATTTCCCTTTCTATTATACTTTCACCTGTATTGTTTAAGAACTCTTTGCCTATTCCATGGGCTTGTCATTGTACTGTTTTTATGATTAAATTTTTAAAGTTGCAAACACATTTACATAAAAACTAAGTATTTCCATGTGGATCTTGGATTTTCAGGGTTTTTTTAAATGTGAGGCTATGGATGTATGTCTCTTTTATATATCTCTGTATCCCAATAGCCCAGAAGGGTGGCTGCACAAAGTATATTTTCCTAAAAATATTCCTTGGATGAATGAATAAATTTTTCTATTGAGATAGAAAAATGCTCTATCATTTCCCCAAATACTTGAAGCAAAAAATTGAACTTCAGAACATCTCCCGTTTTCTCTGCATCAAAATCTAAATTTTAGCAAATGAGAAATATTTATTTTTCTGCCCAGTTTAGTCAGCATGGCTTTTTAACGCAAACCTCTAAAAAGAAAAATGCTTTGGTACAGCTCTGCTCTGCTCCACATGTCTTCTTATTCTTGAGCCCAGGATGAAAGCACATTCATGAGGCACAGGAGAAAATAGGAGTCAAGATCAGTCGCACAGCATATATTTAAAGTTTCTTCTCTAACACGGTACCACATGTCTGCTTCCATTTCTTTGCCCGAAACAAATCACGTGGCTGAGCCTAAAGTCAGCGGATGGGGATGTATAAGCATATGACTGACTACATGATTTAAGGCATTTGTCTCAAAAGATAGGATTTATCAGTGTCTACAACATTAATTGTCAAGAACATGATGTTTCAATGGAAGTGTGCATATTTTTATTTCTTTACTTGCAAAAAAACCCCTCATTCATTATAAATCTTTGTAATATAAGGAAACAATTTGACCATACAACAGCAAATCAAGTTACTTTACTAAATCTTCATTTCTCACAAGAAATACCCCTTGATCTGTGTATTCTATTTTAGTTGGGCTAAATTTTATATAACATTTCTGTGTTATGGAAGTGTAAAAGCTGGAAATTAAATGGTGTGTCTGAAAAACACATGCATATTCTTGAAAAACATATGATATTAGTTGATTTTTCCCCAAGTATAACTTGGCTAAATATTTCTGTAATTCTTATTGTGATTCATAATTTCATTCATCAAATTTCCCTTCATCTGGGGACGAGTAGTTGTATTCCCAGACTGAGCAATTATTATTTTCTTCCCTCATTCAAATCCTGGCTTTTGCTCCCCTGGTTACCACCATGTAGATGCCTACGGCACCCTGGTAGAGAGTGTTGTTGTCTTCGTCTTCTGAATTGTAGCTATTTTTATGAAATAACCTTCAGTTGTTTAATTTTAAAGCAATAATCTTAATTATAGGATTTGATACCACATATGAAATTTTAAAATGGTCACAGAAAGGTAAGCCATCTGTAGAAGAGAGCCACTCTGAACCAAAAGGAGAGAAGCTTAAGAGAAGAAGAGTTGACAGAAATATGATTTTTCTCTGGTCAGAAGGTACACCAGATTTTGGCCATGTCTGTGCTTTTGTTGGCAGATGTGTCCTCCTTATATCTGACTGCGCCACCCTAATAATTTGTTTCTATGTCTCTCATTTCATTCTCTACCAGATTTTTCTAGTGAGACCTCGATACCCACTGCCTACTCATCCATTCCATGAAAAATTATCACCCAGCAGTTTGGACTCTGCTCGTTCTACTCAATTGAAAAAGATAGTAATTACCAGCTCTGTGAGCTTTTCTTCAGCTCTCATTATTCTGGACCTATAGGAAATGTTTACACAGTTAACTAACTTTGCCTTCTTAAAGTTCTCTCCTACCTATGTTTCCAATTTACAATGTGATCCTGATTGTTCTAACTTTATTATTGGACCGATTCTTTCCTTAAGTCTGGGGCATTTTTCCCAGTGGTCCTTGCTCTGTCTCCCAGGAACATGATTTATTGGCAGGTGATTGCCAATTTATTTTTCTAGCCCCATTTTCTCTTCTGAGATTTAGTTTCTCATTTCCAAATGATGGATAGTTTTTTCCTTTACATCATTAATATAAACTCACTGTGCCCCAGATGGAGCTTATATCCTCAACCCCATATTGTCTTCGGTACCTGACCTTTCAAGTTCTGTTAATAATGCTACTTTTCCCTCAGTAATTGGTGAAAAGAATTGACCATCTTACCCCCATCATCACCTCATAACCACTTGTTTTAAGGATTCTCTTCTGAAATATATAGACTCCATTCTTTCAATACATTGAGTTATGTGTCAGTCCTTAATTAAAATCCTTATCATCTTATACCCCCAAAGCACAGCAGTATCCCAACTGGTTCTTCTGTAGTTAAATTATCTACATCCTCCAGACATTCCATTGTTAGCTTGACTTTGAGCATCTTCTTCCCTTCCTCCACCCAAATTTTAAAGCCTTCCTTTTGTCTACAGGATAAATTCCAACTTTTTTAGTCCACTTAGTAGGAGAGGTGAGAGTAATAAAGCTAGTATCAGGGGTTCTAGTGAGTTTGGATACTGAAAAGTGATGTGTAGGAACAAACGATCTTATTCTAGGAAGTGACAGAGGCTCCAGGATGGAGCAGGTACTGAATCTAACAGCGAGAATGTAATATCCTAGAAGGTGGGATAAAGAGAATCAGAGAGTGTGAAGTAATGAAATATCAAAATGAGTAGGACAGGTATGTTTGAAAAGGACCCAAAGCATAAAATCTAGAAGACAAAGACGCAGAAGCTAAGAAGGCCAGGAGAAGTTTGAGTTGCCTCTTTGGAAAGTCTGAAGCCCACATGCCAGACTTGCCTTTGCTGGTATTAAAATAATTCACTCTAAAGATAGTTATGACACAATCTTCCTTTCCATCTTTGTCTTCTACTCAAACTTCTCAAGCCAGATACTCTATATATGGCCTGAGATGGGGTCTTGCCTATTTCTCCAGATTCATCTCTTAACTGCCTCCTCCACATCCAGCTTTCCTTAATATTTTCCCTGCCCCCAGGCCTTTATACAGTTTCTCCCAAAGTCCTTCATATTCTCTGAAAACAAGCTCAAGCATCTTATTCTTTGTGAAACCTTTCTTAACCCCTTTGAATCAAATTATATCTTGTAAACAGGTCTTATCACTTATCACACCTCACTACAGTTTTTTTTTTAAATTCTTCTTCACCAACTAGAATTTAATGTCAGGCACTGGCTTGTTAGTTTTTCTTCTTTATTGTGTATCAGAGTACTCAACAAATGTTAATGTTCCATAGAAAACGTATTTTATAAAATGGCAATCTGATGCTCACAAAATGATTTCTGACCTCCTGCCTCCACACCTGTGTTAAAACTCCTTCATTACCACTATTGTACCTTCCACCTCCTTTCTTCACATCCATTTACTAAGTACACCAGGACACCATGTGATTTCTGGGGGTAGAAAGATGAATCAGACATGGTTTCTGATTGCAGGAACCTGTTGTAGTCTATTGAATCCAGGGTAAATCCCTCAGCTTTGGTTACCAGCCCAGCCTGAAGGCAGCTCTGTCCCCTTCCAACTTACACAATCCTGGTTGACTATATTACTAATCAAATCAATAGCCATTAATTATTCAGTTTTGTGCTCTTGAGCTGTCATTTGGTTCTCATGTATGTTCTTGACCTTATTTGATTCTCCCTGTACGTCGTGTCTGTTAAGACACACACATTTTATATCTCCAGCTAAACTGGACACTCTTGAGAACAAAGATCTTAAACTTCTTTGCAAGTTTCAGTACATTAACAAAATGTCTTACACTGAGGAAGAGCTTGATAGTACGCGTTGAGTGGGTGGCATACCCGTAGAATGGAGGTTGGGCCAGGTGGTGGTAGTGCGAAGACATCATAGAGGACTATTGCATGCTCCCCCTGCTTCCTGAGCAGGGGTAATTTCTGAGAGACAGGAGCACTGTGTGTCATGGGCAGTGCTGGTAGGTGATCTGAAGGGTGAGTGGAGCCCCTGGAATTCTAAAGGCTGCAGACCATTTGGTTACAGGATGGCATCCCAGAAAATTGGCTCTGTGGACCACTTCATAGCAGATTTTTCTCGTTTTTAGCTTCTACTTCTGGACAAGTTCTTTAAACTTCGTAAGTATTTTAAACAAAGCTCCTTGTGTTTCTTTCACTCATGTCAAAAACCCATTTATTTTTATGACTCTGATAATATTACCACATTGATCCCCTGGTGTCCAGTTTTGGGTTGACAACATATCTTTTTATGTTGATGAGTTTTGCATATATTTAAACTTCATTATATATTGATTAGCGGGAGCGCAGGCTTGAGTTTCCAAGTATGGGTTGGCATTCCTAATGGGATACAGTTAAAACCAAATGGCTGGGACCATCCCAGTGCATTGCTGTGTATAATTCCTTGACTGTACTCACTACATCATAAATAATAATGGAAGTAAAGGTACGTTTATCAGAAAGAATCAACAAAACCCAGCACTGATTCGCTGATTGCACTTGTCTCCCCAGGCATTAAGGCCAGCTTTCGAACGAGGGTGCCTGAAGGTTTGATTGTCTTTGCGGCATCACCTGGCAATCAGGAAGAGTATTTTGCAATTCAGTTGAAGAATGGACGCCCTTATTTTCTTTTTGATCCTCAGGTAAATGAGTAATCATAAGAGTTGATGTTTTTCAGAGTTTACCAGGTACCAAGTGCTTATGTTTTCACAGTGAATCCTCACCAAAACCTTAGAGGTGAGTACTCATTATTTCCACTTTACCAATGAGGAAAAAGAAACTTACAAAAGTGATTTGACTTGCCCACAGCTAAAATAGCAGAGCTTCAAAATCACAGTCTGACTGAGAATCTACATGCTTAACAACCATATGCTACCTTATAATGAGGATTAAAACTTTTAAATGCATTTGAATAGATCTGTTTTTATTTTCCTTGAGAGCAAAATTGTGTCTTTATCTCCCTTCCTCTTTCTCTTTTGCTTTCTCTTTTCCTTCCTCCCTTCCCCCCTTCCTTCTTCCCTTCCTTCCTTCCTTCCTTCCCTCCCTCCGTCCATCTCTCTCTCTTTTCCTCTCTCTCTCTCTTTCTTTCTTTTCCTTTCTTCACAAGCAAATATTTAAGCATCTATCAGGTGCTATCGGGCTGGGTACTGAAGACTACACTAGTTTTAAAGTTAAATGTGACCATGCCCCTATGAAACAATCTAGGTAGTATACAGTTAAAAAAAATAAAATATTCATGACTGTTACGAAAGACAAGTATGATGCTGTGTATTATGAGAGAATAAAGTGAAGAGTCTTTCTTTTAAGTTGTCTGTCTCCTCTGCAAATGTGATATTTAACTGAGATGCAAAACAATGAGGAAAAGGTGATCAGGACAAGAGTATATGTCTGTACAAGAGGACATGTGTTTGAGGTGGGGTAGGCCAGAGGAAATACTGATGGGAGATGAGGGTAGGATCTGTAATAAAATTTCCAGGCAGAGCAAACAGCAAATATTTAGTGTCTGAGTTAGACAAGAACATGGCATATTCAATACATTGAGATGAGTCTAATATGGCTGTAGCGTAGACAACAAAGAGAACAGTGGTAGGTTGAAAAGTTGGGGAGAGACTAAGTAACTTAGGACCTGGGAAGGATTTGAGAGGATTTAAATTCTTCCTGAGGACAATGGGAAACTATTGCATAGTTGTCTTCACTTTAGTTAAAGGAAGGTTCGTAAACATTTGCTGTTAGGCACTGTGTTGGACCTGTGAGTAACTGAAATATAAGACTATGTCCAAGATTTTTCTCAGGTTTTCAACTTAAAACTGCTGATCTAAGACATAAATTATGCTTGCCAAACAAATGTTTAATGTTGTATTATTAAAGGAGGCACACTTTTCCCCTCTGTATCTAAGGGATCATGGGCCACGAGCTTCCTACATCCTGGAGACCCACTCACCTTTGAGAGGAAAGTCAGGGCCTGCTGGACCAAGTGTGTCTGAGCATCACCCAGGATCCCTGCAGAAGCCCTCAAGAGGCAGACGGAGTCGTTCCTGTGTTAGGAAGTGTTAGAGCCATGAATTGGCTACTGGCAAGACCAGGGAAAGAAAGGTTTATTCCTGGTATTTTGACAGCGACCTGATAACCCCCGGGCCTGACCACTATAGGTCCTCAGGCACAAGGACCCCTGGGTGTCCCCTAGAATTGCGGCTTCTTAAGGGATGCCAAGAGGCGGGCAATGAGTAAGCAAAAAGAAATAGCATCACACCTAAGCAGATCCAGCATCCAGAGAGAAAGGGCTGAGAAGCAGCTGTTTCCAAAGGCAAGGCAGATGGCATCGGGAAAACAAAAACAGCACACTGACGTTGATTCAGTTACGGAACTGAAAATATTATTTTTCATTTGAATCCTTTAAGTAGATTAATTAGAAGAGAGACTGCTGAGCCTCAGATTGCTAGGTCAAAATACATGACAAAAATATGAAAACATAAAGAAAGATGAAGGAAGATGCTAATATTAAGAAGAAATTCAAAAGGAGAACAGAAAACACATGAACAAGGTAAAGAAGGATGGGAGAAGATAATGAAATCTAAAATAGGAGAGAATATATGATTTAATAGACTTGATTATAAATTTATTGAAAGGGCTCATCAAGTTCTAGTCAAGATTAAGCAAAGCTTGTTCTTCTATAGGACCTCTGTGTGCCAGCCATTATTCTAAGTGTTCTCTCTATACATAAATACACACACACACACACACGTATTTAAACATCACTACAACTCTATAAAGCAGGTACTCACTATCCCCACTTTACAGGTGAAAATCTGAATCATGGTTAAATTAATTTTCCCAAAGTTACACAGCTAATCTCTGACCAAGCTTTTCAACATGAAAGAAAAATGCTTGTTGATGTCCAGAGATTCAGTTTAAATACCATCTGTGCACCATATTGGAAGGAAATATTTCAGCAAGGCTTCTAATCAGAAGGAAAAAATAAAGAATTTGAAATACAGAGGAGAAGTAGTGGTAAATAATAAACCTAAGGATATTAAGTTCAACCTAAGTATTTGATGACAAAATGACTAGAAATGTGTTTTATGTGCCAAAGAATCTTTGACATAGAAGAGACACACAGCAAGGGGGAAAAAAAAAAGCCCTGATAATTGTTTGGTGCTAAAATTACTAAGAGTTGAAGGAGGGGGGGAAAAATGAGTGACTTAAAAGTTTCTAAAGGTATCAACTTAGTAGAGGGGGCATTAAGGGTATAGGTTATATTGGTTTCTTGTTTTCATAAAATAAATGGACAAAAATATTTGATTTTAAATGTTGTGACAACAGAAAGTAATTACTAATAGAACGAAAATTGTTAATTGTTAATTGTTCCAAGAACAATTAACAAGATTAAAAAAAAAGACTAAATGCTAAATTGTAAATATCAACAAAAAACATAAAAGAAAGGAAACAATCCAGAAAAATAGAAGAATATCAATGAGAAAGAAAAAATCTGGTTCTGCTTCTTCTACCTCAACCTGTTAATATCTAGGTATATTTGAGATCAAGCCAGATGGAGAAAAACTTTAATCATATAGCCATTTATTCATAGAGCTTTCAAAGTACACAAAGTGGGTTCATGTTGATTGTCTCATTTCATTCTTGAAGTAGCCACCTGAAGTAGGTATTGTTTTATTCCCCGCTTTAGATGAAGTGTCTTAACTAGGGTCACATAGCGATCTAGCGATAGAACTGGCACTGGATTTAGTTTATTTCATTCAATGAAACATTGTTAAAAATGTGTCATATTCCAGGCACTGTGCTGGGCAGTTATGAGTTGGAAACACGGAAATGAGAAATGAACAAAATGCTGCTCCTGCCGTCCTCTCTCTAGACAACCCCCCTTCCAAGATTGGAGTAGAGTCCTGCTGGACTTGAACAGGGCAGTGTGCCAGGGTGGCTTCACGCTGCCTCACACTTACAATACAATTGGTCATACCCTCATAAACGTCCATCCTGGTGTCTGTGAGTGTGATTCCAGATGACCATTCACACCCCAGAGCTACGTCTGTAATCATACAGTGGCCACGGGTTTGTTCACAGGTTTTGAGTATTTAATAAATGTGCCCTGCCTGCCCCCCGCCCCCCCCCACCCACAATATACTCTAAACATATGGGGCAAAGTCTTTGCAGAATTAATCCAAAAATGATTCCACCAGAACTGAAACATGACTGCCATCTCTTTGTTATTTCTCTTTCTAAAACATGTGATAGCTTCAGATTCTGCAGAATAGGAAGGGGAAGAAGTTAAATAATGCTTAACTCCGCTCAGCCACATTATTGCCATTATGATCCTGAGACTGGCTGCCAGAAGACTCCCCCCATCTCATCTTTTTCATCGCCTTTTCAATGATCAGATAGACAGGCTGGTGTAGACCAGAGCAGAGTTCAAGGAAACATTCACAAGGGCATTGCCAACCACTTCCTCCCCCTCTTCCCTCAGACAATGGCCTAGAGTGCTTCCCTCTGCCTGTCCCTGCCCTATATACCCAAATCGTAACCTGTATACAAAGTTGGTACCTGCTAGGCAAGCATTAATGAAATTGTTATAGCCAAAGTTGGAGGACCAGGGGAATGCAGAGGGTTTAATGATGCCTTACAAGTGCATTTTTACCTGGAATAATAATATCCCTCTAATAAAGCAAAAGTTACCTGCATTTTCAGGAAAGTGATAATTAATTTATACAAAAGAAAGTAAGGCGTTGGTTGAGCCGGACTGCCTTAAGATACATTTGAGAAAATGTGATCAGATGTATCACAGTGCTTGTGATGCTGTCTATACATGAGTCCATGAGCTCAAGCTAGCTGGGACTGGTCCTTCCTCACCACAAAGGAATTTATCCAGGTTAACTGGACATATTGCTAACTTTTTAATGAAAGCCCAGCATATTATCAGGCAAAGAGATTGTTGAAACTGAGGAATGGAGAATACTTGGAATATTCTTCCATTTTTTTCTCTTTTGGGGTAGGAATATGAATACAGCTTTTTTTTTCTCTTTTTTTTTTATTGAAGTAGAGTTGATTTACAATGTTGTGTGAGTTTCTTCTGTACAGCAAAGTGAGTCAGTTATACATATATATATATTATTTTTCATATTCTTTTCCATTATGGTTTACCACAGGATATTGAACATAGTCCCCTGTGCTATACAGTAGGACCTTGTTGTTTATCCATCCTATATATAATAGTTTGCATCTGCTCATCCCAAACCCCCAATGCTTCCCTCCCCAATCCCTCACCCCTTTGGCAACCACAAGTCTGTACTCTGTGTCATAAATACAACTTCTTGAACAAAGTTAGAGCTACCCCAAGTTTAAAGAAGCTTAGGAGTTTGTTTTATATGTCCCCCATTGACATTTCAAAGTATTTATATTTTAAATAACTCAGGTACCGCTTTAAGCCAGTTTTCTTTCCTTTTGTCTTTAAAGGATACAAGATTATCTAATGAACACCTTATTGTACTCATCAGACAAGTAGTTATTTGCTCTTCGTGTCTTTCTTATCTGAGTGTACAATCCAGTGAGGGCAGGTCTGTCTATTAGTCCCCAGATACATCCTTGAGGCTCAGTACAGTCCTTGGAACATAGTAGATATACTCATAAATAAATAAAGGCCTGTTGACTGATTGGTTGACTGAGTGGCTTGATAGCTATTGGTAAAATAGTACTCATGGGTTTCTCTGGTGGCGCAGTGGTTGAGAGTCCGCCTGCCGATGCAGGGGACACGGGTTCGTGCCCCGGTCCGGGAAGATCCCACGTGCCACGGAGCAGCTGGGCCCGTGAGCCATGGCTGCTGAGCCTGCGCGTCCGGAGCCTGTGCTCCGCAACGGGAGAGGCCACAGCAGTGAGAGGCCCGCGTACTGCAAAAAAAAAAAAAAAAAATAGTACTCATAATTGCAGAAATTACCCATTTTCTAGGATAAAATTTCCAGTTCTTTAATGATAATTTAACAATTTTAGTTATTTGTTTTCATTTGTCAGTTAGATACTTTGATTTATACCGATGGTTATTTTCAAATTACTGTTCCTGAATCCATTCAAAATAATTAAATTTTGAGTTGTGGAAAGAGCATTCTGTAGGAATTTAAAGTTACTCTCTAACACGTAGTTTCAAAATAACTGAAGTCATTGTGTACTTTGTTCTTTTTAAAATATCTTAATAAACTTAAGTAACGAATTCTTTACATAACAATATAATTCTACATAGAGGCGTAAAAACTTATTTGGCATTCCTTCCAACTGTCCGATTCATTCTATGAAAAAATATTTGGGGGAAAGGGGGAAGATTCTTCATAATATTTAAAACAGGGCGTATGTTTGCCTATCATAAACTGAACACTTAGAATTATTGTTAAGAGTCAGTAAAGTTACTCCATTTTTTAATTGCTGTATTTTTTTGTTCTCTCTAACAATTAGCTAGAGTCTTCCTATTTTCATTAGATTAATTTCAATTTGGAAATACTTGATCAGATGATATTTTATTGACCAGTAATGACTCGTGGTTCTCAGTTAAATGTTTTTATGTTCAGTGACATTAACAGGAAATTCACATAACATTCTGACTTCACTGAGGGAAATGGTGAAAGTGAAAGCTTTCAAAAAAAATTCCGAATAGCATCTATTTAACATGTCTGATATTTTCCAGATGGAAAAAATAAACTGCATCATATGACATCAGAATTGATCACAGAATTATTCTCTTAACATTGGTGAGGTAAAATAATCTTAAAATGATCATCAAAGAATAATACACTAAGTTCCTCTAAGTATGAAGAAAATTTGGCATACTGAGGCTGTGTGTTATGTACTTGAATGTGTCACCAGTCAATGTGATTTCGATGTAGAGAACTATTAATGCTTCAGACTATCGCCAAACATGATACGAAGAACCACTTACTCAGACACCTGATCTTTAGAATGCAGCATCGTCTGTAACAATTTTAACACTAACTAAGTACACTTTGATGAGACAGCATTTAATAAAATGCTCATTAATTTCATCATTAGCAAGGGTATGCTAAGAAGTAAGCCAGTTTCTTATGTCACGCCCAATTAGCATCCCATGCTAGTAATCCCATTAGTATTGTTGAATTCACTAATGGAAAAACTAATGGGCATGCTACCAGGGCACATTAATTGGGCACGACACCAGTTCTGGTTTTAATTATTAAACTACGATAATGAAATGTGTGTTTGTAAAATATTAAAATGTTGAAATAGGGTTGAGGAAAATAAAAGAATATGTAGAGGAAAGAGATAGAAGGAAAATCAACCTACAGAGATTCGAGGACTTACCAAAATGGTCATCTTTCTAGCTGATCGAGTTGCCTATAAAAGTTGGGATATTGTCCACGTGAGAAGCAACCCACTCTACTCATGGGAAATTAAAAGCTCTTTTTTGGTAATATGAAATTCTGTATGTCACACATGTTGTCATGCTCTGTATGAGGGCTGACAGGAGCCAATTAAATGCATAGAATGGACATGGTATACTGCTGAAGCTATTTTAGGGAAATATAAACAGAAATGTTTTACTGAAGATGGTGTGATTAACGTTGCAATTTTTGTGACATAAATCTTCACCATATTGCATCAGATAATTATCAGTTTTATCTTTTTTGAAAAACAGTATACCAAGATTATTAGAATTTGGTGAAACAGTCCAAGTAATTTAAAAATATATTTTGTAGTATTTTACCAAATCTTATCTTTAGCTTTTAAAAAATTTTTATTGATTGAAGTTAAGTATTGCTAAAGAGATCTACTTTATTAAGAAAGAAAGAAAAAAAATTGTTTTCATGTAGAAGGTTCAGAGTAATTTTCTGGTGGTTTTTTCTTTAACCACAGCAGTAGCAAATGATATGGTGACAAAGTTGAAATATCTTGTACTTAGTCTTAAGTGTTCACTAACGTTAAAAGAGTATCATTGTGCTAACCAGAATATACATACCACTAAAGCGTTAAGATGAAATGTTTCTCTTCTACTTTTCTTTGTTTCCTTATCCTCACCTCCTTTTAGCTAGTATCTGTTCTTAATATCTGCCATTTCCTAGTCTTATCCACTTAGGAACTCATTTTTAACTATACTATTACCTTAGGCAAAAGTATAAATGTTAGAATTTAGACTACAAAGCATTGAGTATTAAGTTGAACCGCTATACTTATGTTCAAGGCATTGGTAAGTGACTAATTTTTAGTGTGAACCTTATTCCTTCTTGCTATACGTAGTATAGTGAAGGTAAAAGAAAATAACTTGCCAGACATTTCCTTATCTTTAGAACAATATTATTTGAATAGTATTTTATTAGTTTTAAATTCTTCTCTTTTTTATATTTCTGCCCCCAAATTTAAAATATTAGAATAGAAAATTCATTACCTTTCTGATGAGTATAGTTACTCAAAATCCAAGGGTACTTGTAAGAGATTTTTATTCCAAAGAGAAGCTCTTTTCAGATTTGAGCACTGAGGTGACACAGAAGCACATCAGAGAAAAGCCAGAAGGATGTATCAACTTTAATTTTGAGTTCTGTTTAAAACGTGTGCATGCTTGCATCTGGATCATGTTGAAATTTGCCAATTGGTTTTTAACAAATATACAAATATATATGTATGTGTATGTAACATGTATATTCACTCTTTGATTTTTTTCCCTCATTCATTCCCTTAAGGGGTCTGCAGTAGAAGTTACCACAACTAATGATGATGGTAAACAATATAGTGATGGGAAATGGCATGAGATAATCGCTATTAGGCATCAGGATTTCGGCCAAATCACACTTGATGGGAAATATACAGGTAAGATCTTCTTTGACATATATGAAGGGCTCTATTGAGGTGCTGATGCTACCGTACTCTTCTGTTGTTTATATTTGTTCATCTCTTCTTTCACCTTTATCTCCACTCAACTTCATCTAAATTGCTGTTGAGTTTGCCTTTGGGGTGCTCCTAAAATGATGAAGTCTTGGCAACTATCTTCTCGTCTACGCAGGGTTTCGGTAAAGCAAAAATAAGAGTAAAGTCATCAATAGCAATTTTGTATCTTTTTCAGGTCTTTACAATTTGCAAGGGCTTTTACCTTCCTTTCACTTATGTTCTCTCCTTATGTTCCTCTATTATGACCTCGGTTATTATATGCATTTTAGAGATGAGGAAACTAAGGCTCCAAAAGGTAAACTTCTTCCAATTAAGACAGTTGGTAGGCAGCATTCTGGGACATGTATTTTTTCTTTGCAATTCTAAGTTTCTTTTTCTTTCTATCCTTCCCTATCTACCATCCCCATGCACTTGTAAAAGTTACAGTACGATGATGCAGGCTTTTATTAATTCATTCAGAAAATATGAAAGCACCTACTACTGCTCTAGGAACTCTGGAAACAAGGAGGAAAATTTACACTTTAGGTGGGAGAGGGGCAGGAAACAGAATAAATAAATATTGAACAAATATCAGGTCATGGTACATTCTGAGAATTTATAAAACAGGATAAGAGGAAAAGGGGTGTGTGTGTGTGTGTGTGTGTGTGTGTGTGTGTGTGTGTGTGTGTATTGGGGAAGGGATGTTTTGATTTTATAAAAGACTGTTAGAGAAGGTCTTTCCGATAAGGTGACATATGAGCATAGACCTAAAGGGGACAAAAGGGCAAACCAGGCAAATGTCTAGGAGAATGTTTCAAGTCAAGTGAACAGTAGGTCCCAGGGCCCTGAGGTGGGAGCATACGATATGTGCCATGTCAAGGACCAACAAGGAAGCCAATGTGGGAAAGAGAGGTTGAAGGGGCTAGTGTTACAATGTGAAATCAGAGGGCTGTATTACATAGGGCTTTGTGAGCTTTTGCTTGAAAAGAGGGAAGCCATTGGAGAATTTTGAGAGAGGGGTAACATGACATGACTTCTTTCTTTAAAAGGAACACTCTGGCTGCTCTTTTGGAGATAAGTTTTAAGGAGAACAAGGATGGAAGTGTTGACCTAAAACAAATAGATTGCCATATGCTTTTCCAGCAAAGATGGGTTTATTCGGGATCAGTAGAAAGCTGCAATTCAGGGTCTGCAACCATGGTGAGCCACTTGTAAGTCCCCGCACAGCAACGGAAGGAGAACGCTTTTATGGAGGGCAAAAGGAAGTTGGGAGGGCTGTAGTAAACAAATAGTCCATGGCTTTTCATTGGCTGAGTGCTTGCCAGGAAAGAGGAGGTGTCTTTCTTCTTCCTGTTGGGCTCTGCTCTCACCACAGGGCATGAGACCTCCTTCTGGTCTCCCAAATCTATTTATTTGAGGTTTCTGTTTATTAATTTTTTATATGTCCCCCTTTTGATCATGAACTTTCTCTCAGAGCATCACTGATCGAGTCAGCTTTTCTAATTTCAATGGCTTTTTGTTCCTCAGTGCCAGGAAGGATCTTTCCTGTGTGTGGGGTCTCATATCGGAAGGGAATGAACAGATTGGAAACCTACTGAGGTCATATTCGAGTAACAAGGGAAGGTAGAATGGAGAACTCTCAGACACTTACTGTCTCAATTCCATATGTTATCAAGATCATAGACATTGGAGATCATCTGAAGCATTATGTCATTGTCAAAGGTTTGGCAATACACTTCCTAAAGACCTGGTCCAGATATCTTCAGAAAGCTGCCTCACCAGGTGTTGAACCAAGTGTGTTGGGTGTCCTGTGACTGTTTCAATGGGTGAGAATTTTTGAGTTACAAAAAGTGTGGATCTGAGATTTAGAGGGACCAATAGCAATGCTTTGGGCCAAGGTATTTGTATGACCTCTACACATTTTGTCAGTTGGGTCTAATAATGCCGTTACTGTGATCGACTAAATCAGAGGATTGATGCCACAGACTTGTTGAAGTACCTGGCCAGTAAAACAGGTTCCTCAATCACTATGAAGTCCATCTGTATCAAAGTGTAGCCCTTGTTCTGATACCAGATGCCCTAAATATCAAACCTGGGTTTGGGCAAACTACAATTTTTTCCTTGGCAATCTTATGTCCCTTTAAGGCTAAAAGCTTTAGAAAGTGGATGCTGTCTTCCTGTGAGTAGGCTTTAGAAGATCAAAGAAGCAAATCATTCACATATGCAACAAAGTAGACCTGTAGGAAACTTTATATCATCCAGGTCAACCTTCAGGATTTACAAGAAATAAGAAGGACTCTCAGTAAAACCCTGAGCATTACTGTCCAGGTGAATTGTTTTTCTTCCCAAGTAAAGGTAAAAAGGTGTTGGCTAGCTTCATCAAGTGGAATACTAAAGAATGCACTGCATAAATCAATTACAGTAAAGAATTTGCTTCCAGTGGGAATGGATGTTAGAACGTCTGAGGATTAGGAACAACAGGGCGTCTAGGGATAACAATGTTGCTTATTGCTCAGAGGTCCTGGACAGACCTCTACCCTCAGCCCTTAGGTTTTCTCACAGGTAAAATAGCATCCTCACAGGAATTAGTACAGGCATAACGAGGTTTCGAGCCTTATAATCTTCTATTATAGGCTTTATGCCTTGAAGGGTTTCTTTACTTATAGGGTATTGATTAATTCTGGGAAGAGGTTTTGAGGGATCTATTTGAATCTTGATGGGAAGGGGTGCTCTTTGAAGTTTGCCAATATCAGTTGGAGATTTTGCCTATAAAGATGGTGGTGGCTGATTCAATAGGGACACATGATCAGTGTTTCCAAAATCCGCTCTAGAACTGTCGGAGACAGAACAAATAAAAGATGTCAGAGGGGTCATTTAATTTACCGGTTGGTGATTTTGACGGCTACTGTCAAATTCTGGATTATCTCCTCCTTTTGGAAGAAAGAATTTCCAGCATGGTACTTCTCCAAGAAGTCTCAGCCTAATAAATGGGTAGGGGCAGAGGAACTAAGGAGAAAAATACATGTGTGTCTCTCAAAGGGCCTAAAGGAAAGGGAATAGGTTCAGAGACAAGAGCCTCTTGAGATTCGTTAGAGATTGCCACTATTTGAACTGTGTTGGTACTCGGAGGCAGAGGCTGCTTTTTAGTAATGGGTTGGAGCACTGAGTGTGTGACCGTTAGGACTGGAAGAGATTCAACCCCAATCTTGAGAAACATTTCTTTAAGCTGATTAAGACGGAGAATTGGGAAGAGCCCCTATAGTTCCTCAGAGCCTGTCATTGAGTAGTTGGCGGATATTGGAAAGGGGGCTGAAGACACTGAAAGCGCTTAAATTTGTAACAGTCTCTTTTCCAATATCCTGGCTATTTTCAATAATACCAGAAACTAGGAGGATTTTAGTTTCATTTAGGAGCCTTCATTTGCGTAGTTGAAGTTTAAGAATTTAGACAGTCTTCCTTTTAGGTGATTCAGCTATAGTGTGAGAGAGCAGTTTTGACAGATTAATCAAAACTAGATGGGACATAGTTTTCCATTCCATCCTGGTCCTTTTCATTAGAAAGGAAAGATCCCAGTTTGGCCCATTGATAAACTTGGAATGAAAAGCTACCCAGGTGGAATCAACATCTGGGAGAAGACCAAAACTTTGCATGAAAATAATCTGAATTCAATTGTAATCATAATGAACAGGTTCATCAGAGTTTCGTGTGCAAGACTGAATTTTGTTGCAGTTGACAGTCTTTGGAAAAACCCTAGGAATTGCTCAATGAAGTCACCTAGTGATTGCTCAAGCCTGATCATATAGTAAGTTAGAGGGCTGATCTCCTGGTTGTTATCCTAGAGACCTTTCAGGATTTTCCCAATTAGCAGTTCTGATCCAATGCTGGGTCTGGCCATCACCAACAAACCTATGAATTAGCTAAGGTACGTCAGAGAAACCAAGTTGATAAGTTTGAATGACTACATTAAATTCCTCATCAAAGCTGTGACAATCTTCAGTTACTTTGGGTATATTTTTGACTGTGGCTTGCAGTTCAGCTTTAGTCCAGGGAATATAAGAAATTAAGGGTTTAGCTTCTGGAACCTTAGAAGGCTTAATTTTAAAGGGACAGGTTCTGATAAGTTCAGAGGAAAAGGGAGTGGGGAAAGTTTCAGAGAAAGGGGAAGTTTGGTGAGAGAATTATTGGGGGGGGGACTGAGGGTCTAGAGGAGGCATAGGCAGTAGAGAAGGAAAGGAGAAAGATGGTTCCACATGAGTCTGGCCATGAGGAGCTGAGGAAGAGAGACAAGATGGTACCAGAGGTCGAGCCTGAGACAGAGAAGCCAAGGAAGAAAAGCCTGAGGTGTGGAGAGCCACTCTGTCTTTCTTTATCCACATGTTTGCCTCAGTTAATCTTAAAATCTCATTTTGCTGAGAGACAATTTTAAGCTCCTAATTACATTTAGAAACCTCAACATGCCAATCAAAATAGGCATACTATTCAGTTCTGGGAATTTCTGAGCTATTGTAGTCCAATTAACTTTGAGGATTCCAAAAATTCCCCATAATGGCCATTGATATTCTAAATTGCCTTAGGTCAATTTGGTCCATTTAGTTGGAAATGCACATGAGGAAAGACCACACTTTTTAAACATAAAATTGTCCAGAGTCCCTGTCGGCAGGGGCTCGCTCAAAATATGTAGATAACTGGTATCTCATTACTCAGAAGTTTGTCTCCAGAGTGAAAGAATAATTTTTAAACAGCTCACAGTTCAAATCAAACTGCTCGCAACTCAAACAGCATGCAAATTAATACCAGCCAATTCTAGGGAAACAGTTTGGTCCTGTAGAAACCAGGCCCAAGGTTTTTCAGTCATTTCCAAAGAACAGTCCTAATTCCAAAGGAATGGGCTGAAGCCTGAAAAACCAGCAGAGTTTCAGTGAAGCAGCCTCGATCCTGAAGGAACGGGCTGATGACTTCTCAGCCAGTCTTGGTTGAAACAGTCTGATCTCAAAATTAGACTGAAGTTCCAAATGAGTACTCAGGTACAGAACAAGGCCTTAACCAGAAAAAACCTTTAAGCAGAACTTGCATAAAGGCTGGAGAGCTTCAAATGCAAAGAGGGTGTGAGCTCAGATCCAGGAGAAAGATTTACCTTCAAACTCCAGAGTTGGTAAGAGCAGTGAGCACAGTGGGCTTCTTTGTGGGTACCACACCTGTTTGTTCACCAGAACTGGAGCCTTCAGGGGTTTTCTCTGGTCCCCATAGGGTCCACCAAAATGTTGACCTAAAACAAATGGACTGTCAGATATTTCTCCAGCAAAGATGGGTTTATTGGGGATCAGCAGAGAATCACAATTCAGCATCTACAACCATGGCAAGCCAAGTGCAAGTCCCGCATGGCAAGGGAGGGAGAAAACTTTTACAGAGGGTGAACAGGAAGCTGGGAGGACTGTGGTAAACAAAGTGTTCATGATTTTTCATTGGCTGAGTCCTTGCCAGGAAAGAAAAGTCTTTCTTCTTCCTGTTGGGTTTGCCTTCATTACAAGGTGTGAGAACTCTACCTTCTGGTCTCCCGACTCTATTTAATTGAGGTTTCTGCTTATTAATTTGTTACAGAAGCATGGAGACCAGCGAATAGGTTTCTGCAATAATTCTAAAATAATCCAGATAAGAAATGATCGTTTCTTGAACCAGGGAAGGAATTGTGGATATAATGAGAAATCTGGATGTATTGTAAATGTTAAGGAATTTGATTGAGGTAGAGCAGGGGTTGGCAAAAACCACCTGTGGGCCAAATCCAGCACATGCCTGTGTTCATAAAGCTTTATTGGCGACAACTGCACCCATTGGTTAGGTATTGTCTATGGCTGCTTGAGGCTGTGTGGTCTACAAAGAGGAAAATACATACTACCTTGCTCTTTACAGAAGACTTTTGCTAACCCCTGATGTAGAGCATGACTGCAATGTTTGAGGCCTTTAGACTGTAACTACCATAACTAAGGTGGGCAAGTTAGTGAGAAAAGCAGATTCAAAGAGAGATTTTCAGATTTCAGTTTGAACATGTTAAGTCTTAGGTACCTGTGAGGCATCCAAGTGGAAATATCAAGCAGATTCCTGGATCTGAGTTCAGGGAAGAGTTCCAGACTAGAGATAAAAAAATTGGGAGTTGTCAGCTAAAGATGGTATTTAAAGCCAAGGTCCCAGATATAAGTAGGGCTAATTAGAGTTGTTTGGGCTCTGAAAAAAAAAATCCCCCTTCTCCCAAAAAATGATGGAGTAAGATAGACATTTTAACAGATTTGCATTGTTATGCAACACAGTCAAGGACCCAGGCCCCTTCTGATCTTTGGTCCTGGGAGTTAGCACAGGTACCCAGCTCTCTCTTCATCCTTCTAGAGGGGATTAGGGTATCTGTGTAGGTGGAGAAAGAGATCTGAGAACGGAGGAAGTCTGGGTCATTCCAGCATCAAGATGTTGGGGTGATGAGGAAGAACCAGTGAAGAAAAGTAACCAATATGTAGAGAACCAAGAAAGAGTGGTGTCTAGAAGCCCAGGGAAGGGTTTAGTCATTTGTTAAATTAGTAGAAATAGATTATCCTGCTGAAGTTGGAATTCTCATCTCCTTTTTCATCCATAGGCTCCTCGGCCACCCTGAATGGTAGTACTGTTATTGGAGAGAACACAGGAGTGTTTGTGGGAGGGCTGCCGCAGGGTTATACCATCCTCAGGAAGGATTCTGGTGAGTTTGGGAAAGGTATAGAATTTATATGTTGTCCACATTTTAGAATCAAGTTGCATTATTTTAAAGTATGGGTAATAGTATTATTTTCTATCTCATGCTGTATTTCCTACATCAGTATGTCAAAAGTTTCCTTTAGGTATCTTCTTTTCTAAAGGAACCATGTACTACTTGCATTTCAATTCTTAGTACCCAGTTCTTGATATGTAAAAGGAGTTCATTAAACTTTTGCTGAAATGAATTATACTAATTTCAGTCAAAGCTATGTTATTTAGGGATCAAAAACTTACAGTGAATTTTTTGAGAAGGATATATTTAAATCCTCAAGACTGGTTATAGTTACCTCCTTATAAATACCTGTAGAGAAGAGACGGCTTTCATTTGGCTACTGTAGACTGGTGGAGAAGTCTCTTGAAAACATTCACACACACACACACACACACACACACACACACACACACACACGGATTGAAAGAAAGAGAAGAGAGTCTTTGTCCTAGTTCTTTGCCCACCAAGCACAATTCTTGTCTCTGGTATATCCAGGCATCAGGAGGAGAGCATACCCCAATACCAAGTATCCCTCCTGTAGATGACATCTGTCCATTATAAATAAATAATTGGACATTGCGCATATAAATTGACCTTGTAAAACTTTGATTGCTGGTGAATACCTTCCCTGACATCAGGTCATGAACTCAAAAGCTGAGAGCTAAGCTTTCCACTGACCTGTAAGGACACTGCCATATGAAATGCAACCTCAGCTACAGGTGCCTGCTCGCCCTCTCTGCGTTTTTTTTTTTTTTTTTTGCTCTCTAATTCTCTCATTTGCTCACTTTCTCTCTTTCCCAACCTCTTATGACCACCCTACTTACTGTATTCATAAGCCCCACACTTACCTGGTCTGGGGAGTTCAAAATGAAATGAAATTATTGCTTTACTTGTGTAACAGACTAGGTCAAAATGGCGAGGGAACTAAACTATAAACTGTAGATTTAATAGATAGACTTCCTTTAAATCTTACTTTTAAAATGTGTTACTGCACATTTATTTTTAAGACCAGTGGCAGATGAGATCCCCTTGTTAGTTCAAGAGGCAATAGTCTTGCTATTACTATAAAACCAAGGTTTTTGTGCAAACATCTGTTTCTGCAGATAAGATGAGTCTGAACCAGAGCGAAACATTACAATTGTTACCACCTACCCTAGCTGATGGTGTGGTGTTTACATGAGTTATTAAGAAGTTTGGGGACTTCCCTGGCAGTCCAGTGGTTAAGACTTCGCCTTCCAATGCAGGGGGTGCGGGTTCAATCCCTGGTCGGGGAGCTAAGATCCCACATGCCTCGTAGCCAAAAAAACCAAAACATAAAACAGAAGCAATATTGTAACACACTCAATAAAGACTTTAAAATTGGTCCACATCAAAAAAAAAAAAAAACTTAAAAGAAGAAATTTTTTAAAAATTTGTAGTAAGTAGGTAGTGAGAGCTATTGACTATTTCTTTGATTTTAATGGCACATCAAATTCATTGCTTGAAAAGAATTTCTCAGAATACATATTTCTTGATATCTCTCAACCCCTGCAGACATAATCCAAAAGGGTTTTGTGGGCTGTCTCAAGGATGTATATTTTATGAAGAATTATAATCCCTCTGCTGCTTGGGGGCGTCTGGTTTGGCAGAGTTCTGAAGAGCAAATCAACGTGTATAACAACTGGGAGGGATGCCCCACTTCATTACAAGAGGGAGCTCAGTTCCTAGGGACAGGTAAGGTTCTAAAATAGACACTGGTCATTGCTTAGCTTGTATGTTCTATCTTTGGTGTAATTTAATCTCTCCTGATACAATTATTTTGACCTCATAGGAACCTGCTATCTCAGAAATACCTAGTTATGCCATGATGCCCATGCATATATTCTCAACGTCTGAATATATAATATAAATAGTAAGACTCATAAATACATATTCATGTGTAAGATCTCTGGCAGTTTGGGGTTTACCTATGGTAGTGCCAATAATGTCCATTTGTAAGTCCACTTTTTTATTTAGAATATAGTTTTACTCAGATGTGTCAAAGGAGTTTTGTCAGGCTAATCCACACAATATCTGTTTTATCCCATGATATAGACTGACAGTGCTCCTAAGAGTAAAATTTCAGCTGCGTGATGGGGTAAGTAGGGCCTTGAGGGAGAGCTAGAGAATATGACCACCATCACTGCCATTGCTCCAAAGGCTGTGGCAAAGGTGAGACATAGTGTGCCCGGCATACGTGCCACCTACAGTCTCTGTCTAGCAGCCACCCAGGGTAAGGAGTGGAAGGGAATATGGTGACTTGGCCACCATGGCTTATTTTTGGAATAAAAGCCCACTATTGCCTGCTACATTTATAACTAAGTTGTTTAGATATTAAGTTGGTTAAACTACCTTCAGAACAGAAAGCTAAATAATATTATACTCTGTGCACTTTTTCGTTGCTTTTTCTCATCACTGTCATTATCCAGAGTTGCAACTACTTATTGTTAATACTTAGATAAACTAGTAATAGTCTTAATTGTATCCATGACTTAGTAACTTGCTTCCTCTTAAAAGGTATGTCAAGTTCATTCTGCTACTTCAGTACATTACAAGGTGAATTTCTTAACATTGATCTGCATCTTCTTTTGTGAGAGATTTATTCAACGACAGAATATGTCCTAAGGTTGTCTTATGACACCCTTACGATGCTAACAGTATTGCTTTGCACATGCTAATTTGTACATGTTTTTTTCTCTAAAGGGTTCCTGGAACTTTATCCATATTTGTTTCATGGTGGAATGGACTTTGAAATTTCCTTTAAGTTCAGAACTGACCAATTGAATGGATTGCTTCTTTTCATTTACAACAAAGATGGACCTGATTTTCTTGCTGTATGTTAATTAATTTACTTAAAAATGTTAGATCCAACTTTAAAATCAATAAACCATGTGTTTACATTATACTTAATTAGGGTTTCTTTCCAAATTCACTTTTGCTTTTATTTTTACCCCCATGTCATTTTCACTTTTGGAATCCTGTGAAACATTTTGTATTTTAGAACCATGATGATTTTTTAAATGACCATTATACTTTGAAAATTGTAATTTTAACAAAACAGGCTAATTATTAGGAATTGAGGAAATGCAGTTTACCTTCCCAATATTTGAAAAATATTCCTTCATTATCTTTTATATAATAGTGTTGAAAGAATATATATTATATATTTAATATTTCACACACACATATAAAATAAAATGTAATAGTACAATGAACACTCATGAACCTACCACCCAACCCAAGAATTAAAATATTATCAAACTTTTGCATCTACCTCTAGGCCATCTCTTAGCCCATTTCCCTGTCTCCCTCTAGAGGTAATATGTAATCATAATTTTGTGTTTATTATCTCCTTGCATTTTTATAGTTTGAACATCATGAATGAATGCCTAAAAATCTTTGTTTTAGAAATTTGTAAAAGTTTCTATCTTTAGGCAATTGCTTTAGCCCTTGACATTGTTTCTGAGTTATTCATGTTCTCCGTGTATTTTTCATGGCTGGGTAATAATATATCTCTTCTCTTTTCAATGAAGTAGTGGTCGTTCCCATGTTTTTGCCATGGTGAATAAGGCTACTCTGAACATTTTTATAGGATGTACTTCTTATGACCAGCAGGGTGAACTTTTAGTGTAAGATATTAGTAGAAAGAATATGGGCTTTTGGCGTCAGACAAGAGAAAAATGATTATTTTTCCATATCACTCAAAATCCTCCAAAATTTGGCTTCTACCATACCTGGCAGAACCCTTTCTTTCTCTTTCCCCCATATGTATCCTTTTATCTAATTTTGTATCTTTTTCTAAACCTAATGTGCTCGTACATGTCCCCATGCCATTGAACGTGTTAATCTTCCTGCTGGAGATTCTCCATGAATCTTACATACTTCCAAAAACCTTACTTCCAACCTTTGCCAATTCCCAGGGAACGAAATGTGTTTCTTCTCTCCGATCTCTTTGTACCCCATCCCCATCTTGTTTATAATATTACCACACATGTTTGCCTCTGCTATTAAGACAGTGCAATTCTTGGGGGCAATTTCTCTTGTAGTAGCAGGTTTACAGAACATAGTAGGGGAATCAATATTTATTGAATGAAAGGATAAGAAAATGAATGACTGTTTACCCGATGTACTTCACAAAGATGATTTTTACATAGAAAAGCAATAATTTTTTATATACTATTTAATTTGTTTCATTGACATGATCTCAAATTTTTAAGTACCTTATGGTCACTAATTTGACTTCTAACAAAATAAAAACATAGTAGGTAAAATAATTATTGAGTAAAATTTTGAAGAAAAACATGGAGGCATTTCCTTTGCCATGAAAATGCGAGTAAAATATGTTCGTATTAGAAAATGGCACTTTAACCTGAAAGAACAGACATAGAAGCAATTAGGTTAGTTAGAGATTTAGAATAGTAACACTGAAATATTGAATCAAAATACATTTTACAAATTTGAAATTGAGTTCACCAGCCAGTTAAAATAAGCTTAATCAGGCTTGACATTTCATTTTCTTATTGTCTTGTCATATTTTTCCCTGAAATTAAATTGATATATGAAGTAGTATTTTCTCATTTTCTAAAGATTCAAATAAAAATAGAGTCATAGTTTAAACTATTCTCTTCAGTCATTCAGTCACTTATGCTAGGGTTTAATCTTTTCCCTATGCTGCATCAAAAAGAAGAAAAAATGGTTTTGCCTGTGTAGTATTGCATTACCTCGTATCATCATTACCGGGTATAAATTTGTTTGACTCATTACAACATCCGTCATGTCAATTATAAGCTTGCAGAGTACTTCATTATGTGTTACTCCAGTTCTGCTTAGAATAAAGTGGGACATTTTTATAGAGTTCTTTCAGGGAAATTTCTTGCTTCTCTTCAAGAAGTTGACCTTCTGTTGTCTTCCAAACTGCCATTCTGCAGTCCTTTTATATACCTATTTTCTTTTTAATATGAAATACAGGTGGAACTGAAGAGTGGAATATTGAGCTTCCGGTTAAATACTAGTCTTACCTTTACACAAGTGGATCTCTGGCTGGGGCTGTCCTATTGTGACGGAAGGTGGAATAAAGTGATCATTAAAAAAAAAGGTTCCGTCCTATCAACAAGTATGAATGAACTGATGGAGCGCGTGTCAGAGTCCAGAGCTCAGCCACTGATGGTGAATTCCCCCGTCTATGTGGGAGGAACCCCACAGGAGCTGCACGACTCTTATAAACACCTGAAGCTGGAACAAGGTAAACTCCATCGGGAGGAATTCCCAAGTTAGTACAGCCCTGGTCCTACCGGGTCTTGGTGGTTCTGTGTTTCAAGACAAAGCAGTCGAATCAGGCTGAAAGCAATACCTACTCACCCCTTTTCTGGAAGAATTTTAAGCTCTAAAAATAAAAAATATAAAAACACTTCTTCAAATAGTTCTGTATGTTGCCCTTAAGGGTGTGCTCTCATCTGTATTTATAATCAATATATTTATTCTAACATATCTTCGTCAAATATAATTGTAATTTATATATATGTATGTATGTGTGTACACATGTGTATATATATAAATTACAATTATATATTATAATTCTTATATATATTATATATATATAATATATTTACTCATGTTTTTCTTGAACACACGTGGTTCTGGTTCTTTTAAATACTGATCATTATCTGTATTTACAGATTAAAAAATAAATTAGGTTGGTGTGTACAGCCAAGAAAAATGGCCTTAAATTCCCTGGGCTTTTTCTGACGTAAATGCTGTTTGTCTCCATGCATTTCCATGGAGCTCTCATGCAGCAAAGCACATGAAAGTGTGGGTTTACTTGAATTTCAAACACACTTGTGAAAAGTCTGTGTGTCATTTATTATCCATAACCATCAAGGAAAGGAAAAGTATGTGAATGTGTGACTTACAACTAAAGCAAGCCTTTAACTCATGTAAGGAGTTTGAACATAATCAGAGAAATTATTGATTAAAAAAGGCTAACAGTAAGTGAGTTCATACTGTGTGACAGGCATGGTTCTGAGAGCCTAATGTGAGAATAAGTGGGTCAGTTCTTCATAACAAGCCCATGAGGCAGGTATTATTATCTGTATCCTCACTTTACAGATGGGGAAACTTGGGGGCAGGGAGGAAGGTAACTTGCCCAAGGTCAATGACTCCTAAGCAGGTGGCGAGCCTACCCATCTCGGGCAGCCTGGTGTCAAAGCCCACTCTCCTTATTATAGTCAAGTGCTCTCTTTCATGGGCATTGGCCAATGTTCCTTTCTATCAAGTGGGGAAAGTACAGAAACTTCCAGCTTGCCACCAAGCATGTTCCTGTGTAGAAAATGTTCTCTCTGTATTTCAAAATCTATGCACCCTGAATGGTTAAACTTTCCACGAAGCAGTCTTTGCCTATTTGGTAAGTACATAAAGATTTAAATGCCTTTGAATAGAAAATATATGGCAAGCTCTAAGGAGACGTTTAGAAGGGTACTAGTAGGAGTTAATGAATATCTGGGGTGGAAGACAGTAATGACATTTTCAAGGCACTTAAGATGTAACAGCAGCTAAAAATATTACATTCATATAAGGGCTTCTTCTGGTTTTCAGGCTTCTGAGGTTAGAAGGAGCTTGAAAACTCTTTATAGGAGCAAAATTACTTGATTCTGTTTACATCTAGGAAAAATCCCCTGTATATTGGGCATTTTACTCTCAAAGTACACCAAAACCCATTGTTATGGTGGTCCTAGAGACAGGGCTAAAATTGGAATTATAAGATGATAATGATGGAAGTTTAAAACATCAACATAGACCCAAGGCGAACAACAAAATCTACACTATGACTAAGACTGTGATACTGAAAGATATTTTATTTATGGATAATACTAAATTTTTATCATCGCAATATCATCCATATCAGTGGTTCTCAAACCACTTATAAAATATTGAAGTATAGTAGCTGGAATATGGTAAGAACGCAATAAAATTAGCTATTATTATTATTACTATTCAGGATCCATTGGAATTGCATGGAAAGTTTATTTAAAATGCAGATTTTATGCCTTTATCCTCTAAGATTCTGACTCAGATGTTTTGAATAGTAAGAGTTATGTAAATAACTGCATGTTTTTGTTTTTGTTTTTGCGGTACGCGGACCTCTCACTGTTGTGGCCTCTCCCGTTGAGGAGCACAGGCTCCGGACACGCAGGCTCAGCGGCCGTGGCTCACGGGCCCAGCCGCTCCGCAGCATGTGGGATCTTCCCGGACCGGGGCACGAACCCGTATCCCCTGCATCGGCAGGCGGACTCTCAACCACTGCGCCACCAGGGAAGCCCTAACTGCATGTTTTATACAGTGAACAGGAGAATATTCACAATATAGAGGTGCTTCATGCACGTAGTAAATTGCAATTAAAACTAATCATGTTCACTTACCTGTAGTTTTTTCAGTCCACTATCAGTAGTCATAAAAACCTTTCTACGCTTCTCCATTAGCATCCTTTTTCAAAGGCTCTATTTTGTGGTCCTACTAGAGCTATTTTTTATATCCATTAATGTTGCAATCTTCCTTTAAATCCAATGCAAATGAATTTTCCTCTGTGTTTTGGAGATGCTGGGCAACATAATTTGCTGAAGAGGTACCCCCTCAGATCGTGGGCATTTATCTAGGACTAACACTTGGGACAGCACTCACCTCTGGGTTGAGAGTGAGCAGGCCATGGCATGTGGTCTCCCAGGTTATGGTCTGTCCAAAGCCCTGAGCAGAGAGGTCAGGAGTGGGGCTGAGAGTCAGCCATCCTGTGAGCCCAAGTGTCCCATCGTTGGACCGCTTCCCCCTGAACAGCTACTGTCTCTCTGATCTGTCAACTCAGGGTTCTTGTCCACCTTCCAGTTACTTAGAGACCTGGGGGTAGGATAGGTGTGGGGAGTCGCTTATGATTTTCCCAAAGGCAGGGAAGCAAGAAAAGGAAGCATCCCTAGTCTTCCCACAGACAGGCCCTCTCCCCTGTTTTTATCCTCGCAGCCCATTCATATTTTAGAGGTCGTTGGGGAGTATTTCCGGTGGGAGGGTTTCTGACGGTGCAGAGTTGGAAGAATGGTGCAAATTTTGACCAAACCCTCTGACTGCCCTGAGGGTAGTGCTGTGAGGACCCCACACTAGAGCCCAGGCATCTGCACCCCCAAAGGCCTGAGGCCAGACCCATTTCCTAAGGAGGATTCCTACTTAGAAACCTCATCCTGTCACTTTCTGGACCTTTTTTTCTTTATCTCCAGCGTGAAGGAAGCCTACCTCTGTGGCCTTTCCCAAATTTAAATTTGCATCTTGTGTATTAACGTTTAAGACATTTCTTTAAAAAAAATTTTTTTAACATGTTTACTTGTAATAAAGTACGCCTAACGTATGATTTACCATCTTAACCATTTTTAAGTGTACGGTTCAGGCATCTAGTTGAGCAACCATCGCCACCATCGATCTCTAGAACTCTTTTCATCCTACGAACCTGAAATTCTGTACCTCTTACGCCATAATGGGACATTTCTTATAAGGGCACACTGACGTTTGCCAAAGCTATCTTTCCACTGTTCACATTTTATTGATAGGGAAACTCGAGGACAGAGAAGTTAGGTGACTCAGCTCTGGGCCATCAGAAAATTACTACTGGTAAAGAAATTAGCATCTGAATTTTCAAGAAGTTGCTTTTATATTGAGCTTCATTGCTTTCGATTCAATTCACCCAACTTACTGAGTATCTACTGTGTGTTAAAGATAGACTAGCAGTATTGGTCAGTCGGGCCTAAAGGAACGTGAATAATAGCAAAGGCATTTAAAAGGAAATAGGCTTCGACTTAAAGTGTTAGAAGACAATAACACACCATATAAATGCTGTAGAGAACAATATGGTCATTGTTACCGTTAACTCATTTTACTGTTTGGCATTGCATTATGTTTTATTTCCATTTCCTGCCGACGTGCTTTCATCTTGAAAAGAACTAATCGTGTGTTTGGGGCCTTTCAGACTTGACAGTGTTTTGTTCAAGAAAGAGAGTGTGTGCTCCAGCGATCTCAAACACAGTCTGTTTGTCCCTTCTTTGACAATTGTGGGCAGTTTTCTGAGCAGAGTACTGCCAAACCGCACAGAGCTGATCTCTGTTTACACAAAATAGCAAGTTATTCAAAGCCACTGCTGTTCCCCGGCTGACAGGATGCCCTATGGTTCTCTAAAAAAATAAAAGCAGTGCACACTTCAAACCCACCTCCTCCACATTCTCTGTTAAACTTCCCAGAACTGAATGCCCCTTGGTCATTCTAAAGTTGACTGAGTAGAATACACATTCCAGGAAACCTCCCGTGTTGCTGTTGCCAGAGCTGAATTTGGTCCCTGTCATGAGAACATGAACCTAAAACTGGTGATCGTTTTGCACAGTCGAGATTATGGAACCCAGTGAAAATGGTAGAGCACAGTCGTAGCCCCCTTGTTCCCTGATTTAACTGGGATTCGTTCTCTGTCTATGAAATGATCGTTACGGAATTCATAGCAATATCTCAGGATTTTAGTATATTTTGAGACTATATTCTTCCTCCTACTATTCATAGGAACCTCAAAATGTATTTTTTTCTCCAATAAGCTTCTTGAATAATCATGCTCATTAAAATACTATTTTTTGGCACTTAGACACTGACTTATACAGGTAACTTAATTTTCCAGGATTAAGGGACGTGTAGATACCCCCTCACGATAATGTGTACTTGCCTAAATTTTATTTCATGGGAATAAACATAAAAATGTGTTCCTAAAGAGATATAATACATACTTTTCAGTTGAATCTAATTCAGTCAAATTGCAATTATCAGCTTATATATTTTTTCAAAATAACATAAATATAACTATTTCCTGCAACAGCTTAGCCTGAAAAAAAAGCAGGGGGAGGCATAAAGGATCTCCCAGACGAGACTTGGAAGTTTAAAAATTGTGTTTAAAGCCCCCCCTTGCACAATTTCATCAAAACGTAGTACTACAGGAGGCAAAAAATGATTGGTAATTAATGATTCAAGCCCGTTATGTGACATTCATCCCTTACTATTTGCTAGGTTTCGGTGGTTGCATGAAAGATGTGCAGTTTGCACAGGGTGCTGTCGTTAACTTGGCATCTGTGTCCAGCGGTGCTATCAGAGTCAATCTGGATGGGTGCCTGTCAACTGACAGTGCCGTTAACTGCAGGGGAAATGACTCCATCCTGGTTTATCGGGGAGAAGAGCAGAGCGTTTACGAGAGTGGTCTCCAGCCTTTCACAGGTAATGTGGAAATGCTCCAAGTTCAATGTCCCACGTCCCCTCCTCGTCCCCTCTTCCCTCCCTGCCAGCCCACCACTAGCCTACACGAGTCATATGTTAACCTTCTACTTCTTACTTCCATTTAAGAATACCTGTATCGAGTAACAGCCTCCCACGAAGGAGGTTCAGTACCTAGCGACTGGAGTCGGGGCCGTACAACAGGAGCAGGTAAACACCACTTATCTTAACATGTGTATGTGCACACAAATGCACACGTCGGTGCACGTAAAGAAAAGGAAGGACTCTCACCCGTGAAGCAAGCAGTACGTTTGTAATCTTGTGACAGAGCACGCTCTGGTTTGCAAAGGCACCCGTCGTTGGTAAAAATGCTTAGCAGATCCTTGCTTTTGATTTTTCAAGTATTTAATAAGGATTTTTTCAGGCTTGATTCTTTCCTCTTCAGATGCAGAAGAAAGTAAGTTCAGGTTGCTCTTAAAGATGAAATAGGCCCACATCGACTGTAATTTATCTAAGAATAGGAAATCTTTACCAACTGCTTAGACCCCAAAAAGCTAAAATCAGGATTACCTTTAGGTAGGGGTGATAGACCCTTGCCTCCCCAGTGGAGAACACATTTGAAACCTGCACACTGGTTGGAAGCGGATGTGTCTTTTATCACATCATGGCAGGTGTTTGCCGTGGTGCTTACTATTAGGGTCTTAGAATGACTCTCCGATGATAGAAATTGCTGAGTGGTCTAATTTTTGTTTGTTTGTTTGTTTTGAGTTGAATGGGGAAACAAAGAGGAAACAGACTACTATATTAGAGCTAATCTCAGATAACTGATTTATAAGTGCTTTGTCCTTCTGACAGTGACCACAGAATCTTTTCACATATTACCATCACAGGGAGGCATGCGTTAAAAAAAGTTTTGTGAAATCAGTAGCCTTCTACCATTTTGGAGAAAATATTTATACATTTCCATATGATTGACACTTGTGCCTCTTGAAGAAGATTATCCTTAGCAAGTCACGATTTGTCTATAAAGATGTGTTTTTTACCAAGATACCCTCTCATACTTATTATCAATAACGGGTTACTAACACAGGCATCCTTTGAGGAATCTTTTTAATCTAAAAGATAATTAAGTACTGAGATGGGCTACTAATAAGAATTTTCAAAGCTGTCTGCCTACAGATTTTCCAGAAGAGGCCAACTTGACACTTTTCCAGGATGATTTAAATCATCATCTATTTATAGGCAAGACAATGAACGGAATGATCCCTTAAAATCCTTTTCAACTTTAGAGCTTGGAAAAAGCTCTGATGTAAAATATTCATTTGTTACTGGCATGTCCTCTGCCCCTATCTCACACTTCTCTACTTTATTAACAAATATACTATAAAGCCTGCTTTCAGTCTAATTCAACAACGTAAATAGGTGTCTAGAAAGTGCATCACTTACATAGCTTAATAGTCTCCATTTTGAGTACCACCGAGAAAGTATGCAAATAGGGCTCTGAATTTATAGCAATGATCTGACCACAAAGTCTTATGCCATAAATTCATATTTACAATCTGACCACAGCACCAAGCAGCTACATGCTCCCATGGGTTGGAGAATAATTGCACTATTTAATTATTTTTGAGTCAGTTTTGCTCTGTCCCTTATGAGAAGACCATCTGTTAGACAGGACTCTACTTTGCTCTGTACCACGTTTCAGAACTAATAAAATCAAAATCACTCCCATTGTCCCATTACTTGCAACTTGATTGTGTAGCCTGTGTGTTTCCAGAAGTGCCTGTGGTGTTTTACCTGCTCAGACAGTGGTTCTCCGCCTCTGTGCTTCCTCATATCCCTTACGGTCACATTGTTTCCCTTAAAACTGTCCTGTTTTATTGGCCTGAACAGTAAAGGCAGAGAAGGAGGCTATTTGATGGGGGGAAACCAGAGTGATCCTCCATCGACAGGGCTCAGGAGTCCAGGAGCGGTCAGAGCCTGTCTCTCATCCATCATCCTGCCTTGAAGTTCCTTGGGCTTTTTCTCAGTGTTCCCAGTGCAGTCAGCTGTGCTGAAGTCGTTACTGATCAGAACCATAGAAATATCTAATTAATAATTAAGGGTTATAGATTTTTTTAATTAGGGCATTTGGCTTATAAGTGAGGTTTTGCAGCAAGTTCCTTTAAACTTGCCTCATTTGGTGGTGTTATTTTGTGATGCTCCAAGGAAAATGATTTTGTAGAATCTCAAGGGCACCAGCTCCTCTACCCCGCTTCAATGCAATTAGGAATATATCCTATCTGGTAGAACTTTGCTTTTTTAAAATTAGCTGGAAAAACAATTGAATTTGGCAAACAGGATCAGACCTTCAAGTACAATACAATCACCACATTTGTGATATTTTTTGGCTAATACATCGACAATATAAAAGTGTCAAACCACTATGTATAATAACAGTCTAATTATCTTGCTTCAAAGGAGTACATCATTATATTGTTTGAACTTGTTATCTGCCTACCATCCACCTCCTTCTTTATGAGTGATGTTTAAAACATGTCGGATACATTAAATGTTTTTGGAAAACCTGGACTAGGCTTGAAAGAACATGATGTCAATGGAGTTTTGATGGTTTTGAAATATCGCTTAAACTGAATGGCTCAAGATGTGCAGTCATAGTAAATCAGTGCTGAAAAGTTACAACTCTAATAAATTGTATTTATGCTAATGGTCGAGTCTGATTTACTGCGGCCATTAAAAGTGAAGAATACGAGCGATAGTCTTCTCAGAACTGCCGTTTCCCCTATTTTCTCTTTTATCCTTTCACAGCGCCACAAAGTGTGCCAACTCCCTCAAGAGTCCGCAGCATAAATGGCTATAGCGTCGAGGTGACCTGGGATGAACCTGTTGTGGTTAGAGGTGTAATTGAGAAGTACATTTTGAGAGCCTACAGTGAAGATGCTACCGGTCCGCCCCGCCTGCCCTCTGCCAGCTCTGAGCTTGTTGATACCAGCACCTTCACAGGTAAAGGCGACTCCTCAAGGGAGTAGGTCTTATTAATTTTCTTTTTGGTTTGACTTTAAATAAAAGCGTCCTTCAAGGCTTTTTCCCCAAGGCATTAAAGATTCCTGTATTTTGCCTGATTCAAAACAACAAGGATTGGGCTTCCCTGGTGGTGCAGTGGTTGAGAGTCCACCTGCCGATGCAGGGGACACGGGTTCGTGCCCCGGTCCGGGAAGATTCCCACATGCCGCGGAGCGGCTGGGCCCGTGAGCCATGGCCGCTGAGCCTGAGCATCCAGAGCCTGTGCTCCACAACGGGAGAGGCCCCAACGGTGAGAGGCCCACGTACCGCAAAAAAAAAAAAACACAAAACAAAAAAAACCCAACAAGGGTCATCTAATGATATGGACACCTCTATCCATCTCGGATGGAAAGGATAATTCTATAATGGTTATGGGCTCTTATGGATAGCTTCATTACAAGGATGATATTCTCGCCATCCCCAAAAGATTAGGTCACAGGGCCCTCGTGCCCTTAATCGGGTCCTTGTACCTAGGATCTTTATACATCCTAAAAAGATGTATCTTTTAGCAATCCTACGTGTACACATGGGGCCAGCGACCTATTTCACCATGCAAAAGTTTGCTCGTTGGGACTAGCCCAAGTTCACAGCACTGCTATTTATTGTAAAATTGTTGATTAAACCTAATTATGTCAAGGTAGAGGAGTACTAGAGCACCGGCAGTTTGACGGGCAAACCAGCGAATCAATTTCTCACGGTGTGGCACGCGCACCGTGCAGAACGGCTGGAGTGAAATACACTCAGGCACATCGCGCAAGGTGCCGTGCTCGAAGTCCCGCACGTGTAGTAAGACAGCAGTTTTCAGCCTCATGAAATGTTAAGGCCCATTTAAATGGAAAGTCAAATTTAAGCCTTTGACCAAAAAAAAAGTAAAATGCATCAACAAATTTAATAGAAAAAAGTATTTTTCCTCTGTCAAAGACTTTCATAACTTGACAAATTTGATGGATTATAAAGTAGCCTTAATTGTCTTTCTAACACATCTATCAGTCAACTCTCTCAAACTTTACTTCAGTTTTTTTAGATTCCTTAGAATCTACAGCCCAAATACACAACCAATTAAAAAAAAAAACAAAACTGGTATCTTTCACTTCCTTCCTCCCTCATTTTACCCATCCAATAAAAACCCAATCTGATTAAGCCTTTGCCCAGGCTGTGCATTGCAGCTAAGTGGGCTGGAAAACAATGAGCAATTTATCACTAAAATGTCTCAATCCCCATTTTCAGATGGACACTCAGTAATGACACCAGTCCTACCATATGTCTGTAATTGCCTTCTCCCATTCTCCTCATTAAATATTTTATATTTTTTCAAACTCTCTAAATGCTAACCTGTCTCCCTTATCACACTCAGCTGATAGTCTTATATACTAGATCATCTTAGATACCAAAAAAACTCCAGAATCTATCATAAAGAATTTCTGTCACTTTCTTACTACCAAATATATGCATTAATTGCATTTTTTTTTTTTTTTGACTGACAGGGTTGTTATTAGGGGTTAAGTGAATTAATGAATGCTAAGACATTTTAATGGGTTTTGGGCATATAATAGGTATTTGCCATCATTATTATTTTTACTTTTTACCTTCCTCTCTTTTCCTTCCTATTTTCACAGAGCTTCCCTTATCCTATCAAAAATAAAATCTTCAGAAGTCCTCTGGACCCCAACTCCTCTTGCCTTTGTAGACCTGTTACTGGTGGTCTCTCTTCCTCTCACATATTTTTAACCTCTGTCTCCTGCAGTCGTTCACAAAGTGTGGTCCTTGGATCTGTATCAACAGCCTCACCTGGGACCTTTTTATTAATGCAGATTCTCCAGGCCACCCACACCTGCTGAATCAGAAGCTGTGGGGTAGAGCTCAGCAATCCCCATTTTAACAAGCCCTCCTCTTGTGATGCTGGTGCATGCCAAAGTTAGAGCCACTGCCCAGCTGGATTCTGCCCAAGGTCATTCAGACTCCAGCTGTCAACACCCATTGTTAAACATAAACAACCCCAAAGCAGTGACAAAAATCTTCCTTTGATCTAAAGTCGCATCCAGCTATTGTGCCTTCTCTCCTCTTCCCAAACGTGCCTCTACCAAGAAGCATCTGTGGCCTTGTTCCCATTTCTTCACGCGGTCTGCCTCCCACTCGCTTGCCTGGCTGAGGACACCAACAACTTCCATGTTTAAATATCCAAAGAACACTTTACAGTCCTGGTTCCACAGCTCGATAGCATTCTACACTGTGGATTTTTTACTGTCTCTTGAAATGTTTCTTCACTTCTCTGACCCTTCTGGTTCTGGGCCCCCTTTTCTCAGTGTCCTTTGCCCACTCCCTCTGAAGCTTAACTCTGCATTTTGGAGAACCACAGGGTTTAGATCTGGGACCTTTTCTCTCTCTCTTTTGCTAATTTCTTTTTTCCCTACAATCTTGCTCCAGGAAAATCATTGACTCACAAAGCATCCAGTATCCTACAAACACTATTGACTCCTAAAGCCACGTCCTACCCAGACTTCCAAATGTGTGTATCCAGCAGACATTTGGAAAAACTGACATTTCCAATTGATTTCTCGTAATCTCTAAATTTACCATCTCCAACCTGAAGTCCTCCTCCTGCATTCCCAATATCAATAAATGACACCTCCAGCCACCCAGTTAATTAAGCTTGAGAATTTTTCTCAACTTTTACATTCTGTTCATACCTCATATATCCATGTTGTTTATTGATTCCATTTTCTAAACTATGTGCTAAATTGATCCGTCTCTCCCCTATCTACTGTCCAAGCCAAACCATTCCAATCTCTTACCTGGACAACTACAGTACTCTTCTATCTCATGAACACCCCCCCGCCCATGACTCTAATCCACTGCACAACCAAACATCATGGCTCTCTCTTTAGAATTCTTTAGTTGCTTTCCACTGCCTCTCTCCCAAATTCATTTTGTCTCGGTCTCCTCTTATTTTCTGGATTTCCAACTTTTGCTGTTATAATTAATATGATTTTTTAGAAGTCTGTATGTAAATCTTTGGAAGAATTCCTGACAATGACGGTAGGATAAACCCCTTGAAATGGAACAACTAGGTCAAATTCTCTTAAAGCATTAGTCAGTCTTGAACTTTGAGGTCAAGCACACATTGATGCAAACCTCTGCTGCCTACCCTCCCTGTGACTTTGGGGAAATTATGTATTCTCCTGGATCTTTTTTTAGTGTCTTAACCTATGAAATGGGAGAATAATATTAACCTCAGAAGAATATTAAAGGTATTAAGTGAGATGATATTCCAAGTCTAACAATTTTCAGCTGCGCAAACTTGGACAAATTAATTAACATCTCTGTGCTTCTGATTCCATATGGGTAAATTGAGAATGAAATAACTACCCACCTCATAGGATATCTGAGAGGATTAAATGAATCCATGTATATGTAAAGCACACAGGACAGCACATGACACACGGATCGGATCGCACTGTATAAATGTTAACTATCAGATGTCTTTAAAGCATGTAGCACAGTGCTTAACATATGGTAATTTCTTAACAAAGGTTAGTTATTTTTATGTTGCCAAATAATTGCCAAAAAGACTGTACAAATTATACTTCCACCAGCAAGCAGAATGCAAGATTTTATTTTTCATTTCATCCTAGTTGACAAGTTTTACAGGTAAAAGAAACTTTGTAAATTTTCCAAATATATCAGAATATTACTTTAATTTGATCTTACCTCAAATTTAGATTACTAGAGGCATTAAGTATTTTCATTGTTTACTGGTAATTTGTACTTCTCTTATGACATACGTAGCACATTTCACCCTCAATTTTTCTATTGGAGGAGTCACATTTTTCTCATTGATTTAAATATCTCTTTACATATGAAGAATATTATACTTATGTTTGTCTTATGTGTGGCAATGCCCCCGTTTTTCATTTATTTTGATTTACGTTTTTATGTGCAGATTTTAAAGAACATTTTCTGTAGTTAATATAACACCTTTAAATGTTTTTGTTGGTTTTCTATGGGTAATATGAAAAAAAAGCCTATCCTTGCCATTCAGGGTAGACTAATATTTGTTTATATTAGATATACCATATTGATTATATATATATATATTATGATTATATAAACCATATAAATTATATATATATATATACATACATACATATGATGCATATTCTCTGAATTAGTAATTCTAAATTTGAGGTAAGATCAAATCAGAATAATATAATAATTATTATATTATTATAATTATATTATAATTATATAATTATATAATATAATTATTATATTATTAATTATTATATTATATTATATATAATAATATATATTATATATATATTATGATTATATAAACCATATTGATTTTATATATATATATATATATATATATATATATACGTACATACATATGATGCATATCCTCTGAATTAGTAATTCTAAATTTGAGGTAAGATCAAATCAGAAACAGGGTAGGGAGGCTTCTCAAATTACACCAGCCTTGCCCAGATTCTGAAGAGTATCTTTCTGGAGGAGAGTACCCCTGAGATTGAAAACCAGTATGGTAAACTATTGGATGTTACTGTAGGATATTTCAAGCATGTGAATGGTGTACAGAGAAGGAAATTAGAGTACCACTGACCAACTGTTACTTATTTTTATATACCCAATGTGTAAAAAACTAAGGAAAAACTCTCAATTATTGCAACTTGGTCAATTTCTTGGATTTGTCAATTATCAGTTTCTTTGGTAACTTGCTTTTTGTTTGTATTTTTCTTTTTCTTTTTATGTTTACATTCATCATTTGTATATTAACCTTTAAAGTCACATTGCTTTAAGTGTATCTCTGTAAATAGAATCTAGTTTGATTTAGTTTTACATTCAACTTAAAATTCTCTGTACTTTAGTAGAGGAGTTTAACTCACATTTATTTTTATGATTTATACAATTGATTGCTCTTATTTCTGTCATCATATTTCCTGCTTTCCAGTTTTGTTTGTTATTGTGTTTCAGTACTTTTTGTTGTTGTTGCTATTCCTTTATTTCTGTTCTTGCCTGTGTGGACTATGAATTCTTCAACTTTTTCCCCCAAAGGGTTTTAAAGATGTATCTGTTGCTCACAGTTGTGAAATGAACAGACAAGGAAGTACATAGGAGGTGATCTTAAAGATTGTGGAGAACTCTGGTACTGCCAGGTGGACTTTTATTGTGACGAATCAGTCTATTGAGGGAGGGGAGTGTGAATTGAAAAGCCCCAAAGCCAGGCTGAGTAAGTATCAAAGTCAGAGATTTCACAGTAAAGAAAAAAGAATACTAGAAAGTGAGGGGGGAGGGGGGAGAAAGTAGAGAGCCAGAAACCTGGATTTGGTGGAGATGTTAGGAGTGTGGAGATTGGTTGGTGGCAGCTGCTTTGCCAATTAGTTGAGATAACAAGGTACCAAGAGAGAGGACAATAAAGTAGTTCATGAGTAGTTTTGCTATTGATCTTGAAAGTAATCCCCCTTTAGCATTTCTGAGGTGACATTTGTTGAGATTTTTATGTGTAATTTTTGGTTGTTAGAGTGGTATTTATTTGAATGAACAATACTGATATTGGATGTATAAGACAATTTAGGTTTGTTGGTTCACATAGTGTCCTTAACCAAGTAAGTGATCATAAAATGTGTTGGTTTCTTTTCATTACATTTTTCTTCTTTTATATAATGAGCTCTTCTTTCTTCACAATTGGGTCTTTCTTTGGCTTGGAAAGTTTGCTATTGTGTATATCATCATTACTTCTGGTAAGAAATAACAGTTTCCGATATTGTATATTTCTTCGCAGTTTGTCCTCATTTTAGCAGTCCAGGACACAGCTTGCAGAGTCAAATCAATCTAGTTATGTCACTTATCAACTGTCTGATCTCAGGCAAATTTAAAAACATATCACTGTATTGGAGTTTCCTCATATATAAACTGGGGGTAAAAACCTTCTTCATGTTATGGAATTGCTGCAAAGTTAAAAAAAAAACAATGAATTACCTCCAGAGAATATTTTGCTGATAAACAGGCACATAGTAAATGTTCAATGAATTAATTGTTATCTTTATACTATTCAGTTTCTGAATTCTGGGTTTTTGCTTCATAGTTTTTTTCCTTTTTCATTTTCTGATTTTGGCAGTATTGATTCTGCTGTTTGAATCTTCTGAGATGAGTACTTAATTCTTCTACTTCAGTCTTTTTTTTTTTAATTTATTTATTGTCTTTTATTTTTGGCTGTGTTGGATCTTCATTGCTGCACGTGGGCTTTCTCTAGTTGTGGTGAACGGGGACCCCTCTTCGTTGCGGTGTGTGGCCCTCTCACCGCGATGGCTTCTCTTGTTGTGGAGCACAGGCTATAGGCACGCAGGCTTCAGTAGTTGCAGCGTGTGGGCTCAGTAGTTGTGGCTTGCGGGCTCTAGAGTTCAGGCTCAGTAGTTGCGGTGCAGGGGCTTAGTTGCTCTGTGGCACGTGAGATCTTCCCAGAATAGGGCTCGAACCCACGTCCCCTGCATTGGCAGGCAGATTCTTAACCACTGCGCCACCAGGGAAGCCCCTCCTTGGTATTCTTATAAGGTAATAGTTCTCAACCATGGGTGCACACTGACCCACCTGGGGAGCTTTAAAAAATATTGATGTCCAGGTCTCACCTGCAGAGTCTGACGTTTTGGTTTAGAATATAGCCTGGGTATTGGTATTTTAAAAGTGTCAGCAGGTAACTCTGTTGTACAGCCAGCATTGGGAAACACTGTTCAAACACTGATCACTGTTTGACACCAGTGATCAAGTCTCTATTTTAACCAGAAGTTCTTATGACAACTTCCACCTCCCAACTGCAACTTGCAAATACAGGACAAAAAAAAAAAAAAAAGAAAGAGAAATGCCTATATAAAAATGATGAGGGCTTCCCTGGTGGCGCAGTGGTTGAGAGTCCGCCTGCCGATGCAGGGGACACGGGTTCGTGCCCCGGTCCAGGAAGATCCCACGTGCCGCGGAGCGGCTGGGCCCGTGAGCCGTGGCCGCTGAGCCTGTGCGTCCGGAGCCTGTGCTCCGCAACGGGAGGGGCCAAAAAAGGGGGAGGCCCCCGGAACCCAAAAAAAAAAAAAAAAAAAAAAAGATGAGCTATTAAAAGTAAGTAATAAAATTAGCAAAGGAAAATCACAGGACAACAAAAAATTAAGTGAAATGATTCTTGGGAAGAAGTGGGAAATTATGGTCAGACTTTACAAAATGCAGAAGGCAAAAGAAAATAAAAAGATGAATATTAACTAAGAGAGCCAGAACAATAGAAGCGTGAGACAGAATATTTACCAATCATGAATTTGGCTACTGGAGGATTAAATGTGATAAATCCCAGTAGCATGGAGAGTCCAAAGGTTAACAGCCCCACTCAGGTACAAATGGGCCCCTTTGGGCCACAGAGTCTGGATTCTGTGCCCTCGGAAGGCCAAGGCCGGAGTTCAGAGCAGGGAGTTCTTGAAAGTTCATTTTCTCAGCTGGAGCCTCAGGGTAGAAAGCCCTGCAGTTATCACTCCAGTGTATCTTTAGACTAGTTGCAAAGGGCTCCAATTAACTCTGCGTAGCTCCTGCTGATTTTCCCTCCAGCACTTTCAACGTCCAAAGCTGCTGCCCAGAGAGACAGCCCTGGCATTTCCCTTCAAACCCAGGGCTGCTCAGAAAGACCCTTCCCAATCTGATTTGAAATTCTGTCAAGAATGAATGCATTCAAGAATTTGCACATATACAATTTTTTTTTTATTTCTTTCTTGAAGATGCTTAAACATGTAGACTTAATTATCGGCATGATTAGTACAGCACCTGGCATAGTGCTAGGAATGTACTTGGTACACAGAAGATATTTTCTCAGTTTTATTGTTACATTACATTGAGCTAAGCTCTAGGAGTTATATTCCTTCTTCGGGTAATGATAATCATATTTATTATTTACTATAGCTTAGCTGATGAACCAATAGTAACAATCTTTCAGATGACCCACATAAATCTAAATTTATGGAAAAAAAAGAAAGACATTTTAATTTATCATGCAACTGATAATATAGCTTTTGCTGTGAAAACTGGTTCAGTCCTCATATACAGTAGACATTCATTTTCTTCTACCTGAAACAAGTGGGTTCCATATTGAAAGTCTCTCATTTTTCTGTCTCTTCCACAGCTAGTAGTAATAATTAGTGAGTCTCAGCTCTACTGGCCATAAGGTGATTCCTGGATTGCTTATAAAATGCAGATTCTTGGGCTCCGTGCACAAGAGTCTGTGTATTTGGGCTAGGATTGAGAAATCTGCCTTTACCAAGTGTTCTAGTCCATGCTCTTGCAGAGGTCAGTGGACCACATATTAAAAACCACTGGGGTGAGGGGCGCGGCCGGGTGAGAAGGGATCATTTTCACCTGCTGGGCTTGAATTTACTCCTGCTTTGTTTGTTCCTGCCCCTTGTTCCAACAGCATTAGCTTTGTGGGCAGAACGGTGGTAGGGCAAGTGAAGAAATAGAGGCAGTGTAAGTAGGGCCTCTGACCCTTAAGGGTGGTGCTTCTGAAAGCTGCTAGTGCAAAGGAAGTGAGAATTACTTGGGATCTCTGTAAACTGCAGATTCTGATTCGGTAGGTCTGGGACTGTGGTGTGAGATTTTGCATTTCTAACAAACCCAACCCTCTCAGCCCCCAGGCCACGATGCCCATTAGAAAGGCAGAGAGTTCTCTGTTTATATACAAAATGCAAAATGCCCATTAGATCCAGAGAAGAAGGAGACCAGTGCAATTCCCCGCGTGCAATATAATTGTAATTAATCTCGTAGTGAAGTCTCATCTGTGTATTTCAGTTACATACACTTAACCACACACGTTGGAAGTGGGGAAGGCATGAAAAAAAAGAGTGAAAAAACTCTTAAAGTAATCTTACAGGCAAAGGATGCTATCCAATCCCGAAACTATCAATACCTGTTAGAAGGAAAGAATGTGTGAATAATTTTAGGGTTTCCCAACTATTGACAGAAAAGGGAAACTCTTGTTTGTAGACACCATTGGGGTGTCTACAAAAAGAATGAAGAGCTAAGAGCCATAGAGAATCATTGATTAATGAAGAATTAGAGGCATACACAAAATCAAATGCACTGTACTTTATGGGCAGTATAAGGAGTTGTCAAGGGGACTTTAAATCATGAGTGATTTTTGCCTTATGCCCGACTTTGGAACTTAACCCCAACCATTAGTCCATCCATAAGTAAGATTCTACTCTTTATGTGTATGTATATGCACACATATACGTATATATTATATTTGTTATATATTATATATATGTATAATTACTGTACTTGCCTGAGAAGCCTGTAGAGAGATAACTGTAATAAAAACTTCCTGCCCTGTAAGTTTTTTTCTATTCAGCTGAGAAGTCTTACTCCACAGTTGTTAAAACTGCCTATGGCTGCTCTTTGTACACCCATTCTATTTTTTCATTAGACAGTAAGCTCCCAGAGGACAAGTATCATGTTTTATATTTACTTTAAGTCTTGTTTAGTAACTTGCTCAAGGTAGGTAATCCATACACTTTTCTTGAAGGAATGAAGGAAGAGATAAAGAAACAAATGCAGGGTTTTGGTGCTAACCCTGTAGTTAACGTAATGTTACTATTGTCTTATCATGCTGAGTTGAGTTTTGAACTACTGGTTCTGCAGTTCTATAGTTCTCTAATTTTATGAAATAATATGCAGAACTACCACAACTTAGATATATATTTGGAACTTAACATACATATTCCCAACGGGGAAAAAATGTTGATAGGATGAATAGAATCTAAAAATTAGTTCCAAAACTTACACCTCATAATGAAGCTCAGGGACTATATATTTGCAATTTAAAATAATGGAAGCCATGCTGCTGCAAAGCTGATAATGACACAGAGCAGAAACTATTCATTTATTAAAAACAAAACCATTATCTACTATGTTCTGGGTTAGTGCTAGATCCTACTGTTACAATCTGCTTTTGTTTTTTCCTGATTTTTAAAATTAATGGTAAAATATACGTAACAAGCAGTACTTTCTCTAAAGTATAATATTATATTAAAAATGCGTGTTTTATGGGGCAAAAACAGTAGAGATAAGTTTTTCATTTTTTATTATTTTTTTCTTGAGGGACGGAGAACCCCAAATAACAGTGACTTCAACAAAATTAAGTTTTTCTCTCTCTGATAATAGGTGTTCACAGTTGGTCAATGTAGGGGTGGATGTTCACAGTGCCAGGGATCCACACTCTTCATCGTTTTGCTCTGCTATCCTTAGAGACAAGACTTCTGCCTCATGGTCCAAAATGGCTGCTGGAGCATCAGCCATCTAGTTTGGTTTCCGTTCAGCAGGAAGGTGGAATGGTTGAACAAGGATGTACACATTCACTTTAATGACATATTTTGGAAGTTATTCCTCCACCTTTGGTTACATTCTGTGGTTAGAACTTAGCCACATGGCTATACCTAGCTACACAGATTGCTGGAAATGTCCTTATTCAAAGTGGCCATTTGCCCAGCTAAAAGGGTCTTTTTATTTTACTGTGGAGGAAGAGAATATACAATGAGAGGGCATTTAGTGGTCTCTGTCACAATAGGCAAGCATCAGAGGTAAATTTGAAAAATTCGTTTTGATGGTATTGTTAAAAGATGAATTTTGAGGAAGTCTCTGCTATTTTTCACAGTACCCCGTAGATTAATATTCCGTATTTGTGGTTTATTACAAACTATTTCTTTAAATGTAAATCTTGAAAGAAATTGGTCTGAAAAAACTCACAGGACAAAAATATGGCCTATGACATAAATAGTAAAAATAGAAATGATGTCATGTTCCTGCTTAGCTAATGTAGAAGAATTTCATCAGGTAATGCACTGTTGATGAGTTAATAGCTTTGTCTAACTCTCCTGAATATATAATGTGCCTGAACTCCTGGTACATTGTGAAAGCTTCAGATGGGGCTTTTTACAAGTTATTCATTTTATTTTATGCAGTAAGAATTCACGGTGCAGGATTTGGATTTCTTTTTGGTAACGTGTGATGGTTAAAAATGATGGTAATACATCAATTTTGCTGTAGTGTAGTAATCAACTGGGCATGTTGGCCATGCTATAGTGTTGGATATAAATACTTAAGGGCTACTACTCACATTTGATAAAGAAAGGGAACAGTCACCTCAAGTTTTCTGTTTTCTAACTTTTATGACCATTTTATATTTGTATTGTATCTATATGTGGAACTAATGGAAAACATATATATATATATATAAAGTGTTATATATATATAAAGTTTTTGATTAGTTCCAAATATATATACATATACAGTGTTATACTCATTAACACACAGAAGCACATATACACTGATGTAGAGTTTCTTATGAGTCAGTTGTTTTTGTAAGGGAATACTATAGGCATATACACTCACTCATTTGGAGGGATAAGCATTTTACTTTACTTTACTTTTACTACTGTTTGTATACAGTAGGTTTTAGTAATAACTTTAAACCTATTAACACGTTTTCAGATATATTTAAATCAAGTATTTAGTATAAAAGTGTGCTATTATTTTTAGTAATATTTATTCAACACACCTTCTTTCTTCTTCCAGAACTGGGGCTTAGGTCTAGTAAGCGGATCAGTGATCTTGGAGTCAGAAGATGTAGGTTCTGACCTTGGCTCTGCTGTGGACTTGAGTGACCTTTACACTCTGCCCAACGGCAGCCCCCTCTGTACAAGGGGCTCATCCTATCGGAGGCTTTCAGCAGGGGACCTAGGACATTGGTCAATAAGGGATGACTTTCCGTTCTCATTTATTTTTCTTTTCCTCCTGTCTCCTTGCCTGACTCCCTGCTTAGTCAAGTCTGATATTTTCTGGGAGAGTTCTAATGATGTCAGTGACGGCCCTTTATGCTCCATAAAGAGTTCACATGAGTGGGTGGCTTCAAATCAATTGCAGAATTAGAAGGAAAATGACAGAGACGCTGTAGTTCTTACCAACCATGAAGGCATTGATGAAAAATGGAAGGTTAGCTATAAGCCTACTGAGAGAATCTTAACTGGATAATGCTTTGAGTTCAATTAAAATCACTGTTTCAACCATTCTCTAAGACTAGGATTAGACCCTATATTTTATTTTAAAAAATGAAAGAATAAACAATTTTGTTTTTCCCATTTGTAAACATTGAAATCCATTTAGTCTTTTATCCAGGGTGTTCCCTAGTACTAGAAATTTTAAGTAAGGTCAGAAAATCCATTTGCAGGAAATTATATGTAAAACATTAGTTTTAGTTTCCAAAGGGTTACGTTAGGTTTGGGGTAAGCTCATTTGCTGTTCTACCTTTTGATTAAAATTGACTTTCATTTTATAAATCCTAGAGATCCTTATTTTTATTTAAACTATTACCCCAAAGACAACAACAACAAATGCCACTTTCCTAGGCTACTAAGAACCAGAGGAGAAGCATCCTGGGTGCGTTTCCAGATGTCTGTTAGACCGTTGAATTTTCATCCATATTTAACAAATACCATCATTCAGTTTCATGAGGTTACTGTGTCACAATGTCTGTGTTAGAACTTTATTTTCAGAGGTTCCTTTAAATGGGCAGAAATCACGGCATGTTGGATTGATTTAGTCTCTTTCATCCATCCACTGGGTTAGTTTGTGGCTCAAAACTCTTTCTGAGATGTAGGACACTTAAAATTTAGGATTTCTCAGCACTGCAGCAGAATCTTAAGGCAGAAAAGTCCCCTTCTCTTCAGCTCTCCTTCCCCTGGCTGGCTTTCTGTTAAAAGTGGGTTCTTCTACTGTGTCCCTAGGTAGCAGTCTCAGCTCTGCCTGTGTGGGATCCCTTACCAGATGGCCCTCTTAATAAATGCCTTGCTTTTCCCCACCCTCACTTTCTTGATCCAAATGTGAAATGCCAGCAAATAAATAAGAACATTGTACTCTGATGAGTTCTCTTGAGATGGAGGAAAGCCCTGGGGAGGGGAAGCTAGAGACTGCTATTCTTTTTTGCTGGACAGCTCCTAATTACTGGCCAGTAGGTAGAAGACACCGTTTAGACAACAGAGAATTTAAAGGTAAAGAAAGAGAGAGAGAGAGAACAAATTCTCCATCTTATTCCAAATGCCTTTGCTCACAGGAAAGTACGCTTGGATTGTTGGAGTCCGTTTGAAATATTCTGTGTGACCTTTGCATGGGGACCACAGACTTTGGGCTCGGGGTAGGTGATGGCTGTGTGTGGATCTCACCGCCAGACTCACAGTGCAACAGAAATGGGTGGGTAATGAGAGCAGAGCAGCCAGTTCTTTAATTGAATTAAAAGCTGGGTGACATCAATGCAGACACCTGTCCAATTACAGACAGGCCAAGGTGTTTACCGTTGCTGTACAAGCGGTTCGAAGATGACAGAAATCTTTCCGCCCACAGATTAACATAATGAAGGAGAACAGATTACAGTGGATGCCAGCCAAACACCTAGGTTGGCAGCTGAGGGTGGGGTGGAGGAGGGGGGAGGAGTGTGCTCAAGGATGTAAATAGACACAGAGTCACTTTTTCTTCTCCAAAACGTGTTGGGCTTTGAAAAGGATGCCATTTTGTCTTGTGTCTCAGGCTCGGTTTCCAGGCCGAGCATTTATACTTGTCTGCATTGAGTCAGAGTTAATCATAAAAATCTCAGTGTCAAAGCCGACTCCTCTGTTGTTTCCCTGCATCTCAGCATACAGTTTTATTAGAGGCACAAAAGCTTGCACAGCTGGTGTCCGCTCCACAATGATTTTCTCTTAGGTAGTCAGACCACCTCCAATTATTAATATTTCTCTTCCGCTCCTTTGAAACTCGAGGTTAGAGCACGGGAAACCAAGTGTTGGAAATAATCATCTATCAGTCAAAAGAAACAGTGTCTGTTCCTTTGCTAGCTCCCTGGAAAGGGTAGGACGGGAGTGAGCATCTCTTATCGTGAGGCAGACAGCTGAGTGAGCTAAGAGGATGAAAGGTCTTTATGTTTTGGGCAAACATCAAGGGTCCACCTTTGGTAAACCATCGTAATAACTGCTGGAAAATAGGACAAGTAAAGAAGCAAAAGGTCATACCCTCTGCATTCAAGGAGCTCCCAAAATCGTTGCGAGGGACTTTAAACTGCACGATTCTCGAGGAGAAGGCTCTTCCCCTCTGCTAGGCAGAAATCCTCAGAGCACACAGTTTGGAACCTAAGGCACTAGGGCTCTTCAATTTCCTCCTGTGATGTGCTGCCACCCCTTAAATCACGTTCCTGTCCCTGCTCTTTCGGCTTGGGCTTTCTGCACCCGCTGAGGTCCACAGGACTGCAATTCAAAGGGACTATACTTACTTTACTTCCAACTCCCTTGGTGTGGCCCATCAGGATTTCTCAATGTTAAGCATTAATGCAAAATGCATTATCGCTTAGCAGTGAGAGTTTTGGTCGGGCTGGTGCCAATGATTTTAATCCGAATACCAACACTCCTGTGTTTCATGGGGTCCTAACACTTTTAAGACATCAATAATGCTTCCTTTATGCTTATGGAATGTTTTTTCAGCTCACCCTCTTCCATTATCAAAAGAGACTGGCAGGTTTCCTGACATGGTTGGGACCATTTTCTGATTTCACAGAGTTTTGCGGCTGAAAGGGAATTGGAGAGGTCATCTGGCCTGCCTCGAGGTAGGAACAGTCTCAAATTCAAAGGGTAAAAAGACTCCTCTGTGACGTCTGCCAGAGAAAAGGGGCTCATATCCAAACCAATCTTAAAAGTTTTCACCGTCAGGATATACTTCTTTAATTTAAATACCCTAAGGATCATCAAGGAGACGACCCCATTTTACCTTATTGGGTTTTCTGTGGACACAGAATACAGTGTATATGCCATATTTTTCTCTCTGGGATTCCTTTATAAATATGTCACTCTGTACGTTTTTCAGTATTCTTTTAAGTATAATACTGAAATATACTTTCAATGATTATCCCTTTTTTCTCTTTGCCTTTAATTAAATATAGGTCCTCTATCATCTTGGACTGGCAGCCATGGATCTTATAAATGCCCTTGTCCACTTGACATGTACGCAAGCATTTTGCTTTATGTATTTAATGTGTGTATTATCGTTATCATTAGGGTCCTTCTAGCTCTAATATTTTCTTAGATTAGAAACCTTGTAAAGATCAGCTGTAGTCTATAGCACCTTTCCCAGAAGCATATAGAAGGAAAGTTGATAAATAATTGTTTGGTAATGATATGCTGTCATAGTAGTACCACTTTTTCTTCTGGAGAGTATATAATCTAAGTCTGACTCTGACACTTAAAGGAAGGCCATTTGGCCAATCACTCAATGGTCTCTAGGGATATATCCAAGAAAGAAAGGCTACCTTGCCTAGTCTTGGGGAGAATATGTTTATTTTTTGGTAATAGCAGAACTTTTTATAAGCATTAACTTTAATCCATCCTGGTAAACTCTCCATACTGAGAAACAAAAGAGAGAAACCGCATGTCTCAGGCAATAGGATGACTTGGTCGTTATTCTGATTTAGTGAGGACCACTTGGTTGACCAGCCCCTTCTACCCCAACCTCAGTGTAACCTGACAAGAGGAGAGAAAATGCTCAATCATTACACTGCTCTTCTTACTGAAGTCGATGATACTAACCTGTATTTAGGGGAAATTATTCCAATGGTTTGACAAACTTTGTCTCTGAGACACAACATTATAAGCAAGATCCCCACTGCACATAGGAAAGAAAGGCCACCTCAGACTCAGAAAGTACGGCACGTTTTTTGAAAATGTGATTTACAAGCCACCCCAAACTTTCTACCTGCGATTCGAAGTTGGCAAGAGCCCAAACATCAGCTTTTTCTTCTCCTCCTTTTCTGTTTTCTATTTTGCAGCTCTCATTTCTCAGTGTTTATTATTATTGTGTCACCTGCCTGGATATAGGAAATGTGAGCACTTTGATAAATGGCCTGAAAGATGATCCGGTTTCTCTCCAGCATCTTTCTTTCAGAATATTGGGATTTTTCTATGAAATACAATTTGGTAAACTTCTCTACCAAAGCACAAACTGAAGAATGCAAGTTTGCTGAAAGGAATATTCCCTGTTTTTTAAGGTCCTTAAGGTTAAAGGGGGGAAGAAATTAGCAAAGGAGTTTCATGATAAACCTATACACACAAAGTGCCTCATTTAATGAAGGCAAGAAAGGTTAAATAAAACACCAAAGACCGTTTAGTGAATGTGAACTCAGTATCTGGGTTGACATGATCCTTCTTAAAGTCTCCACTAATAACCTTCTTGTTAAGTTGGTATAATAGTCACAATTCCAACATTGCACTTCAGCTATGATTTGGAAAGAAAGAATGTCTCAGGGAAGGTATTTTGTAACATAATGGAACTGCTTTTTATGTTTCCCAATGATAATTATCTGGATGTATGATGCACCCTCATGCTAAAGATTGCAGAGCATCAAACTGTATACAGCCACTGTGCCTTTTGTGACACAATATATCTGTGCCCCACCTAGGTCAGGGCCACCTATGAGAGGCAATGCCACCTAGGTTCTTAGGTGATGAACAAAGGAAACATTTCATGTCCCAACATATTTTCCTTGCTCACTGTAGGATTAAAAATTTTATTTTCTGGGGGCTGATTCATTACTTGTTAACATGGCATTATACTAATTCAGACATGCAACTCATCTTATTTAGACTTGCAGTACTGACAGATTTGAACTTGGCGATAGGAAAGACGTGACAAATGCCAAAGATTTTCAAAGGATAAAATGGCTGGGATAAATCTCACAAGGACACGTTAGTTTTGAACCCGGAATTTAGGGATCATGATGGAGGTATTAAGAAATGGGAAAAATGGTAGTGTGTATATGTTAATCCCAGTCTCCTAATTTATCCCTCCCTCCGCTTCACCTCTGGTAGCCATAAGTTTGTTTTCTACATCTGTGACTCTGTTTCTGTTTTGTAAATAAGTTCATTTGTACCATTTTCTAGATCCCACGTATGAGTGATACCATGTGATATTACTCTTTTTCCGTCTGAGTGACTTCACTTAATATGAGAATCTCTAGGTCCATCCATGATTAACATATACACACTACTATGTATAAAATAGATAACTAGTAAGGACCTACTGTATAACAAAGGGAACTCTACTCAATATTCTGTAATAACCTATATGGGAAAAGAATCTAAAACAGAATGGATATGTGTATATGGATAACTGATCCACTTTGCTGTATACCTGAAACTAACATAACATTGTATATCAACTCTACTCCAATAAAAATTAAAAAAAAAAAAAAGAAATAGGAAGAGGGAAGTTTGCAAAATAGTTTTGACTGTTGGGTCTGGATTGGGTCAGGTTGAGAGTGAAATGCTAGCTGAACATCCACGTGGGATACACGGCCTGCAGGTAGAAATGCAGAACCAGAGCTTGGAGGAGAGATGTGAAGTCTGCAGATATAAATGAGAGATGAGGCTTGATGAACTAATGAAGGCAAATGTTTAGAAGAAGTGAACTAACAAAGGCAAGTGTTCAGAAGAAGAAAGAAGCCTGAGGACCCGACCTTGTTAAAAAAAAAAAAAAAAAATTTAAGGGACTGTGGAAGGAAGATGGAGTTGGTCAAGAAAAGCAAGGAGCCCTCAGTAATTTAGGAGGACTCCTTGGGAAAATTCTGTGGCCTAGACGGCAGCTGAACAAGGCAAGATCCAGTAAGTAGAGGAGAATAAGGACCGTGGAAGGGTTACTTGGTCTGGTGTGGAAGGGATCACTAGCGATCTTGACAAGATAAAAATCAATATTTAATTGTACGGTGCAGGCAGAAACTGAGTTGGAATGGTAGCATAGCTTGGGCTACCAAGGCTCTATGCTAGAGTTCTCCCCTTACACAGCTCTGCGTTGAGCATGTTATAGTCCCAAACTCATTTAATCTTGATAGTAACACTTCGAGGTGAATACTGTAGTATCCCCATCTCATATCCCCATGATACTATATTATCCCTGTGAGGCCTCTTCTTCGAGATAGATACGATCATTATCTCTTTACAGATGAGGAAACTAAGGCACAGAGGTCTGAGCAACTTGCCCAGACCCGTACTACAAATCAGTAGTAGAATTGGCATCTGGACCCGAGCAATCTGGCGCGAGCATCTTTGCTCTTAACCACGACATCACTACATGATGAAGATGCGTGTGTGATGCTGTAAGCTTTCCTTTAAGACTTTTAGTGGAAGGAGAAATAACCTCTTTTTAAAAAGTGAGCTCAGAATGTGGGTCATGATCTGGGAGATTCAAGAGGAAATGACAGTCACAGTGGCAGGAGTGAGGGAAAGCAGAAGGTGACAACATGAAGGCGTTTTGAAATTAGAGCTGCATTTGGCATGAGATGGTCCAACGTGTATGTGTGTTAGTTCATTGGCTTGCTGTCTTCTTTGGCCGCGGGCTAAGATGCTGGTGCCAAGTGCAGCCGAGAGGGTTGGGTAGCCCAGGGGGATGCTTGGGGGAGCTGCTAGAATAGAGACTTGCAGGCAACACTGGGAACTGAGGGCAAGTGAGAAGGGCCAAAGCAAACAAGGGCTGTGGTCTTTGCTTCATCCTGATCTTTGCTCTTTTAATATTTTATCCTTTCTCCTGGGGAAAGGGAATAGGCAAACATGTATTTTAAAATTTGTTGTTGAATGATGCAAGCTGTCATCAATACCAGTTCATTAAAACAATCAAGGTTTACTCGATAAAGGGATACTACGAGTAAGACCATCTTTTTATAAGAACGATGACAGTCTATGTGATTAGGGATTAAAACAGCTCTAAAACCTGCAACAGAAAACAATGGCGAGCAAATACACAAATTATATTTTTGATACTTCTTTAATTCACGGGATTAACTAAATAAAGAGCCTCTGCCTTGATTATAAACACCAGTAAACAAAATGTGTTTTAGTTTCTGCAGGCACCTTTAATTGCGGAACAAATCTTACATATCCACCACCAAGTCAGGTTAATTCAACACTTCCGTGGGCAGTGCTTCTGTTTAAGACAGGTGTCTTAATTAAATAAACTAATAATTTTGCAAGAAGTACAAAAGCATAATTATTTAATTGGCTAATTGTTCAACTATGTTGATTTGCATATTTGTTAGCTGCAACGTGAATAAATAATTTGTATACGTGTACCCTACCGTTAAAATAATGAAGTAACTCTTGGGAGTAGCATCTCCTAATGTGTGCTAATAGATGTCGCATAAGAAGGACTCTCTAGTTAAATAAGGTTGAAAACTGTGAGGTAAAAGAAAATGAGATAGTTTTGTTTCTGCAGGAGGTCTAGTATCCTGAAATGGGATGATGGCCGTCTTCACTATCAGGTACACTGGGCTCTGCTTTACGAACTATATGTGGAATCCCCCATCTTTACAGGGGAAACATCTCAGGGGCATTAGCGTCTGAGAAGCACATTTGGGAAAGTGCTATTTAGAGCTGTCTTAACAATAAGCAGGTCTCTCTCTTTTTTTCTTTTAATTTTCATTGGAGTATGGCTGCTTTACAATGTTGTGTTAGTTTCTACTGTGCAGTAAAGTGAATCAGCCATACGTATTCATATATCCCCTCCTTTTTTGGATTCCCTTCCCACTTAGGTCACCACAGAGCACTGAGTAAAGTTCTGTGCTATACAGTAGGTTCTCATTAGTTACCTATTTTATACATAGTATCAATAATGTATATATGTCAATCCCAATCTCGCAATTCCTCCCACCCGCCACCTTTCCCCCTTGGTATCCATATGTTTGTTCTCTACGTCTGTGTCTCTGTTTCTGCTTTGTAAATAAGATCGTCTATACCAGTTTTTTCAGATTCCACGTATATGTGTTAATAGACGATATCTGTTTCTTTCTGACTAAATTTTTTCTTGCTAGTCACACCATTCTGCAATCAGCACACAGGCAGGAAAATGAATTAAAGGAGCATATGTTTTTGTTTTCTATATCTCTGTGTCTCTACCCCCCTTTCTCACACACACACACACACACACACACACACACAATACTCTGTATAGCTTCTTCTGGTAAACATGCAAACCTCTTTTTGTCCCCTTTTATTACAGGCATATTGACAGGTTTGCTACCCTTCAAAAACTATGCAGTAACCCTAGCTGCTTGCACTTTGGCTGGCTGTACCGAGAGCTCGCACGCACTGAACGTCTCTACTCCACAAGAAGGTAAAGTAATTTCAAAGGTCTTGACTTCCACATTTCAGTCATGAATAATAAAATAGGAGAAGAGCTAAATGCTGCAAGGCCATTTGCTACAAAACCTCAACCTAATTTGATGACAAAGTGCATTGCCAGGCCATAATTGCTCCATTTTTTGGGGGGGGAGCGAAAATGAATCAAACTCCATACCCTTTAATGACATGCATCTTTAATAGCTGTAATGCAGATTAATGGGCTTTTTAATTGCTGTTACATTGTTCATGCAAGAGCCTTGTCATTAATATGAAACATCTGAAAGATTAATGAAAGCTTCCTCATTTTACTATGGCTCAGAAGTAAATCTAGAGACAGTCTGACTAAAAAGAATTGATTGTATGGCACAGTATGAAATTGAGAATCCAACGGTTGATTTCCACGGTCTCTTTTAACTGCTAAACCCCAGCGTGAGCAACAATTATTTCAGTGTGATAGAACCTCCAAACGCCGATCGAGGCGTTATTAATCACGATCTGCTTCCTTCCGCCTCAAGTCGCACTTTTGTTGTACCTGGAACTTACAAACTGTTGGCATAAATTAATGTTTCAGAAAGCATACATTTAGGAAGGCAGTGGGAAAGAGAAAATATTTTAGCACTCTAAAGCGAAAGCTTTGCTCGAGCATCAGAATGCATCTCTTCAAGAAATAACAGCTCTCAAAACATTTAAAGCGTTGTTACTTCGTATTTCTCCCTCCTGGATGAGAGGGATTAACACATTTCTCTTACTGTCTGGTTGTAAAGTTATTCAGGAGACTTAAAACCTTGATCTTTAGGGAAAAAGAGTCTTCCAGTCTCTCTCTTTTTCACTATCCCTCCACCCCCCCTTACCCAGTTCCTCTTCTTCCCCCTTCCTTCTTTTAAATCCTTAAAGCAAGTACCACTCGCACAGAAAATGTGTAAAGAAAGACAATGGAGGCACTTCCCTGGCAGTTCAGTGGTTAACACACCGCGCTCCCAGTGCAGGGGGCACAGCTTCTATCCCTGATCAGGGAACTAAGATCCCGCATGCCACACCAGGTGGCCAAAAAAAAAAAAAAAAAGAAGACAATGGCTCATCTGATGAAACCAGGACAGAAAACAAGAGTTTGTAAAATCCTTCTTGTGACAATTTGTTCTTCATGCCTTGCACCTGACCTCACCAGACCACCCTCACCTGGGCTACAGCATTGGTGACCCATCTTCTGTGTTTTCTCAATGTTCTCTCCATCTTTCTTATTGTGTCTTTGCTTCTGCTGAGGCATATATCATTATTCCCTTTTCCAGTTACTTCCACCGACTTCCATATGGCACAGATTGTCCTATATCTCACTCTTTTCTCCCCTCTGTCCATGTCTTGCCTGGTACCCTCCAAACCTACTTCACAGCTCAACCCCAGAGGGATTCCTGCTCATTCAGTTCACCATTTTCTTTCCATTATTTCAGGATTTCCCAATTTCTAGTTTTTCCTTAAATTTATTACTAATTTACTGAACGATAGGTATGTTTAGGTTCAATTTCTAAAAGTTTTTTTAGTTCCTGTGACTCCAGTTCATTGACCATTACAGAAAATGAACAGGCCCCCTTTACTAAAAAAAAACCCGCACATACGTTGTAATTTTCATATGTAATTAATTCTGTACCTTCTGGCTATTTCTATAGGTCTTTTTATATCGATTTATAAAAAAGTCTTTTTATATCGATTATGAACCGCTCTCCCTAGCATTGCCTATCTTAGATCAAAAACTCCTCAAGGGTAGGGATTCTGTCTAATTTGCTTTAAAAGGCACAGCCCAAGTAGGGATTATGGGTTAATAATACTTGTGATGAAGTAACACAAGCATCAGTAAAGTGAACTAGTGTAAATACTCCCCATCCATCATTGAGGCAAATTCTCATAAATTCAGGACAGGTATTTAGTACTGTTCCTAAAGCAATTACTGACAAGCTGCCCACGAATCAGGAATATTTCCATGCATGGGATTTCTGGTTTATTCCATGATTTATTGGTTTGGGTGTGAAAAGTTTGAATTAGAAAAGTAAACTAAAATTAGACTCTATATATCTTTTTAATTTTTCCCACAGCACCACAAGAGGTTCAGCCACCAGTAGCCAAATCCCTTCCCAGTTCTTTGTTACTCTCCTGGAATCCACCCAAAAAGGCAAATGGTATTATAACTCAGTACTCCTTATATATGGATGGGATACTAATTTATTCAGGCAATGGAGAGAACTACACAGTCACAGGTAAGACTTCTATAGGTATCAGTAAATAGTTATATATATTATAACTATATTAAAGACTATATTATAACTATATTAAAGACTATATTAAAGACTATATATTAGTATATATTATATATACTTACAAATTAATATATATATTTCAGTATATATATATTATATAGTGTATATATATATATACACTATATAATATATATATACTGAAATAGTTATCTGAGAATGCAGTTTCAAAAGTTGGGTTACTTAGTTTTGTCTCCTGTTAAATCATTAGAATTCCATGACTTTTGTGGTTACATTACACTTACAGTGAAGTCAAAGCTGGAAAAATGGAAAAGGGCTCACGCTGGCTCCCTTCCCCCTCCCCCAAGGCTGTCTTACTGCATGTTCTCTACCATTGTCCTACCACTCCTTACCTGAATCCTTCTACGAATATACCTTTGCACAGGTGCAGAGGGGGGTTTGGAAATGTATAATATCAACACAGACAGCTCAGCATATGACTCCTCTGCCTCTAACTGATCACAAGATTGAAGCTGGGACCCAGTGTGCTCCCCAGCCGTGCTCGCAGTACAGTGATGTCATTTCAGTTCAGTTGATGTCATGTCAATCCAATTGAGGTGATGACGTCATTTCAAACAAATGCCACTGGCACGTGAATTAACCACTTTAAAATCCTCATGAATGTGGAATAAGCTTAAGACTCAGAAGTGTGACTCAGTGTGGTTTGAATTTGAGACCATTTGGGAAGAAACATAGTATATCTGCCTAGATCATATTATAAAGTGTCATGACACTTAAGAAAAGTGAATTGTTGGAAACCTTGTGAAACACGAGGCCTGTATTATGTACGTTGTCTGGTGCCTGAATGGTGTTTACATTTGTATGGTAATAGTGGTTATATATTTTATGATATTTTAGATATTATATGTGACTGTTAGGTGAGACATCATTAATCAAATATTGATTGATGAAAACCTGAGGCCTTAGAGAGTTTAAATTCTTCATGAAAGGTCGTAACAGGTTAGCGTCAGAGACAGGATTAATTGTTTATGTATTCACTCCTTCACATTAATGCCAGGTACTAAGGTTGTAACAGAGAACCAGCCAGACACTGCCTCCCTTCAGCCCCTTGATGCTCATGATTTCATGGCAACACATAAAGATGCAGGAATGAGGCATATGGCACAGGGCTATGGCATTCATCTAATTGAGTTCTCTGAATTTATATTTTTTGTATCCTCTCTAGTCTGAGAGGCTTCAAAGCACAAGAACTATTACTTCTGTATTTCATTCATCATGGTTGGATAGAATTCTGTAATACTTATTCAGTGAGGTAGGTGTTATCATTACCCCCATTTTACAAACGAGGAAATTGAGGCACAGAAAGGTTAAGCAACTTCCTTCAGGCCACACAGCCTGTGAGAGGTAGACTTTGATACCATCTCAAGTATTCTGACTAATGATGAGTATGCGGTCTTAAAACAAGTTATTTAACTTCTGAGACTTAGTTTCTGAAACAGTAAAATAGAATTAACTGCAATTTTCAGGATTTTGAAGGGAACTAGAACTAGAAAAACACCTAGCACGTTCTTAGTAAACTTAGTAGAGAGAACTAAACTAAAAAATAAATACTAAAACTAAAAATAGATTACCCCTTGGGCTTCCCTGGTGGCGCAGTGGTTGAGAGTCCACCTGCCAATGCAGGGGACACGGGTTCATGCCCTGGTCTGGGAAGATCCCACGTGCCGCGGAGCAGCTGGGCCCGTGAGCCATGGCCACTGAGCCTGTGCCTCCGGAGCCTGTGCTCTGCAACGGGAGAGGCCACAGCAGTGAGAGGCCCGCGTACCCCCGCCTCGCCCAAAAAAAAAGTGTGGACCTTGAAGATTTCCAAAATGTGCAGAATGCCCCATGAGGTGACACTCCAAAGCCAGAAAAAGAACAGGGTGGGGAGGAGAGGAGGCTAGAATTCACACTGATTTCTCATGCCACCTAAAAAATGAAACTAATTCTGTATTCCATTGACTCAAATCCTTAACAGACCCGTGTGACTATAGTATCTGCATTGAAAGATCATGGCAAATGTTAGCATAGTATAAGAGATGCCCCAAATATAATATAAAGAAAGTGGAATATTTTTATAGAGTCCTTAACCATCTTCTCTAACTACAGTGATAATGGTTTCTTCGGTGGTGTTCATCCTTCAGGTAGATTTTTAAAGATTATTTCTCTGATAAGACTCATAACATTTTTTCCTATGTCCTCCTTGGCATCTCAAAGGCAACTATACTTCTTGTTGCTTTTATCTCCAAATGGCAGAAGATATGAAGTACAGAAGGAATACAGTGTTGGTCACTAAGGAGAGGAGCTAAGCCAAAAACGTTACGATGGGGTTCAAAGTTGTACATGATGATTCAAGTGTCATAGCCAGCATAGCTGAGGCCCAGAGATGCCAAGAAATCCTAGTCGGTAATTGGAAAAACTGATTCAAATCTGGGTCTCTCTGGCCTCAAAGTCCACACATTTCATCTCTACACATGCTACTTATTGAACACATTTTATTATTCCTCACAACAACTCTGAAAGGGATATGGAAGCTTGATTACAAACCCCAGAGCACCCACGTTAATCTTCTAGGGCTGCCATACCCAAATACCACAGACTGGATGGCTTAAACAACGGAAATTTATTTCTCATAGTTCTGGAGGCTAGAAGTCCAAGATCAAGGTGTTGGCAGGTTTGGTTTCTCTTGGGGCCTCTCTCCTTGACTTGCAGACAGCCACTTTCTCCCTGCATCCTCACGTGGTGTTTCTTATGTGTACACCCCTGCTGTCTCTTCCTCTTCCTTTAGGGGCATCAGAACCATTGGATTAGGGCCCTATCCCTGTAACCTCAGTTAACCTTCATCACCTCTTTAAAAGCCCTATCTCTGTAAATCAGCTATACTCCAGTATAAAATAAAAATTGAATTTAAAAGAAGCCCTATCTCCAAATGTAGTCGCATTGCGGGTTAAGGCTTCAACATGTAAATTTTGGAGAACACAATTCAGTTTGTAACAGCACCCAAAAGTGAGTGTTTTCTGAATGTCCACTTTTCTTGAGATTCTCCAATGGCATGCAGGTTAAATAAAATGGCCTTTTAGATCTCTTTCAACTCTTTCAAGATTTTGTATCTGTGATATATATTACATTTAGGTCATTTATGTCTTCAGAATTCACCTGTCCACTAGGAATCACAGAAAAGAAGAATGGGAAGGGGAATCTGGCTGGTTGAAGTCAGCCCAGAGAAAACTGATGGAGAAAACTGCTCTAGCATTGGGTCTCACTTTAGCCTCTAAAGACACTTTAAATCCTGCCCCTTTTCATTATAAAATGTATCCACGATGCTATTGGTACTCGTTGCTTGTCTTTGTGCCAGGATATTTGTGGCATAATGTCCTTTCCATTCTGAGTAGCTTGTGGATAGAACTTCTGTTCTATTCAATTCAATTCTATTCTATTCTGTTTTGTTCTATTCTATTCTATTCTAGCTGGTGCTGTCAGTAATAGCAAGAGTTTAGGGTCAATGAAATGGATCTCTCCAGTGCTAAAATGTCAATTCATAGAGAGACTGAGAAATGAAAGATATAGTCTACTATTAGAGAAATAATTGATAGCATTTTTTAGTTATAAAAGTAACATATGCTTACTGAAGATAATTTAAAATATGCAGACATCTAATACCTGATAATCCCACCTTACAGATAGAAACTCTTAGTATTTGATGTAATTCCTTCCAGCACTTTATTCATTTTAACAAAATTGAGCTATAATGTATAATTTGGAATCCTTGCATATTCCCTTATTATGAATATATCTCACACCACAAGGATTTTTCTAAAAGTATCTTGAAATATTTTAATAATGTTATATTCCATCTTATGAATGTATATTAATGCATTTAACCACTTAAAAATTCAAAATTTCTAATTTATCTCATTTTAAATATTTTGTGATAAATATTACTGTACATAAATGTTTGTTTGCTATATCTCTAAATGGGGAATAGCTAAATCAGAGTAGCAAACTCTTTCAGAATATTTGATATACATTTTTGCATTGTTTTCCAGAAAAGTTCATAAACAGTGAATGTTACATCCTTACATCTTTGACAGTTTTACAACCTGAAAATATTATTTTTATTTGCATGTTTAGCTACTAGTTTACTGCATACTTTTGTATGATGATTAGCGATTTATATTTGATTCAGCTGATCATAGTATGGATGAGCAAAAGTTTAATAGGGGTAAGGATTCAGTTTGAAACTACTTTAAGAGCTGTGTTTCATACCCTGTTTTTCCTGGCTACAGTCACCTGCACTATTTACAGTTCTTTGTCTTCTACACCACCAAAAACTTCTTTAATGACTTGGCTTAATGTCCCCTCCTAAATATTCAAGGTGTCAACCTTTCTTTTCTCACTCCTACTCCATTTATTCATAGCTTCCTTTTAAGTTTCCACATAGAACAAACATTTTTCCGTTATGCGTAAAAAAATGGATCTTGCCTCCATGGTGGATACAGGTCAAAGTAAATGCATTTCAATTCAAAAGCCACTTAGCATCTAGGTGGCTGGAATGTTTTTCTTCTTCCTCTTAAATATGAAGCATTAAAAGTCAAAGGCAGTGCTGCACCTTGAGTTAGTACAAAATATATTTAAAAATGCATACAGTTCAAATTTTTGCCTTGCATAGGCCATAAGCTAGTAAAATGGTGGGTCAGTTATGACACTGAAAAATGAATCCAGTTAGAGAACCTCCCGAAGGCTGTTGATGTTCGCTATAATAAATAGCACACACTTGAAGTCAAACTTTTTCATTCTGTATTCAAAGGTAATGGATTTTTCGTAACCATAGTAACCTTGGGGGTATTTCTGGATAAATACATGAGGTATATACATTCTAGTTTTATTTTTGAATATAAACTACCACATTATGTATTACTAATAATATGAAAAATAGGCTGTAGGTTAGTATAATGACAGCTTAAACTAGTATGCATTTTTCTCCTGCAAAAAATAAATATTTATCAAAAGTATAGGTTCAATTAATTTTCCCCCCAGTTTTGTGGTATTCTGGTGGTGCCATTTATCTTTTTTTGCAAGATCTCCATTAATCTCTTATTTCTGTCTCGTAACAGATTTTTAAGAATTTCAAGGTAAAAACAATTGTGCTTTAAAGCTTATGATTAAAAACATTATTGAAAGATTGAAGGACCTATATTGATATCACCAGCAGAGCTGTTGTGGTGCCACTTAAGATGTGTGTATACTGTATGTTCATAAAGGGGGAGGAAAAAAGAAACCTTTTGTGAGTCTGTTCACAACATACTGGGGTTGTTTCAAAGTTCAGGCTAGATAGATTCCTGATTGATGATGACCATCCAAACTGTAGCCAACCAGATGATTCTCATTTTAAATGAGCACCCTACTAGAAATTGGCAATCTTTAAGAAGTTTGTGAGATAGTTCACAGAAGCCTACAAAGTTTTTGGAAGCAAGGATAGCAAGATGGTGGTAACCTGAAGAAGTATACTATGAGCATGACAAGGAGGTTTATGTGAGTTGTGCTGACCAGTGAAGAAAGAATAGGGATCCCTCAGGACAACTCTTTTCTTACTATGTAAATGGTTCTCAGTTAACCCAACCTATACCTTTGCTGCTTACGAATACGAAAATTTCAAAGGGGGAAATGTCAAAAGAGATTCCCTAAAAATTATATCTGACACCAAACCTTAAAACATGAACATTTTCAAGTGTATTATCTCATAAATCTATAGTAGTCTTATGATTGAATAAGAGTGACTGATTTCTAGCACCATTGGTGGCATCTTCCCATCACCATTAGGACCTGAGATTCTATCACTAAGACTGAGCCAGTAAGACAAGGATAATAGTGGTATAAGGAGTGTGTGTGTGTGTGTGTGTGTGTGTGTGTGTGTGTGTGTGTATGTGTGAGTATGAGAGAGAGACAGACAGATAGAAAGACAAAGGCAGAGGCAGAGAGAGACAGAGGAAAAGCAGATGAATTTCTGCTAAAGTCAGATAGACAGTAAGTATTTATATCTTTAACCACTAAAAGTGCTAAAACTTTTTTTTTTGGTCTTATTTGCCAAGGTCAGAAAGAACCATGTATAAACAGCAAAACAGAAATGTTCATCTTGAAACTTCCAAACACTTAAGTCTTACGATGAGACATTTATGATAGAAGAAGCTGTATTGCTTATGGCACAATAAAGGAAGGTGTTCAAAGGTTAGGTACTTCTAACCAAGCATTATAAGAAACCTTATCAACACTCTACAAATTTGAGCTAAATTATATTCATTCACACTGATGGCTTACAAAACATCTTTTCTTAGCAAAACAAAACTTCACTTTAACCTTGATATTTTCTTTCATTTTGCATTTTTGAATACCACAATGCAGTGATTCTAAATCACTCTTCTTACATGAAGTAATGTTACTGAGGGGAATACTGTTAACATGCTTGTGTTCTAACCCATAAGGCAGAGTATTAATAAGACAGAGCATGTGAGGGTTTTCAGGTAAGGCAGTGATCTCATCTATGAGTGATGGTGCCTCCCTATTACAAACTAATTCATACTTTGTGCCCTTTTGATGTCACTGACATATAGCGTTAAATTATACAAAGTCTAAGAAACCTGAGGATACAAGGAAAAAAGTCCAAATAATGGAAAGAAGTGAAAGCCTTCAGAGGCCAAGTTACTAGGCTGCTAACTCTGTGATCAAAGACTCCAGAAGAGTTGCTTAAGGTTTAGCCACAGCCCTGATCCTTGGGTTAATAAACAATGGATGCTTTACTTTAAAAAGCTCTGTTCACTTACTAACAAAGGGTCAAGTGAAGTGAAATGACTTGTACAGAATGTTTAAATATCAGTTGTGGTTGTAAACAATACAACCAAAGTGTCATTCTTACTTTAAGATGCTTCTGCAATGCACAAGTATGTGAAGAACTTAAATACGTTTAAATTTATATTTTAAGATCTGTACCCAAATATTACCTGTGATCTGTTAACCTAGTTGATGAATATTATATACTCTTAAATGGTAGGAAAAGGCTCTCTATTTGAAGGAATTTCAGAGGAATAGTGGGAATCAGATCCAGTTAGAAAAGTAGTGGAGTTAAATCCTGAAAAAGGTGATGGAATGTCTTCTTTTTAAAAAAACCCATTATTTTATATTGGAGTATAGCCGATTAACAATGTTGCGATAGTTTCAGGTGCACAGCAAAGGGACTCAGCCATGCATCTACATGTATCCATTCTCCCCCAGACCCCCGCTCCCATCCAGACGGCCACATAACATTGAGCAGAGTTCCCTGTGCTATACCGCAGGTCCTTGTTGGTTATCCTTTTTAAATATAGCCGTGTGTACATGTCAGTCCCAAACTCCCTGAGTATCCCTTCCCTCTACCCTCCCCACCCGGGAACCATAAGTTCATTCTCTAAGTCTGAGAGTCCGTTTCTGTTTTGTAAAGACGTTCATTTGTATCATTTCTTTTTGGATTCCACATATAAGCGATATCATATGATATTTCTCTTTCTCTGTCTGACTTATGTGCTTACTTCCATGGAGAGCTTTACAAGTAGAACCTGCCTGCTACTTTGAGCATTAAGAACTGCCATTATTTTAAATTTATTTCTTAAAGCTTCTTAATTGAATGATAACTTCACACCAAAAATATATCTTAAGTATACAGCTTGATGAATATGCTCAAACTGAACACATCTATGGAACCAGCGCCCAGATCAAGACACAGAACATTATTGGCACCCTAGAGGCCCCCCGTTTTTGCCCTCATGTCTTATCTCTTGACTCAGGTGACTGCTTTCCTGATCATTTAGCATAGATTTTTTTTGTTTGTTTTGCTGTTTTGTATTTAATATGAATGGAATCAGACAGTGTGTTCTTTCTTCACTGGTTTCTTTTGGAGAATGGAGGAGGGAGAGTGAATCAGTGGAACAATCCTTTGTATTCCTGCACATATATCCTGAACCCTCTGACCTCCAAACTGTTGCTATGACAGTGTCAGCTGTTATAGTGCTACCTTCCAGAAAGCCATTGGAATATTTGTAAAATGAACCATCTACCTCCTTCTCCAAGTCCAGAACTGGGAACTAACTATAGAGAAGCTTCATCTATGAAGTTAGAACTTAGCACATGGAATCACTGGCCTGTGTTCACCAGCAGAAAACTTCTAAGTGTCCACTAATGGAATATTGTGTGGCCATACACCTCAGGATGCTGTAGAAGAATACTTAATAATGTGGAAAGGTGTTAAAAACAAACACTTCAACAGCACGTAATATGTGAATCTATTTTAGTAAAATATATGTGTGTACACATGTGTATGTATACATGGATGTGAATACGTACGTATATGAATATGTATGTCTAGGGATATACACCAAAGTCTTAACAGTGCTTATCTCCCAGTAATGGGATTCTAGTGTTTACTTTCCTTTTTTTGAAGGGGTCTTTTTATCTTTTAAATTTACTACAGTTTGGATATCATCTGAATTTTTGTAGTATTTTTCCCAGTTTTAATATATATAATAAAATTGGTACAATGGATATTTCAGGAATCTGATTACATGCACCTATCAGTACTTATCTGTCAGTTCTCTCTACTCTTTACTTTGATATTTAATCAGGTAGATCACCTTACTCATTTCCTTCTAGCCAGTATCAAGTGTGGTATTCTCCATACCTCTAACACGATCTACCCCCATTAAAATGTTACCCATATATGATGATCTAGCTCAATTCCCACATCTTCCTTTGATCCACAGATTCTTATCATTTTCCTACAGACTTGTCACTTGAATACATTCTGTCTTGCAATATTAACTTATTTTACAGTACGCGGGCCTCTCACTGTTGTGGCCTCTCCCATTGCGGAGCACAGGCTCCGGTATTGACTTATTTTAAAGGCGATAAATCTCGATTCCAAATAAGAGTGTAGGTGCATTGAGTACAGTTATCATGTTATTTATGTTCATGATCGCTATAGTAGGTAGCCTAGGAATAAGAACCCAATTGGCCTCTAATAATCTCTTATTGGATTGAGTTGAAATGAATTGAATTAAATTGACGAACACTGAGAATCAGTAAATTAATATTTTAAAGTAAGTGACAACAAACACCGATGCATAATTCAGAAGTAATTAATATGCTAAATGTGGTAAACAGTTTTAATGAGGTAGGCTGTTCCTGTAGCTTCCTAAAATTTTTCTTTTAATTATCCAATATGTAGCTAATTCTTTTTTGGCTAAACTACTTGTGTAAATTTGCTAGGGCTGCTATAACAGAGTATCGCGGGGTGGATTAAACAACAGAAATTGATTGTCTCACAGTTCTAGAGGCTAGAAGTCCCGTATCAATGTGTTGGTGAGGGTTGGTCCCTTCTAGGGGCTGTAAGGGAGAATCTGTGTCATGCCTCTCCCCTAGCTTCTGGTGGTTTGCTGGCAATCTTTGGTGATCTGTGACTTGTAGAAGCATCTCCCTGATCTCTGCCTTCCTCTTCACATGGCATTCTCCTTGTGTGCGGCCTGTGTGGAAATTTCCCCTTTTTATAAGAACGCAAGTCATATTGGATTAGGGTCCACCCTGATGACTTCTTTTTTTTTTTTTAACTTTTACGTTGGAGTATAGTTGATTAACAATGTTGTTAGTTTCAGGTGTACAACAAAGTGATTCAGTTATACATATACATGTGTCTATTCTTTTTCAAATTCTTTTCCCAGTTAGGTTGTTATAGAATACTGAACCGAGTTCCCTGTGCTATACAGTAGGTCCTTGTTGGTTATCGATTTTATTTTATTTTTTTGAATTTTATTTTACTTTTTTGTACAGCAGGTTCTTATTATCTGTTTCATGCATATTAGTGTCTATATGTCAATCCCAATCTCCCAATTCATGCCACCATCATCCCCCACCCCCACTTCCCCCCTTGGTGTCCATACGCTTGTTCTCTACATCTGTGTCTCTATTTCTGCCTTGCAAACTGGTTCATCTGTACCATTTTTCTAGATTCCACATATATGCGTTAATATACGGTATTTGTTTTTCCCTTTCTGACTTATTTCACTCTGTATGACAGTCTCTAGGTCCGTCCACAATGCTACAAATGATCCAGTTTCGTTCCATTTTATGGCTGAGTAATATTCCGTTGTATACATGTACCACTTCTTCTTTATCCATTCATCTGTCGATGGGCATTTAGGTTGCCTCCATGACCTGGCTATTGTAAATAGTGCTGCAATGAACATTGGGGTGCAAGTGTCTTTTTGAATTATGGTTTTCTCTGGGTATATGCCCAGTAGTGGGATGGCTGGGTCATATGGTAATTCTATTTTTAGTTTTTTAAGGAACCTCCATATTGTTCTCCATAGTGGCTGTATCAATTTACATTCCCACCAGCAGTGCAAGAGGGTTCCCTTTTCTCCACACCCTCTCCAGCATTTGTTGTTTGCACACTTTCTGATGATGCCCATTCTAGCCAGTGTGAGGTGATACCTCATTGTAGTTTTGGTCTGCATTTCACTAATAAATAGTGATGTTGAGCAGCTTTTCATGGGACTATTGACCATCTGTATGTCTTCTTTGGAGAAATGTCTATTTAGGTCTTCTGTCCATTTGTTGATTGGGTTGATTGTTTTTGTGATATTGAGTTGCATAAGCTGTTTATATATTTTGGAGATTAATCCTTTGTCCGTTGATTCGTTTGCAAATTATTCTCCCATTCTGAGGGTTCTCTTTTCGTCTTGTTTATAGTATCCTTTGCTGTGCAAAAGCTTTTAAGTTTCATTAGGTCCCATTTGTTTATTTTTGTTTTTATTTCCATTACTCTGGGAGGTGGGTCAAAGAAATCTTGCTGTGGTTTATGTCAAAGAGTGTTCTTCCTATGTTTTCCTCTAAGAGTTTTATAGTGTCTTTAATCCGTTTTGATTTTATTTAGATCTTTAATCTGTTTTGAGTTTATTTTTGTGTATGGTGTTAGGGAGCGTTCTAATTTCATTCTTTTACATGTAGCTGTCCAGTTTTCCCAGCACCACTTATTGAGGAGGCTGTCTTTTCTCCATCATATATCCTTGCTTCCTTTGTCATAGATTAGTTGACCATACGTGCATGCATTTATCTCTGGGCTTTCTATCCTGTTGCATTGATCTGTATTTCTGTTTTTGTGCCAGTACTCTACTATCTTGATTACTGTAACTTTGTAGTACAGTTGGAAGTCAGGGAGTCTGATTCCTCCAGCTCCATTTTTTTTTCCCCCTCAAGATTGCTTTGGCTATTTGGGGTCTTTTGTGTTTCCATACAAATTTTAAGATTTTTTTTCTAGTTCTGTAAAAAAATGCCATTGGTAATTTGATAGGGATTGCATTGAATCTGAAGATTGCTTTGGGTAGTAGAGTCATTTTCACAATATTGATTCTTCTAATCCAAGAACATGGTATATCTCTCCATCTGTTTGTGTCATCTTTGATTTCTTTCATCAGTGTCTTATACTTTTCTGAGTACAGGTCTTTTACCTCCTTAGGTAGGTTTATTCCTAGATATTTTATTCTTTATGTTGCAATGGTGAATGGGATTGTTTCCTTAATTTCTCTTTCTGATTTTTCATTGTTAGTGTATAGGAATGCAAGAGATCTCTGTGTACTAATTTTGTATCTTGCAACTTTACCAGATTCACTGATTAGCTCTAGTAGTTTTCTGGTGGCATCTTTAGGATCCTCTATGTATAGTATCATGTCATCTGCAAAGACTGACAGTTTTACTTCTTCTTTTCCAATTTGTATTCCTTTTATTTCTTTTTTCTTCTCTGTTTGCCATGGCTAGGACTTCCAAAACTGTGTTGAATAATAGTGGTGAGAGTGGACATCCTTGTCTTTTTCCGGATCTTAGAGGAAATGCTTTCAGTTTTTCACCATTGAGAATGATGTTGGCTGTGGGTTTGTCATATATGGCCTTTATTATGTTGAGGTACGTTCTCTCTATGCCCACTTTCTGGAGAGTTTTTATCATAAATGGGTGTTGAATTTTGTCAAAAGCTTTTTATGCATCTATTGAGATCATCGCATGGTTTTTCTTCTTCAGTTTGTTAATATGGTTTATCACATTGATTTGCATATATTGAAGAATCCTTGCATCCCTGGGATAAATCCCACTTGATCATGGTGTATGATCATTTTAATGTGTTGTTGGAATCTCTTTGCTAGTATTTTATTGAGGATTTTTGCATCTATATTTATCAGTGATATTCGTCTGTAATTTTCTTTTTTTTTGTAGTATCTTTGTCTGGTTTTGGTGTCGGGGTGATGGTGGCCTTGGAGAATGAATTTAGGAGTGTTCCTTCCTCTGCAATTTTTGGAAGTGTTTGAGAAGAATGAGTGTTAGCTCTTGTCAAATGTTTGATAGAATTCACCTGTGAAGCCGCCTGGTCCTGGACTTTTGTTTGTTGGAAGATTTTTAACCACAGTTTCATTTTCATTACTTGTGATTGGTCTGTTCATATTTCCTCTTTCTTCCTGGTTCAGTCTTGGAAGGCTATACCTTTCTAAGAATTTGTCCATTTCTTCCAGGTTGTCCAATTTATTGGCGTAGAGTTGCTTGTAGCAGTCTCTTAGAATGCTTTGTATTTCTGCAGTGTCCCTTGTAACTTCTCCTTTTTCATTTCTAATTTTATTGATTTGAGTCCTCTCCCTCTTTTTCTTGGTGAATCTGGCTAAAGGTTCATTAATCTTGTTTATCTTCTCAAACAACCAGCTTTTAGTTTTATTCATCTTTGCTGTTGTTTTCTTTGTTTCTATTTCATTCATTTCTGCTCTGATCTTTATTATTTCTTCCCTTCTACTCACTTTGGGTTTTGTTTCTTCTTCATTCTCTAGTTCCTTTAGGTGTAAGGTTAGATTGTTTATTTGAGATTTTTCTTGTTTCTTGAGGTAGGATTGTATTGCTACAAATTTCCCTCTTAGAACTGCTTTTGCTGCATCCCATATGTTTTGGATCATCATGTCTTCGTTGTCATTTGTCTCTAGGTATTTTTTTTATGTCCTCTTTGATTTCTTCAGTGACATATTCGTTATTTAGTAATGTATTGTTTAGCATCCATGTGTTTGTGATTTTTACTTTTTTTCCCTGTAATTTTTTTCTAATCTCATAGAATTGTGGTCAGAAAAGATGCTTGATATGATTTCAGTTTTCTTAAATTTACCAAGCCTTGATTTGTGACCCAAGATGTAATCTATCCTAGAGAATTTTCTGTGTGCACTTGAGAAGAGGGTGTGATCTGCTGTTTTCGGATAGAATGTCCTATAAATATCAATTAAAACTATCTGGTCTATTGTGTCATTTAAAGCTTGTGTTTCCTTATTACTTTTCTGCCTGGATGAGCTGTCCATTGGTGTAAGTGAGGTGCTAAAGACCCCAACTATTACTGTGTTACTGTCGATTTCCTCTTTTATAGCTGGTAACAGTTGCCTTATGTATTGAGGTGCTCCTATGTTGGGTGCATATATATTTATAATTGTTATATCTTCTTCTTGGATTGATCCCTTGATCATTATGTAGTGTCCTTCCTTGTCTCTTGTAATATTCTTTATTTTAAAGTCTATTTTATCTGATATGAGTATTGCTACTCCAGCTTTCTTTTGATTTCCATTTGCATGGAATATCTTGTTCCATCCCCTCACTTTCAGTCTGTATGTGTCCCTAGGTCTGAAGTGGGTCTCTTGTAGACTGCACATAGATGGGTTTTGTTTTTGTATCCATTGAGCAAGCCTGTGTCTTTTGGCTGGAGCATTTAATCCCTTCATATTTAAGGTAATTGTCATTACGTATGTTCCTATTACCATTTTCTTAATTGTTTTGGGTTTGTTTTTGTAGGTCCTTTTCTTCTCTTGTGTTTCCCGCTCAGAGAAGTTCCTTTAGCATTTGTTGTAGAGCTGGTTTGGTGGTGCTGAATTCTCTTAGCTTTTGCTTGTCTGTAAAGCTTTTGATTTCTCCATCGAATCTGAATGAGATCCTTGCTGGGTAGAGTAATCTTGGTCGTAGGTTCTTCCTTTTCGTCACTTTAAATATATTGTGCCACTCTTTTCTGGCTTGTAGAGTTTCTGCTGAGAAATCAGCTGTTAACCTTATGGGAGTTCCCTTTTATGTTATTTTTTTGTTTTTCCCTTGTTGATTTTAATAATTTTTCTTTGTCTTTAATTTTTGTCAGTTTGTTTACTATGTGTCTCAGCATGTTTCTCCTTGGGTTTAACCTGCCTGGGACTCTCTGTGCTTCCTCGAGTTGGGTGGCTATTTCCTTTCCCATGTGAGGGAAGTTTTCAACTATAATCTCTTCAAATATTTTATTGGGTCCTTTCTCTCTCTCTTCTCCTTCTGGGACCCCTATAATGTGAACGTTGGTGTGTTTAATGTTGTCCCAGAGGACTCTTAGGCTGTCTTCATTTCTTTTCATTCTTTTTTCTTTATTCTGTTCCATGGCAATGAATTCCACCATTCTGTCTTCCAGGTCACTTATCTATCCTTATGCCTCAGTTACTCTGCTTTGGATTCCTTCTAGTGTATTTTTCATTTCAGTTATTGTATTGTTTATCTATGTTTGTGTGTTCTTTAATTCTTCTAGGTCTTTGTTAAACATGTCTTGCATCTTCTCAGTCTTTGCCTCCATTATTTTTCCAAGGTCCTGGATCATCTTCACTATCATTATTCTGAATTATTTTTTCTGGAAGGTTGCCTATCTACTTTATTTAGTTGCTTTTCTGGGATTTTATCTTGTTCCTTCATCTGCTACACAGTCCTCTGTCTTTTCACTTTGTCTTTCTTTCTGTGAATGTGGTTTTCTTTCCACAGGCTGCAGGACTGTAATTCTGCATTCTTCTGCTGTCTGCCCTCTGGTGGATGAGCTCTCTAAGACGCTTGTGCAAACTTCCTGGTGGGAAGGACTGGTGGTGGGTAGAGCTGGATGTTGCTCTGGTGGGAAGAGCTCAGTGAATCTTTAATCCACTTGTCTGATAATGGGTGGGGCTGAGTTCCCTCCCTGTTGGTTGTTTGGCTTGAGGTGACCCAGCACTGGAGCCTACAGGCTCTTTGGTGAACTCTGGGAGGGCTCATGCCAAGGAGTACTTCCCAGGACTTCTGCTGCCAGTGTTCTTGTCCCCATGGTGAGCCACAGCTGCCCCCCTCCTCTGCAGGAGACTCTCCGACACTAGCACGTAGGTCTGGTTCTGTCTCCTCTGGGGTTACTGCTCCTTCCCCCTGAGTCCTGATGCGCACACTACTTTGTGTGTGCCCTCCAAGAGTGGAGTCTCTGTTTCCCCCAGTCCTGTCCAAGTCATGCAATCAAATCCCAACTAGCCTTCACAGTCTGATTCTCTGGGAATTCCTCCTCCCGTTGCCGGACCCCCAGGTTGGGAAGCCTGATGTGGAGCTCAGAAGCTTCATTCCAGTGGGTGGACTTCTGTGGTATAATTATTGTGATTGCGCCCCCTCCTACCATCTCATTGCGACTTCTCCTTTGTCTTTGGATGTGGGATATATTTTCTGGTGAGTTCCAGTGTCTTCCTCTCGATGATTGTTGAACAGTTAGTTGTGATTCCAGTGCTCTCTCAAGAGAGAGTGAGCGCACATCTTTCTACTCTGCCATCTTAAACAAATCTCCTGTTTATCCATTTTAAATACAGCAGTGTGTACATGTCAATCCCAAACTCCCTAACTACCCCTCTCCACCACCCTTCCCCCCTGGCAATCATAAGTTTGTTCTCAAAGTCTGTGAGTCTGTTTCTGTTTTGTAAATAAGTTCATTTATATCTTTTTTTAGATTCCTCATATAAGCGGAATATCATACGATATTTCTCTTCCTCTGTCTGACTTACTTCACTCAGTATGACCTTATTTCCAAATAAGGTCATGTTCTCAAATACTGGGGGCTAGGATTTCAACATATGAATTTTGACAGTACACAATTCATCCTGTAATTCTGTGCTATTTATTTGATGCTGTGATTAATAGCATTATAAAACTTTCCTCAAATACCTAAAAAATATTAGAAAATATAAGGCATCTGTTCAAAATCAGTTTAAAAACTGATATATCCCATGTCAGTAATAAAAATTATTTAGAAAGGAGATAATCACTTTTATCTGGAATGGACATTTATTTACTCAATATTATTGAGTAATATTCATAATAATATTAGTTGAATATTATTGAATATTATTGTGAATATTACTCTGTAGACACTATGTAGACACTCAATACTTTTCTAAGCATTGAAGATCCAATAGATAACAAAAGATGCAAAGGCCCTGCCCTCATGGAGATTCTATTTCAGTGGGAAATGGTTAGAGAAGGCTTCATACTCTTCATGTTATATTTATTACATCTTCTTGAAATAAATGAAAACTGACCCTCCCCTAAAGCTAGAAATTTCTTCTTCAGCCATTTTAAGTAGGTGTGAATCAGTCTTTGATGTCCCATGTAATGCAGAAATCAAGGGGACAGGGTCGGCATCCTCTGCTTCTCCTACCAAACATCATCCCAGCTTTTCTACCTTCCTTTAATACTCATTGATCCATGAGACCCATGCTCTTTGGCTGTAGAAGTTTTCTTTGTTTTGATCATCTTTACTAACATCCTACCCTTGTTCCCTGATTCAGTAAAGACTTGAACACTTAGATTTTCCCCTTTCTTCATTCTCCACCCCAAATCTGCCAGCATCCTGTGTTGTTTCAACTGTCATGGGAACAATCCTTTGGCAACTCAGCCTCTCAGATCCTTTACCTTCTCATCTATAGGAAACTTAATTGCAGTCTTAAGTTAATTGCTTTCATTTTGGTACTCTGGATGTGGCCATCACTTAGAAATGCTCCATGTCTAACACATTAAATCCACATATTCCACTATTCCACTACAAACAACCGTTTTCCAGCTCTTTCAGTCATTTACTCACACTGAACATATCTGTGGTTCTTCTTTGAAACTCTCAGTTTCTTAACCCCTCCATCTCTTTGCTTTATTAGACCCTGTCTTTCTTTTCCTTCTGAGGTAGCTCCAGAGTATAGAGCTTGAATTGTTTTCTTTTCAATTCTCTCAACTTTCTTGCCCCATTATTATTACAATATATTCAAGTGAAAACCCACCAAAACTAGATCAATATATTTGTCTGTGTTTTTGACACCCACACTGGGGCTTCCTGAGCTCTGCCAAAGAGAATTGGTTAAGCATACAGATGGGTGCCATTCTGATAGCTAGTGTTCTCCAATCTCCAATTGGCTTCTAAATACTTGCTCTCAACCTTTCTTTATTTCCCTAGTCTCACATTTGCCAGTGCCAGTTCTTCAGTCATTGTCCACAGTTCTTCAAGCTCTGATCTCCCTGAATCTCAGCAGATGACGGCTTTTCACCTCAACTTGAAGCTCTTGGATGGGGTTCCTCAGTTTGCTGTCATGGAACATTTCCTACATTAGAACCAGTGTTTCCCTCCTTCTCTTAGGAAACAAAGGAGTGTTCATTCCCCTGTCGAGGACTAATTCCCCCTCTAGGTCATCTTCTCTACCTTTGTGAGGACCTCTCTTTCAGCCTTACTTTTCCTGTGTCTTTCTCTCTCTTCCTGCACTAACTCCTTCCATCAGCATTTGATAGGCTCAACACTCTTACATGTGGAGGGAAAAACATGGGAAAAACAGGCTTTGAGTTTCATCTCCCACTTATGGTCCCAGCCTTGCCTTTCTCACCTTCACAGTCACATTCCCTACCTCCACTAGGCTCACTTGCTTTGCCTCCTAGCCTCCTGTGTATTTCTTAGAGCTACCATTACAAAATACCACAAATCAGATGCCTAAAACAACAGAAATTTATTCTCTCATGGTCTGGAGGCTAGAAGTCCTAAATCAAGGTGTCAGCAGGGCTCTGCTCCCTTTGAGAACTCTAAGGGAGGCTTCTTCCTAGCCCACACCAGCTTTTGGTGGTCACTACAGTTGGTGGCATTCTGTGGCTAATTGGTGTTATTCAGTGGCTAATCCGTGACATTCCGTGGCTTGCCACTGCCTCACTCCAGTATCCGCCTCTCTCATTCCATGGGGCCCTCCCTGTGTCCAGATTTTTCTTATCCTATGAGGACACCAGCCATGTTGGATTTAGAGTCCACCCTAATCCAGTATGACTTCCTCTTAACTTGATCACATCTGCAAAGACCTTACTTCCAAACAAGGTCACATTCACAGGTACAGGGGTTAGGACTTGAACATATCTTTGGGGGGAACAAAGCTCTGCCCTCTCCCCCTCCATTGACTCCACAATGACTTCACCACGCAATTGAAACCATTCTTGCTGGGCTATCAAAATTCTTGTAGAGCCAATTCAGGGCCAACATGAAGGCCATACAGTTCATGACACTTGGACAGATTGTTGATCATTTTTTCATCCCAGAACATTCTTCTCCTGATGTCTGTGACACCCACCACCTCAGTTTCCCTCTTATTGCTCAAGCTCTGGTGTGTTAGCCTCTTCTTTTCCTTCCACCCACAAATGTTGGTTTATCTCAGGGCTCTTCTTGGAATACTCTGCACAATGTCTCTGTGATGACTCAGTCCTCATCTCCAATTCAGACACTCTTCCTAAGCCATGGACATTTTTTCTATCCACATATCGGACCCTCCTGCTCCAGGCATTTTACTCCAACTCCTGAAAACTGAATTCACTGTATCTACCACCTCCCATAAAATGCACTCCTTTGCCTGAGCTTCCCATCTCAGAAACACTACTGAGAACATAAACACTATTAGTATCAGTGTTACTAACAGTAATGTTCCTCACTCTTTTGCCAGAAATAAAAACCTGGATTGAATCTTGGACTCCTTTCATCTCTCACATCCAATCTTTATTTTTTTAATTATTTTTTTATTGGGGTATAATTGCTTTACAACATTGTGTTAGCTTCTGCTGTACAGCGAAGTGAATCAGCTATATGTATACCTATATCCCTTCCCTCTTAGACCTCCCCTTCCCATCCCACCCATCTAGGTGGTCACAGAGCCGAGCTCTCTGTGTTGTACCGCAGGTTCACATCCAATCTTAAAATAAAATCCAAAGTCTTTCTCTTGGCTTACAACACTTATCTGGCTCTCATCTACTTTCTTAGCCTTATTTCAGATCATTCTCCCACTACCATTTATATCTGTAGTGCTACATCGGTTTTCTTTCTGTTTACATTTGTTTGTTTAAATACAGCAAGCCTTCTTATTTTTCCAGACCTTTGAATTGGCTGCTTACTCTGACTGGAGTTCTCTTTTTCCAGGTCTTTATATGTCTGGATCATTCTCCTTGAGTTCTTAGATCAGATAAAACCTTCTCTATATTAGTTAGAATAACCCTAGATGATGTAAACACACACACACACACACACACACACACACACACACACACACACACACACACACACACGTTAGTTTCTAATAGAAGAAACACAATAGAAATTTATTTCTTGTTCAGTTACCAGCCAAAGAGTTTGGTTGCTAGAGCTTCCTCGCTCTACACATTAGAGGACACAGGCAGATGAAGGTTCTGCCATCTTTAACACGAATCCCAAGGACGCTCTGGAGTTCTCTCCATTGCTGTAGTAGGTGAGGAAAGAGAATGAAGGATAATAAGTTGGAGAATTTTGTGGGCTAGACCTGAGAGTGACATATTTCACTTCTGCCCACATTCTAACGGCCATAACTCAGTCTCACAGCAGCACCTAACTGACAGGGACATTCAGTAGACAGCCTAAGATAAAACTCATTTGCTGGCTCATGGTTCTGTAAGTAGGAAGTTTGGGTGGGTTTAGCTGGGTTTCTAACTAGGGTCTCACAAGGCCAAGATCAAGGAGTTGGGCAGCTTGGGCTCTCTTTTGGAGGCTCTGGGGAAGAATTTGCTTCCAGGCTCATTCAGGTTGTTGACAGAATTCAGTTCCTTGCAGTGGTAGGGCTGATGTCGCTGTTTCCTTGTTGACTGTCAGCCTGGGGCTGCTTTTAGCTTCTAGAGGCCGCACTCACCTGGCTGCCTTCATCTCAGTAATGCAGATCATCTCTTGCATAAAATCCCTTTCATGCTTTGAATCTCTCTGGCTTCCACTATTAGCATTTGGAGGAAACTCTGATTTTAAAAGGGGCTTATAATGAGATTGGGCACACCAGGATCATCTCTTTTTTCCATATAAGGTGAGGTAATCATGGGAGTGGTATCTCCCCACATTCACAGCTTCCACCCACACTCAAGGGAGAGGAATTCGTACAAGTGTGAGAGTCAATGAGAGTCATCCTTAGAATTCCTACAGCAACGTTCAGAGGCCTAATCATGCAGGTGTGACTTTGCTGAGCCTTACTTTCCTGGTGAAATGGAAATAGCAGTACCTACTTCAGAGACTTAGTGTGAGAATTATGTGTGATAATACATGCAAAAAATGGTTAATGCTCACAACTCTTTTGTGGAAATAGTAAATGATCGATGAACACGTGCTTTTAGTTGTAGAAATAGTACAAGTATTGTTAAATCATAATAAGGACTCTTAATACCAAACATCCCTTGCAGGCATGTCTCTACAGTACATATTCATTTTAATTCAGGAAATATTAGTTGAGCATCTGCCATGTACAAGTTGCTACATCGGAGGTTGGATGTTACATATGTGATTAAGATATTTTCATCTTTCCCTCAAAACATTCCCAGTTCAATTGCTTTGATGGAAACATACTCAACTAAACATGAAGCTGTTCACTCTGTGGTATTTTCTGTAACAGGTGTGAGAACAAAGAAAGAAGTAATTCATCAGGAAGATAAAGTAGCATGGAGGAGGTGAATTTTTGCAGGCTTTAGAGTAGCGTTTCAGAGCTGAAGGACAGGCAAACCTAAGAACCATAGTGGAATAGTCAGTGACACAGAGCTGTGAATGTGCATCTCATGAAAATTAAATAGCCCACAGTTTAATATGACTGAGCACCCTGGGTAAGTGATCAAGAGTAGTGAGAGGCAAGGTGGCAGTCAGATCATCAGAGGTGCTGTAGCCATTGAAGTAATGATACAGGATGAGCTAACCCATTTTAGAAAGTAAATGATTGAAATATGACATTACTCTGAAATAGTCACAGCTGAACCTATGCAACCATTGTCTCCGTTCAGTAGGTGAAGGAACTAGTAATTTAGAACTTTAGATGCAAAAAGCTAATTGGTCTTAACAATACAGATGGCAAAAGATGAGAAGAGAAAAGCATTAAGTTTATTTGTTAACAGCTCTATTGTATTATATTTCTGTGCATTAGTCAGTGTAAAATAAAATCTACTTATTTTAAATCCTTTTAAGTGGTGTTTATTTCCTGATGACACAATCTGCTAAAGTATTTACCCTTGGTGCATATTTACATTAACCTTGTTGCTGATACAAAGGCTAAAACTGTATATTTTTAGGGGCCTGATTATGGAATAAAGGCTAGTGACATCATTATAAAACCACATCTGGATAAGCTTTAGAGTCTTTGTCTTTCTATCCGATTTAGAAAATTCAACAAACTGGGAGAATACCTCTATTAACAGACACTACATTCTCAGATTATTAGGGTGTCCTTTCTCTAAAAATAGAGACCAGGAGGGATTAAAAGCTCTAAAGCTGTAAATGCTATAAAGAAGTACCCAGTACACAGACATCGGGGATATTAGGGGAATTTAGTTGTATTGAATACATATTAAGAAAAAAGAGGCAGAAATTAAATTCAAAGTACTCTTTCCTCATATTGTACTTCCGTCAATATTTCTCACTGTCTATATGAATGCTTCAGTTCCCTAAAGGATAAAATTCCCTTAATAATTTTATAAATTATTTTCAAAATAGTATCACAGATACAAAAAATTAATGCCCAGGAAAGCTTAACGTTACTTCTCTTAGTAAAAGAATGACTCAGTGATGCAACTGGAAAGAAAATGCTTTTATTCATTCTCCTAAGTGCTTGATAGCTATCTTAAATTGAAAAGAAATGCCTTTTACAATATATTTGATTTTATCCACAGCAAATGTTTGACTGTTTCAAAAACAGTGATTATTATTCATTCTTGGTTTTACAAAGTAAGTATATACTTGAGTCCTGAGTCCTGAGTCTTTCCATTGCAAATGATAGAAGTCCAGCTATTTCATTTTGGTTTCTTTCTGGAATGGGATTCTTTCCCTGTTGTAACTGTGGGCTTTCTCCATGGACTAGAGAACATAGTCAGCAGCAGCTCTGAGCTCATACCATAATGCCTGGAGAAATTCCCTGACCAGATTGAAAAATACTGAGGAAGGATGCTGGTTGTTCCATCTTGGATCCTATGTCCAACTTTGGGACCAAAGAGGCAGGCTATGGGTACTAGAAGAAGAGAAGAAAGAAAAATACGGCCACAGGGCTTCCCTGGTGGCACAGTGGTTGAGAGTCCGCCTACCGATTCAGGGGACACGGGTTTGTGCCCTGGTCTGGGAAGATCCCACGTGCCGCGGAGCGGCTGGGCCCGTGAGCCATGGCCGCTGAGCCTGCGCGTCCGGAGCCTGTGCTCCGCAGCGGGAGAGGCCACAACAGTGAGAGGCCCACATACCACAAAACAAACAAACAAACAAAAAAAATACAGTCACAGGGGAAATCATTATGAGCTTGAGCACTACCCCAAACGTTGACTCTTAATAATTCTAAAATTTGGCTCCAATATTTGTTGTACTTACAAATATTAGAATCTTACTGCCAGTAATTTTGGTGTGAGTGCAGTTAGTAATACGTCTGTCTCCTTGGAAATCATTCAGCTCTGCTGTCTTCCTGTGTTCTTCCTTTTGAGAATTTCCCTAAAATTCTATTTTCTTTTTTTTTTTAATTTTTATTTATTTGTTTTTTTGTTTATTTATTTATGGCTGCATTGGGTCTTTGTTGCTGTGCACGGGCTTTCTCTAGTTGCAGTGAACAGGAGCTACTCTTCGTTGCGGTGGAAGGGCTTCTCGTTGTGGTGGCTTCTCTTGTTGCAGAGCATGGGCTCTAGGTGCACGGGCTTCAGAAGTTGTGGCATGCAGGCTCAGTAGTTGTGGCTCGTGAGCTCTAGAGCTCAGGCTCAGTAATTGTGGCACAGGGACTTAGTTGCTCCACGGCATGTGGGATCTTCCCCGACCAGGGCTCGAACCAGTGTCTCATGCATTGGCAGGTGGATTCCTAACCACTGCGCCAACAGTGAAGTCCTGTCTGTTTTCTTAAAATTGAATCTCTGTTTTGTCGATCTATTTCCTCCCATTTTTGAGACCCTCAAATCCGTCAGTGCGTGGATTTTTTTTCCAAAATAAGAAGTGAATTTTTAGAATATTTTTCTATCATTTTTGTATTGAAGGAAGGCCATTCATTTCTTGATTTTTATCATCTGCGTAGGACATCTCAGAGCCCTCCTAGTATCATTAACAGAGCATCACACCTGTGTTATCAGTTTTGTAGCTCAAGTCTAAAAAGCTTAGATGCCCTATCTCCATCCATTCGTGTATATTCAACGTATATACTTTAAAATGTCACCTACTTTTTTCTGGCACTAAAAGAACTGCTGAAGACAGAGTGGTAAACTTCACAGAACCTTTAAGTTCTCAGTTATACATTGCCTTAACTTTGGTTTCAGTTAGCTAGTTTAAACCTAGTGGCTATATAACACTAATAGAAGTAATCAAAACATAGTAATAGGTAGTCTCCAAAACATCTTGAAGACTTTTACATTTTATTATCCTCGACATTGTTCCAAAGTTACGGATTTTTCTAGCCACATGCAGACATACATACTAATATAATATAATGTAATATAACCTAACATAATGCAACACAATATAATATACATGAAAAGCCTAATGAACATCAATAGAAGACTAGTTAAACAAGTTATGGCTAATAATAATATGTACACTGTTATATTGTACGGTCATTTAATGGAAAGAGCAGATTTTTACCAATAGGGTAGCTTCTTCAATGTATAATGTGAAGTACTCATGCAGAAAAGCATATCTATACAAACATTTGTATATTTGATTATATATTTAGACTACCTCTGGAGGGACACATAGATGTGTAATAATTGCTAAGCTCCTGGAAGGAAGTGGATAATTGGGAAACAAGAGTAGAGGGAGACAATTTTGATATAAGCTATTTTCCATCTTTTAGATTTTGTATCATGCATATATATGAATGGATAACATTCAAAATTAAGTATAATATAAAAATAAAATAATTACAAAATGGTAAATTATAAATACTAAAAAAAATTTTGGAAAAAAATGTAAAAGAAAATATGCCCACAATTTCACCTACCAGAGACAATGACTAATTACATTTTGACTTATATATTTGCTATCTTCTAATCTTGTTTTGTTAATGCACATATATACGCATATCTTTGGGTCAGACTGTTTTATAGTCTTTTACCACTATAATACATAGTGAACATAATACCAAATTACTAAATTCTTTTCTAAATTATGCTTTCAATGACTGCGCAGTATTTTTACATATTTCACAATGTATTTAAATCATTACAATATTTGGATTATTTCTAATTTTTCTCTATTGTAAACAACACTGCAATTTCAACATCCTTTTATGTAACATTTTGTATGTATGCATTTCTAATTTCTTACAATTAATTCCTCAAATGTTTTGTGCGTTGTTTAAAGTTAAAGATTCTTCTTCATATTTTGTAAATATTTTTAACATACATTAAGTGTGCTTACCATTTTCATGGCACTATAATTCTTTTTTTTTTCTATTTTTATCATTCATATTTTTTTAACCTCATTTATGGTGGTTTTTCAATGAAGTCATTTTTGCTTGAACTTGTAGTAAAATCTAGAAATACCTTCCTTCATAGTTTCTTCCTTAGATAAGAAAACTAGATAGATTTTCCTCATCCCAAGAACAGATAAATTTTTCCTGATATTTTTCTTGATAGCTTATATTTTCAAAATATTTTTGTATGTACCAGTTTCTATGAGCCTTTTCAATTACCTAATGATGTATAAAGGTTAAAGTTTTATTCCCATTTGGCAGATGAGAAAATAGAGATTCTGAAAACTGAATTGATTTGCCTGGAATCATAAAGCTAGTTAATGACAAAGCTAGGACTAAAATTTTGGTGCTGTAACTTTCTGACTCCCAACTCACAAATCTCAGCTAGCTAAGTTTAAAGTAAGAGAATGATGGGAAATTCTCTTACATTATTAATAATATTCAGTGGTGTCAAAATATTAATACAACATTCACATCCTTATCACATTATCAATGTATTCTTAAAGACAGCATGTCAATTAAAATGTGTCATCAGATGTTAGCTTTAGTTTTTAAAGTTTAAAGCAAGCCTCCTTATGTTAAATGGGAACTGTCTAATTTTGGGGACTCATGAATTGAGGAGATAAATGTAGAAAATATAGGTCTGCAGAGTGTAGTGTTGATAAGAGAGGGGCCATTTCTTCAAAGTCAGTAATGAAAACTTACGCGATGTAAACCGGGATTTTTATGACTGTCCTGCTGCATGACCTCATGTCATTCCTGCTTCAGTTAACTATGGTCATGAAAGAATAATATATCCTTTTAACCCACTCACAGAAATGGTAGTTTGCTAGAGCTGCCATGACAAAATATCAGACTGGGTGGCTTAAATAACAGGAATTTATTTTCTCACAATGCTGGAGGCTAGAAGTCCAAGATCAAGGTGTCAGCAGGTTTGGTTTCTCCTGAGGCCTCTCTTCTTGGCTTGCAGATGGCCACCTTCTGGCTATGTCCTCACATGTCTTTTCTCTCTACACATATATCCCTGGTGTCTTTGTGTCCAACATTCCTCTTCTTATGAAAACACTGGTCAAATTGGATTAGGACCCACACTAACAGCTTCATTTTAATATGATCACCTCTTTAAAGACCCTGTATCCAAATGTATTCACATTCTGAGCTACTGAGGTTAGGGAGACAATGTATGAATTTTGGAGGGATATCATTCAGCCCATAACAGTACGTATACTTTGCTATGATTGTATTACAACTGCACACCAAGGTAGTTAAAATTAAACAGACAAATATCTATTCCTTCCTCCCTCACTCCTTCCTCCCTTCCTTCCTTCCTTCCTTTTTTTTTGGGAAGTAAAACCTAAAGAATATTAGAACAAAATATTTTCAAGGCTGTTGATTTGTGGTTCTTTCATTCATTTATTCATTCATTTATCCATTTATGCAAAAGACCCAGACAATATAATAGTGTTTGACTAAGGACTGACCTGGCATATATAGACATGTAACTTACAGTTTTCCTCTCTGGGTTCCCATCTCTCATATCATTTCTCCTACTCTGCTGGAGTTACTGGTTGACTTAGTTGTCTTTCTCACTAGAGTGTGAGTGCTGGAACTCTATCTTTCATGTTCTATCCTGAAGACATGGGAGGCTATCAACATACAGTAAATGAACAATAAACATTGTTTTCAGGGTGCAGAAATCAATTTTTTCATTTATATGAAAACTAGATATGATTATGCAGACAACGTGTCAGGATACCAGACTGGTATTCAGAGGGCTGTTCAGAGACAGACTAATTTATCTGAAACTGACAGCCAGACAAGTTGATTGGTATCAGAGAAGTGACACATGACCCCAATGCTTGACATCTATTGGGTAAATATTTGCTTCTTCTTTCACTGTATCTCACAACTACACAGACTATGCAAAGCTCATAAGTACACAATTTGTGCAAAACCCCTGAGAGGTGCCATCCCATGGCTATAAATATGACTCATTTGCTTATATTAAAGGATGTAAAAATCCATCATTTTAAACCTTTGAAGTAGTTATGCAATTCAATTCCATGTAATCACAACAAAAGACGGATATATATTTTAAACATAAAATTGTTGTTTTACTATGAGTGTGAAACTTCATATGAGTGTTAGTAAACGACCTATGACTTAAACAAAGGCATCCTGCTTGCTTGACTAAAAATCCCATCCCTGTGTTTACTGTACTTCCCAGTTGCATTCAAACCTAGAACCGTAGAAAAAAAATTGCCAAAAAATAATTCCAATAGCTTAGGGAAGTTTGTCTCATATATCCCAACTTTTAAAGACTGTTTTGCAAAGTTGATATCCTGGTACTGCCCTCTCTACTTTTTCTCCACCCTACTGTGGAAATGTGTACAAGTCTAGCACCTCCTAGGGATATACTACCAAATATGCAAATATTTGGATATCTATTTCATGTGGGGAGATTAGAAAGTCACTTTCTGCCACTTGTGTAGCTCTATTACGCAAAACTCAAGAGGTTGCTTGTCATAAATTCTATTAGGTTGGAACTCGGGGTGTTGAAAAGACTACATAGATAATTTTAAGAGAGCTCCCTTGCAGCCGAATCACTGCTATAAAGTTAAGCTTGGTTTTTAAAATATAAATCAATGTTTTTCATAAAACTACATACTTTCAGTGTAAACTGAACTACCACAAACTTTTAAGTAGACATTCCACAAATTCAGCATCTGTCGAATTCTTCCTCTGAAAAAACATTTTATAAAAATTGAACTTTGGCTTTCTTATTTTTTCCATTATTTTGTTTTAATGACAACAGTATTCCGATCTATCATTGTAAAGAGCTAGACTATTTTAAAAGATGTGCTGAAAATAAAATTAGCTCATAGATACTAACATTAACCAAACGTAAATCAAGATATTTAAGGAACATTTCAGAGCGTAATTAAGGAAATAGAAATCTTGTAAAATTACTATCACGAAAAGTCTAAGAAAAGTTCATTATAATTTCAGTGATAGTGAAGCTGTTCACCAAAATAAAGAGACAAGGAGGTGATGGCTGTAAGAAAAATTAAACAGGTACATAGTAATTTATTTTTTCCCTTTGTCTGATGGGTATAGTAGCATGAGTAAACAAATACCTGGATTTTCATTTTATCAATACTCTCATAATTAATTTTTATATGTGATTTACTGTGTAATATGAAAAATTAAGAGCCTGAAAATGTGAGCATTTGGGAACTAATAGTAAAATATTAATGCTAATACATTATCTTCAATTTTGTGTCTGTAAGTGTTTTGGTGCTAATATCCTCATTGTAATTTGTTGTTAATCAGTGGAATTTTAGTTCTTCCCTAAATTAGTTCCTCTTATAAGTATCTGTCTTCATCGCAAGAGAGACACTATCATTTATAATTTTGCACAAATATTCTTCTCAAATCACTTACCGTTTTATAATGTAATTTATTGAAGCAATAAAAAAGTGGTTTGGAATCATGGGTATATAATGAATATCTACACCAGAAAAAACACAGCATATTTGAAAAGCATAACCCAAAGCAATGTGTAGTTCAGAAGAGATATCTGAAAATGTCTTATACACATCTTATCTGCTGTTTCTCAGCATATAAAACACAGAGTAGATGCACATAGCAGGTGATGCACGACAAAAATTTATGGAATGAATAAAGAAATAAATGACACAAAAGCTATTTCTGAAGGTGTATATTGTCATATAAATATACTTTCTTTCCCCAAAATTGACTATATGTTTTAGATTTAGCTGAAAATTTTTATCTGACCTTTAGATAACTACAGGATAAACATTTTTAAAGTACATTATTTGCAGTATATATGAGCATTAGTTAGTTAGTGGAAGTGCATTTAAATTAAAAGAATCTGTTAGCCTCTGCTGTTGTTGATGGTTTAAAATTGTTTGGTCTTACCTGTGTAATGCATTCTCCTTTATAAAATGCTTTTGTGGCTATTTGTCTTATTTTATCTTTAAAATAATTGCAGGTAGAGATGTTACAAAAATATACTATAAAGCCAAAACTTCAGTGATTCACTCATATTTATACACATCAAGACTGTAAACTCAAACCCAAGTCTTTGCTGATTTCTTTTCTCTCTATTTTTTGTTTCCTTGCACCACGATGCATCCAATAGTATTTCAAGTTTTGCCTCCCTGCTTTTGTAATGGGTTTTAGCTTTACACAATAGCAACTATATCAAAGAAAACAAAACAAAAAAGAAATTGATCAGATGATTATTAACCAAACTCAGGTACAGTTAATACCAGCTTTATCTGTGAAATCCACCATAACAATTCTGGTTTGTTCCAAAGTCCCCTATCCCAGTGTTTAAAATTTTAAGCACTGTGAATTGGAAATGTGAGGGAGATTTCGCTTTTCATGTTGTACTCTTTTGCAGTGTACTAGTTTAATTTTTTAATGTGTGAATACATACAATTACCCCCAAAATGTAAATAACTAGTTCAATGAAAAAAACTAGGAAAATGCAAGTTATATAAATAAGGACATAATCATGTTTATTAACATTATTTCTAATTATCAAATAAATACTATTCTATGTCAGGTATTGTTTTAAATGATTTACATGTAAATGTAATACTAATGTATGTTTTTGCTATATTAGGTATAGCCCAGCCATCCTGGATTCAGATATATTGCCTTGCATCTGTATCATTATATCATATTTTCTAACTTTTATAAAATATGGTTAAGTTGTATCTGTCTGTCTATCTATCTATCTATCTATCTTATTACCCAAATAAGGTTCTGTTATTTTCTCTCTTCAAGGTCAATAACCATGTCTTAATCTGTTTTGTTTGTTTGTTTGTTTGGTTGGTTGGTTGGTTTGGTTTTTCGTTTGTTTTGAACAGTCTTTGAGAGGAAAAGGGGAGAAGGTTGTTTGGGGGTTATATAAAAGAAGGAAAGGGATCCATTTCTCCTGTCTTTTATCACCTGTAAACTGTACCATTTTTCACTTTCCTCTCCTGAATCCATGCTCTAAAGACATTGTCCATCTAAGAAACATACAGATTCCCAAAGCACAAAGTAACTTCAGTTACTCTGAAGTGGATATAGATTAATGGATGATTGGATGGATGGATGTATACATAGGTAGATAGATAGATTTAGCTCAGATTTTCACAGATCTCATTAACCTGAATATACAAATAATTCTCATTAGTTCTAAGACTCATTTCATTTTTTCATTGCCCTCACCTCTGGTAGATGATCTCTGCCTCTTGCAAAGTAATCCGCATGCATTTCTGTGGAGCCATATGGATTTTCTCACATGCCCTTAGGATCAAGCCTGACACCAGTTGGTCAAGTGCCATAGTAACTCCATTAGACGTTTCCACGGCTCTGATCTAGATATCCCATATGCCCATATCCAGGCATCAGGAACACTGCTACTCTTCCACTGCTCTTCTACCAGGCACCTGAGTCTCTCCCACTGCTATGCCAGGGAGGGTAGTTTCCCATCAGGGGCCACCTTAAATTTCCCCCAGGCCAGGTGGGCACTAGGATTGCTCTTCCAGGCTGGGCTGTCCCGGCTGGATCCTGTACCCCTCTACTGCTGTACTTTGCTGAAGTTCTCCATCCTCCTGGTACCAAAGTGGTGGTAAAAGAATGGCTTGCTTCCTTGCATTACTCTTTCTTGAGTCCTAAAGGAATACTGAATGCATTCCAGTATCTTAAAAAGTTTAGCAAAATAGGTCTTTTTGCTTTTACTCTCACCTGGAAGACATCTGAGTAAACAAACACAAGGCTCTTCTTAAAATGCTCTCTCTCTTCTGAGAACCAAAGCATGCCCAGCCTCTTCTTTAATGGTAAATTCTTCAGAATGTTTCCCAGTTTTCAATACAGACAGACTTCTGTTGGGCCATCACATGAGCTGTTCTGAATTCTCTGATATATCTGAATCCATAGTACACACACATTTGCTCCCTCTTTCCATGACTGCCAAACCCGCCTCTAGTGCTGGGAATGTTCTCATGGAGTGCTGGCTACCCGCTTGGCCAGATATATCCAGAGAAATCTAAATGTATCTTATACTCCAGTTGAGGCCCTCCTTGTATTAGGGTGAGAAAAAGAGAGGAAAATGAATAAGGGAGGGAGGGAAGGAGGGAGGGAGAGAGAGGGGGCAGGGGTGGAGAGAGAGAGGATACATTTTTATTTTAAGGAATTGGCTCAGGTGATTGTGGGCAAGTTTGAAATCTGTAGGGCAGATCAGCAGGTGGGAGACCCAAGGAAGGGTTCATGTTGCCGTCTTGAGTTTAAAATCCGGCAGGCCGGAACCTCAGGCAGAATTTTTATGATGCAGTTTAGAGGCAGAATTCCTTCTCATTTGGGAACACTCAGTCTTTGCTCTTAATGCCTTCGAATTATTGGATGAGGCCCACCCACATTATGGAGGGTAATCTGCTTTGCTTAAAGTCAACTGATTATAAATACTAATCCCACTTAAAAAATACCTTCACAGCAACGTCTAGACTAGTCTTTGACTAAGCAAGTGGACAACATAACCTACCCAAGTTGACACATAAAACTAATCATCACAGATATACAACCTTTAAGAAATCATCAGTAAAATATCAATTAATTTAGGGAAAAAGTTAGACGCTGTCATAATGTGAACACTTGCAACATAAGTATTTTTCTGAAGGAATGTCAAAAGACTGTTCTTTGAAAATTACTGTTTTAAAAGAGAAAAACCTGTCATTGTATGGAAGTGATTCAAGGATAGTTCAGTAAAATGGGCCAAAGGACATTTAGACAGTTCTTGTAGACAGTTCTTATAATGGGCCAAACTACTTCTAGCTGTGAAGACTAGACTTCATTGAAGACTTCATCAGCTTCTAAAAATGCAGTGGTTGCTTTTGATGAATTGTATTTTCACAAGTTGATGTTGAAACATAATTTTAATAAGGTATTTGCACCCTAACATTACAATTTACATTCTGGGAATCCATTGTGCTCATGTTACACATTCTCTTCTTATATGCAGGACAATTTGCTTAGCATTTCATTCCAAATGAAATTGCAAGAGCATTTTATGATGAATTAAACAGGTGATCCTCTCCAAGCCTCTGTAACTATTACAGCAAATATCCAAGAAGGAAAAACTTTTATCACAATTTTCTGAACGTCAATTTTCTTAGAAAAATAGACAGTCAGTAGAGAGTTTAACCTCTGAGAGCATTGAACCCAAACTTCTCTTTTTACAGATGAAGAAACCAAGAGCCAGTGAGGGCAAGTGTTTTGCCCAAGTTCATGCAGACTAATGGCAGTTCTTAGTTCTTTAACTAAGAACTAGATAAAGATTTCCTAACCCCCAGTTCCATTATATTTGGGTCCATTGCATCATCGCTGCAAATTTACCAACCTGGAATCCAGCGGTCTTTCCAATCTGGCCCCAACCTGTCTTTCTAGCATTATTTCCTTTACTTCTTTCGTGTGTCCTGCACCTGAGCTAAACTGAACTTTGTTGACCTAAGCTAAACATTTCTCACCAAGCTTGTGCTGAATTATTCTACAACAACGCCTTTTGCCAACTCTTCCCATCCAGGATGTCTTCTCCCTCTGTCCCCACTGCTTGAAAACCAATTTAAATGCTATCTCCTTTTTGATAAATAGATGGATATAGATAGATTTATCTCAAAATTTCACAGATCTCATTAATCTGAATATACAATAAGTCTCATTAGTTCTAATACTCATATTTCTCTTGTTCATTGCCCTCACCTCAAATAGATGACCTCTGCTTCCCAAAAACTAATCCACACACATTACTAAAGAATATGAGAGTAGCAAATTTCCACCTAAATCTGGGGGGAAATTCCCCAGTGTTGCAAGAAATATTTAGATGTTATATGTCTAAACTTTTTCAAATAATATTCCTGGAATCTTACCTCAAGTCTCTCTCTTTGGTTTGTGAGTTAAAAGCATTTATGAAAATTGAAAGCCAGATACTGACTTCCTAATTCTGTCTCTCACTCTCCAGAGTCAAAGTAGAGGAGTGGGTGGGATGTTAGTGTGGAGCAGGGAGGTGATTCTGCTCTAGGTTATATTTTTATAAAAGTAACCAAGGGGCTTCCCTGGTGGCGCAGTGGTTGAGAGTCCGCCTGCCGATGCAGGGGACGCGGGTTCGTGCCCCGGTCCGGGAGGATCCCACATGCCGCGGAGCGGCTGGGCCCGTGAGCCATGGCCGCTGAGCCTGCGCGTCCGGAGCCTGTGCTCCGCAACGGGAGAGGCCACAACAGTGAGAGGCCCGCGTACCGCAAAAAAAAAACAAAAAAAAAAAACCAAGAACAAGAAAAACAACGTTGGGCTAAATATACTGTAATCTGTTACAAATTGAGTAGTAGAGAGACTCAGATCTGTCACCCTAAGGAGTTTTGCATGGAAGCCTTTTGTTCTAACCAGCTAGAGAGAAAGAGGAAAATGAGGATGCATCATCCCTCATTATCATAGACAAACTAGTGCCTGACAACTCCCAGCAGGCTGGGCTCCTCCACCACATGCCACCTGCTGCTATCCTGATGGCATGTGGTGGGAGAGCCCAGGTCTTCCTCTGTTCATTTCCAGTTGTCTTATTGCGATGAACTTTTCGCTCTTCAACCATCAGGAATGTCCAAAGTATTAGGAGTCATAAGGGGATGCATCCTTGTTCTCAAATAGAGTGTAATCCCACCCCACCCCCACCCCCACCCGCACCCCCCACCACCGTGAATACCTATGACTGAGATAAAGATGCTCACCACGGAGATTTGTTAAAAGGGCAAATAGAGTGTAAACGAAGTACCTGCTGAGAATCAGGAGATGTTCCATGAATAATATAATCTTTGAATAGGGTTTTGATGAAAGGGAGGGATGTGCATTTCTCTGATGAAGTGGGAAATATTGGAAGCACAAATAGAAAATGTGTAGAGCTTAATAATGTAGTTTGGGTGTGGTCTTATGTCTGAGTCATTACCAGGGTGAAATGATTCCAGCTCTGCGAATTAGTTTGAAAGCACAGCACTGGATGTTGATCGTGGTTAATTGCTCACCCGGCCAAAGAGAAGCATGTTTCAAGTTAAGGTTTCTATGAGGAGCAGAAGAGCAATGATGTTCAGGCTAAAGAAAGCCTCTGCTTTTTATTAATTATAAGGTCAGAATCTGATTTTTCTGGAATCAAAAGAAGCAGGAGTGGAGCAGGGTCTATACACTGGCAGAGATGCACGCACCCTGATATACCACGTGCGCTCTGGCATAGCTCACTGCTTTGCAGGCATCTGTGGAAAACACAGCACCTTTTAGGTCTTGCTGCCTAAGATGTGTTCTCACTGAACGATGCCCTAGCGCTGGTTTTCAAGTTGGAATACCAACTGACAGAAGGAGAGGTGGTCAGTAACTACCTAGATGGTTCCCACATTTTTCAACATCCAGGTGATGATCTGTGGGCAGGATGCACAGAAAGAAGAGAGAAAAATCAGGGAAAAGTTGTATTTTTCCTCTGTGAAATAATACTAGGAAGTTCTCAGAAAAAAGAACCAGAGAACACGCATCAGATGATAAAGAAGCAAAAACTGCTTTTTAATTTTCTGATGGGAGAAACCAATGAGAAGATAGAAATTCCTCACTTTACACCAGGAGTTAAAATCATTGCCTATTTATTGGTTCATTTTGTAAATTGAGATCAATGAAATTCTCCGAACAACAGCATGAAATCAGTGGTAAAACAGCATATAATTCATGGCCAGTATTGTAAATTATAGTTTGCTTGACAGTAATCGGCGAGGCTTCCATGCACCAGGATGCATTTCCTTGTAACACGTCTCAGGATAATGCCTGTGGATCCATTTCTAATGCATAGTAGAGTGGTCTGTTTTTCCCTGTCCACAACTCCCTGTGTTTGATCTCATGCAAATGATGCAATCAAGCAAATGGGAAACAAGATGTTGTTGCTAAGGGGCTCTGACAAACAGTGGCCTTATGTTTTTAGGGTTCCCCCACCCTCCATTTACTGACTCAGATTTGTGTACATACCTGCAATTGTTTGAATCCATTGATCCATTACGTTGCCCTTGAAGGACCTACTCACATCTCTACAGACGTATTACCAAATCAGCTACAGTCATGCAGGGAGGAGACAATTATCATTATATTCCTCTTTGCTTTAAATTTTAAATTGGTGGTTTTGTCTATGGCTTCACTCCCAAAGAATGCCTTAGTCTGCTTCCCCTGGAACTTTTTCACTTTTTTAGTTGATTCTTTTTTTAAAAATCTCCCATTCCATTTGTTCCTTTTTCACACAGCTACTCTTTCCCCCCACCTGATGCTGTCTCCTTTTTTTCTTTCTCTAATTTTTTTTTCCCTCATCCTCACCATCTCCTCCCATTTCACCAAGGATTTCCCAGCCAGGTCACCTGGGCAGCTTCTTCTACCATGTATCATGGTAGGTTCTAGCTCCTTCATTTTTGTCATCCCTCATCATACAAATCACACTAGTGACACTTCATCTTCTTATGGAAATACATTGAGACTAATCTACTTTGGGGTGGACAGGACAAGCATAAAAATGACTGGAAAGTCAAAAAAGCTGTTTAATCAGACTGGCTCTCTTTGTACTATTGAGTTGATATGTTTTAACTTTTCAGAATCAAAATAAAAGCCTCAGTTCCTATTGTAGCAAAGACATAGCAATCATATTTCCCAAACCAGATATATGACCTAACAAATTATTTTGTGTGTGAGAATTAATATATCTTAGAAAAATGGAGAAAATGTTCATTCTGCCTAGGTTTGAAAATCTTAGCTGTATGGTCGTCATAGGCATAAATGAAGTGCCAGTTGAGTGTGGAAGCTTTATAAATTTCAGTTGATAAGACATCTACCTATATAGCTCTATTTCTGTGAATATCTACATATTTATTTCTATAGCTCGACTTAATATCTGACTTACTCCCATACAACTAGTAGCAAATGAAACACAGTCACTCTCAGGGGGTCCCCTCCCCTCCCGTTATGGTGTGAAACCTTCCAGGGTCTTCCATAGTTTCTTGGCATTTAGAGTGTGACCATACATGGTGCATTCCTCCTCTATGCAAAGGGATCACTATTGATATTACCCGCTCAGATCTAGTACATATCTTCAGTGCTTCTGTGTCACACCTGGGAAGTTGAAGTCTGCAGTGTTTTCTTGGCACCGCCTGCCTGCAGACACCAAGGTCTTTACTTTGGCTGGGGTCTGTCTCCACCCTGGAACTCTACCTTGGAAACAGGGATCAGAGCCCCTCTTCCCAAGAGCCTGCACATTTATTTCTCCTTCCTTCTATCTTTATTCCATCAATATGGGGAACCCGAGGTGGAGAAGAGGAGGGTCTATGCACTTCTTGTTTCTCCCAAACATTATATCTGAACCTCGAACCCTCTCTGTTCCTCTCTGTCCGGGAGGGTTCTCTTTCTGCTTCCTGAGCAGACACATTCTGTTTTATAAAGGAGTTCCTATTTTGTAGATAAATTCTGAAGGTATAATTTTTTTTTTTTTTTTTTTTTTGTGTGCGGTACGCGGGCCTCTCACTGTTGTGGCCTCTCCCGTTGCGGAGCACAGGCTCCGGACGCGCAGGCTCAGCGTCCATGGCTCACGGGCCCAGCCGCTCCGTGGCGTGTGGGATCTTCCCGGACCGGGGCACGAACCCGTGTCCCCTGCATCGGCAGGCGGACTCTCAACCACGGCGCCACCAGGGAAACCCCTGAAGGTATAATTTGATTGAGGAAAATTTAAATGAGAATTTAAATGAGGGTCAGGGGTACAGAAGAGCAGAAGAAAAAAAGGCACAGGTTAGGATGGCAACCATATTGATCTCGGCTCCTGTGGCACAGATACCAAGCATGACAGAGGCTCAGAGGAGGAAGTTATCCCTGAGGGCTCCAATTTTAGACCCCACTGGTTCCTCCAGAGAATTGGCCAAACCATGAAAGGAGAAAAATAAAAGGTCAATACGATGAAGGGAGAAACAAGGCAAGAAGACAGCTACTGCTGAGGAGTGACAAGGATCCATTTCAAATTGGAAAACCTAGAATTATAGTAGCTTCTTTCAGCAGTGCCTCTCAGTCACATCTCAGAGACATGAGAAGTGTTAGAGAAATAAGATGATGAGATTTATCCAGAGCTAGGAATTGGGAAAGCAGATACAGAAGAGGATTGGGGAGGTGGAAACCTCTAGGGACCCAAGAGAGTGGCTTTCAAATGGGTGATCAAAGGTCATAGCAAGGAAAATGCAAATATTCGAATACTTTGGAAATAAGAAGATACTAAGAGGCTGTACATTATGTGGTGGCAAAGGAGTGATTGTAGGGATATGACCAGTGGAAGAGGCTGGAATTTAACAATCTGTGGTCAGAGAGGGCATATTTTAGGTTAATAATCTTGGAGATAGTTCCAAAGATGATCAAGTAGTGGGTATAACTATGCTGCCTGTTGAATAAATGAAGCAGAAGTGAAGGGCATTACACTTAAGGAAGTTAAGTGCAGCCAGGTCCAGAGATGAGTCATCCTTGAGGATGTTGGAGCTGCCAAAAAAAGGGATTATGATTGAAAAGAAAACTGAGCCAATGCTGAAGTCATTGAGGAAAGGAGAAGTATGATGACACAGGAAGTGTAATAGAGCATATGTCAACTAGGTCTTGGGCATGCATCTTCTTAAATAATGAATTGATATTGGTAAACTATGGCTGTCTTTTCTCCATCTAATATATACACGTATATCACAGAATTTGAAAAATATATGTAACCAAAAAACTTAACTGATCTGCATGCCCTCACTTTGAGAAAACCACTGTTAATATATTTTTTTAAATTTTTCTCCATAATAGATTGTAGTTTTTTTTAATTTTTATTTTATATTGGAGTATAGTTGATTAACAATGTTGTGTTAGTTTCAGGTGTACAGCAAAGTAATTCAGTTATACATATACATGTATCTATTCTTTTTCAAATTCTTTTTCCATTTAGTTTATTACAGAGTATTGAGCAGAGATCCCTGTGCTATACAGTCGGTCCCTGTTGGTTATCTATTTTAAATACAGCAGTGTGTACATGTCAGTTCCAAACTACTCCTCCACCCTTCCCCCTGGTAACCATAAGTTCATTCTCTAAGTCTGTGAGTCTGTTTCTGTTTTGTAAATAAGTTCATTTGTATCATTTTTTTTAGATTCAGCATATAAGCAATATCATAGGATATTTGTCCTTGTCTGACCTACTTCACTTAGTGTGATAATCTCTAGGTCCATCCATGTTGCTGCAAATGGCATTATTTCATTCTTTTTAATGGCTGAGTAATATTCCATTGCATATATTACCACATCTTCTTTAATATTTTGGTGTATCTCTATCTTCTGGGTTTTTTAATGAAGTATTCATGTTTGAGAATTATGTTTTGGCATTCAAACAAGTACAACTTTGCCTTTTTCTTGTCTTTTAATAGTGAATCATCTCCATCTTACATTTACATTGGTCTGACAAATTGTATTCAATAGATTCTTGGAGACTTTTAGATATTACTCTATTTCTGAGAAAATTTGGCAATCTGGGTAAGGGGCATAGATAGAGGTCTCCCTCTGGTCTTGCCCAATTCATTTATTCAACAAGTAAAACTGTGCTAATTAGCTCTCATCAATCCTGAAGACATCTTGGTGAACATGATAGAAAATATCTTTCTGTACTCAAGGAGTTTACCTTCCCCTGGGAGGGATATAAAGTCAAGAAATCAATGACAAGGCAATTTCTGACATGTCTTGGTAATAATAATAGGTAACTAAACAAGGTGTTATGACAGAGAGTACCTGGGGATGGATTGTGGTGGCCATGCTGTTAGATTATCAAGGAAGACCACTCAGAGGAGGATGAGCCTGAAGGGTGAGATAAATTCAGCCAAGTACAAAGAAGGAGAAAACAGATTTTAGTTACAAGAAACAGCACCTGCAAAGGCCTGGAGGTGCAAGATTGCGGTGTTGGAGGAACATGAAGGGACAGAAATGTCCAGTGTATGGGAGGCATGAGAAGTAGGCATTTGTCAAATGAAGTAGGATCTCATTGGCCACAAGTATGTTTCATTCTAAGAGCAATAGGTGGCCACTGCAGGGTGTTACTCTGGGGAATCAAAAGATCACTCTGGACTGATGACCTTGCTTCCTTCTTCACTGAGAAAACGGAAGCAGTTATAAGATAAATCCACACCCACTCCCACCACCATCTTCCTACCTACCAGCATTTGTACCCACATAATCTGCCTTCCCTCCTGTTACCATAAGTTATCTGTCCCTGCTCCTTCTAAGTACAAATTCTCCACTTTCATACTTGGTTCCAGTCTTTCACATGGTCAAGGAAAAAGCTCCAGCAACCCTCTCCTCTTACATCCATCACCAATTCTGCACTCTGTGTCGGGTCATTCCCATCAGCAAACATAATTTTTATCTCATTTAATTATTTTAAAAAATCCCCTGTGGGCTCTACTCACCTTCCATCTATTGTTTCACTCCTCTGCTTTCCTCTACAACAAAACTTCTTGAAAAAGTTGCTTATATTCACTGTCTCTAATTCTTCTTCTCTCATTCCCTCACAAAGCCACTGGAGTCAGGCTTCGACACCCATAACTTCACTGAAACTTCTGTCGCACAAATACCAGTGACTGCCATATTGCTAAACTCGGTGGTCAATTTTTAGTCCTCCTCTTATTAGACCTATCACCCATAAAACATTTGCTTCACTTGAATTCTAGGACATCATATCTTCATAGCTTACTGATTGCTTTTTCTCTGTCTCCTTGGTTGATTTCTGCTTTTTTCCCCTGACAGCTTAAGGTTGATATCTTAGGATTTGGGTCCTCATACCTTTTCTTTTTCTGTCTGTACTCACTGTATTTGTGTTCTCATCCATTCTAAATGCCATCTATAAGATGATGACTTCCCAAATTACATCTCAAGCTATGACTTCTTCTTGAAATTCCAAACTTGTATTCAAATTGCCTAATTGACCTCTTCGCTTGGTCGTCTAATCAACTTCTCAAACTTGCCATGTCTAAAACATGAATTATTTTAAACTGAAGTATAGTTGATTTACAGTGTTGTGTAAGTTTCAGGTGTACAGCACAGTGATTCAGTTAAATATATATATATATATGTACATATATATATATTTATTTATTCAGATTCTTTTCCCTTGTAGGTTATTATAAAATACTGAGTATAGTTCCCTGTGCTATACAGTAGGTCCTTGTCGGTTGTCTATTATATATATATAGTAGTGTGTATATGTTAATCCCAAAGTCCTAATTTATCCCTCCCCACCTTTCCCATTTGGTAACAATAAGGTGGTTTTCTGTGTCTGCAAGTTTATTTCTGTTTTGTAAATAAGTTCATTTGTATCATTTTTTTATATTCCTCGTATAAGCAATATCATATGATATTTATCTTTGTCTGACTTACTTCACTTAGTATGATAATCTCTAGGTCCATCCATGTTGCTGCAAATGGCATTATTTCATTCTTTTTTATGGCTGAGTAATATTCCAATATATATATATAGGTGTGTGTGTGTGTATGTATATACGCATATATATATACACACACACACACACATATACATACACATATCACATCTTCTTTATCCATTCGTCTGTCAGTGGAGATTTAGGTTGCTTCCATGTCTTGGCTATTGAAAATAATGCTGCAGTGAACATTGGGGTGCATGTATCTTTTTGAATTAGAGTTTTCTCCTGATGTATGCCCAGGAGTGGGATTGCAGGATCATTTGGTAGTTCTATTTTTAGTTTTTTCAGGAACCTCCATACTGTTCTCCATAGTGGTTGCACCAATTTACATTCCCACCAACAGTGTGGGAGGGGTTCTTTTTCTCCACACCCTCTCCAGCACTTATTATTTGTAGACTCTTTGACAATGGCCATTCTGACCGGTGTGAGATGACACCTCATTGTAGTTTCGATTTGCATTTCTCTAATAATTAGCAATGTTGAGCAATTTTTTCATGTGCCTGTTGGCCATCTGTATGTCTTCTTTGGAGAAATGTCTATTTAGATCTTCTGCCCATTTTTTGATTGGGTTGTTTGTTTGTTTGATACTGAGCTGTATGAGCTGTTTGTATATTTTGGAAATTATTTCCTTGTCAATTGCATCATTTGCAAATATTTTCCCCCATTCTGTAGGTTGTCTTTTCATTTTGTTTATGGTGTCCTTTGCTGTGCAAAAGCGTTTAAGTTTAATTAGGTCTCATTTGTTTATTTTTGTTTTTATTTTCAGTACTCTAGGAGAAAGGTCCAAAAAGATATTGCTGCAATTTCTGTCAAAGACTGTACTGCCTATGTTTTCCTTTAGGTGTTTTATAGTATTTGGTCTTACATTTAGATTGTTCGTCCATTTTGAGTTTATTTTTGTATATGGTGTTAGAGAATGATCTAATTTCATTCTTTTACATGTAGCTGTCCAGTTTTTCCAGCACCGCTTATTGAAGAGACTGTCTTTTCTCCGTGGTATATTCTTGCCTCCTTTGTCATAGATTAATTGACCATAGGTGTGTAGGTTTGTTTCTGGGCTTTCTGTCCTGTTCCATTGAGCTGTGTGTCTCTTTTTATGCCAGTACCATACTGTTTTGATTACTGTGGCTTTGTAGTATAGTCTGAAGTCAGTAAGCCTGATTCCTTCAGCTCCGTAAAACATGACTTTTTAATCTTCCCCTTCAAAACCTGTTTTGTATTTGATCTTCAACCCAATAAATGGTTACTTTGTCCTTGTCTTTGCTCAAGCCACAAGACTTGGAGTCAACTTTGGCTCTTCTTTCTTGCCCTCTACCTACAATGCACTGAGGAATCTTAATGCCTTTGCCTTTAAAACATATCCAGAGATCCTCTTGAAGTGATGTTAGCAAAATGGTGGCACAGGGCTTTCTTGCCTTTCCCCCTGCAAGAAATATCACAACTATCCACACACAGAAATACCTTCATAAGAGCCAAGGATTCCAGGTTAGGGGTTATAGCATATGGGTGAAGCACAGAAATAAGAAAGATGCATTGGGGAGGGTAAGAAAGATAGATTCACATTATCCCCATCCCTCCTCCCCCAAGCCCAAGCAGCCCAGCATGGAGAGAGACACTCTCCCCATGGGAGAAGGAGAGTAAAGTGAGCATCTGACTTCACCACAGATCATAGATCTGGTCTGTCCCAGCACCAGGCTGACTCCTAAGGCCCCAGGTAGCTCCATGTGTACTCCCATGAATCCAGGCCCCTGATTTACCCTGCACCTTCTGGCTCCAGTAGCCCCAAGCAGGTTTTGTAGCACTAGTCAATTTCTAAAATACCAGGTTCCTAGCAGGCCCCTGCAAACCCAAGGCCCCAGCTCAACCCTGCACCAGGCTCCAGTGGCCCCAGGTGACTCCTCCAGTTCCAGATGTCTTTCCTAGCTCCAGGCTCTCAGCAGTCCAACAGGAAACCAGGCCACTGGCCCACCCATATGCTAGCCAGCTCCAGTGGTCCCAAGCAGATCCTGTTACCAGGCCCAGCCTTTACAGCCCCAGTTTTAAGTCCAGCTCCAGCACACATACCCAGGCCCTTGGCCTGACCATGCGCAAAACCAGCTCCCAACAACTACGAGCCAGCCCCTGAGGCCCCAGGTCACAGGCTGATTCATGTAGTTCCAGGTCCAGGCTTGCCCTAGCTCCAAGCCAGCCCTCATGCCATCAGGCTCCAGGTCTGCTCTCACAATACCAGGCTCGTGGAATATCCAAATATTGGATCAGCTGCTACAGACCCAGATGATGGGTCCACCCAGTAGTTCATGGCACCTGGTTGGCCCCCTGGAACCAGGATCCATGTCAGCTCACATAGATACAGGTCCCAGGGCCATCACCACAGACTCAAGTGCCAGGGCTGCCCCAGTGGACCCAGGCATTAGGCTGGTCCTAGGTAATCAAGAGATGCCTACTTCCTTCAATGAGCAGACACCGTGATCCATAAGGATCATGAATAATTAAGGAAATATGACACCACCAAAGAAAACTAATAAAACTCTAATGACTAACCCTAAATAAATGGAGATCTATGAACTATCTGACAAAGAGTTCAGGATAATCCTCTTAAGGAAATAGAATGAACTACAAGAAAACAAAGATAGAAAACTAAATGAAATTAGATAAACAGAATAGAAAGCTCAGCAAAGAAATAGAAATCATTAAAACAACAACAACAAATGAACAGAATTCCTAAAGTTGAAGAATGTAATGACTCAACTGAAAAAATCAATAGAGAGATTCAAGAGCAGACTCAACCAAGCAGAAGAATTCGTGAACTAGAAGACAGGTCACTTGAAATCATCTAGTCAGAGGAGCAAAAAAGGAATGAAAGAGAGTGAAGAAAGCTCACATGAATTATGGGATACCATTAAAAGAATCAATTTACACATCACTGGAGTCCTAGAAAGAGAAGAGAGGGAGAAAGGGGCAGAAAGCTTATTAAAAGAAATATAGCTGAGAACTTCCCAAATCTGGGGAGAGATTAGAACATAGAAGTTTATGAAGGTAATAAGTCACCCCAAGTATTCAATCCAAAATGATCTTCTCTGAGACATTATAAATAAAACTGTCTAAAATCAAAGACAAAGAATTTTAAAAGCAAAAAGAGGAAAAAATTCTCACAAATAAAGGAACTTCCATAGGTCTATCAGTGGATTTCTAAGCAGTAACCTTATAGGTAAAGAGAGAGTTGGATGATATAATCAAAGTGTTGAAAGAAAAATAAAATGCTGACCAAGAATATTTTTGCCAGCACAGTTGTCTTTCTGGAATGAAGGGCACAAAAACTTTCACAAACAAACAAAAACTGGAGTTGATCATCACTAGACCTGCCTTATAAGAAATGATGAAAGGAGTTCTTCAAGTTGAAATGAAAAACTGGTAACTAGTAACATGAAAATATATGAAAATATAAAACATACTGGTATAGGTGAGTATATAGTATATATATAGTATGTATAGTATAGTATATAGTATAGTATATAGTATATAGTATATAGTCAAATTGAGAATACCCTAATACTGTGATATGGTGGTGCATTAATCATTTAACCCTAATATAAAGGTTTAAATATCAAAAGTTTAAAAAATAACTATAGCTACAATAATTTCTTAATGGATACACAATATAAAAAGAGGTAGGGCTTCCCTGGTGGCGCAGTGGTTGAGAGTCCACCTGCCAGTGCAGGGGACACAGGTTCGTGCCCCGGTCCGGGAAGATCCCACATGCCGCGGAGCGGCTGGGCCCGTGAGCCATGGCCACTGAGCCTGCGCGTCCAGAGCCCTGCAACAGGAGAGGCCACAACAGTGAGGGGCCCGCATACCGCAAAAAAAAAAAAAAAAAAGAGGTAAATTGAGGCATCAAAAACAAAATATGGGTGGGTAATAAAAGGGTAGAGTTTTTGTATGTGATTGAAGTTAACTTGTTATTAACTTAAAAGAGACTGTCATGAGATGTCTTATGTAAGTCTCATGGTAACTACAAAGCAAAAACACACGAGTAGATACACAATAGTTAAGGAGAAGAGAATCAAAGAATACCACTGTAGAAAATCATTATCTCCCAAAGAAAGGCAGCAAAAGGGGAAGAAAGGAATAAGGGAACTATAAAACAGCCAGAAAACAGTTAATAAGATAGTATTAGTAAGTCTTTACCTATCAATAATTAACTGTAAATGGAATAGAGTGGCTGAATGGATTAAAAAACAAGATCCTACTATATGCTGCCTACAAGGGATTCACTTCAGCTTTAAGGATACACATCAATACACATAGAGTGAAAGTGAAGGGATGGAAAAAGGTATTCCGTGCAAATGGAAATCTAAAGACAGCAGGAATAGCTATCAGAGAATATCAGACAATACCAGACAAATAATATCAATATCAGACATAACAGACTTTAAGTCAAAAACAGTAACAAGAGACAGGGTCATTATACAATGACAAAGGGTCAATCCATCAACAGAATATAACAATTATAAATAAATATGCACCCAACATAAGAGCACATAAATATATTAAGCAAATACTAACAGATCTGAAGGGAGAAATAGACAATAGTACAATAATAGTAAAGGACTGCAATAATCCACTTTCAACAATGGATACACCAGCTAGACAGAAAATCAAAAGAAAAATATTGGACGTGCACTTCACTTTAAACCAAATAAACCAAATCAGCATATCCAGAACATTCCACCCAACAGCAGCAGAATATACATTCTTATCGAGTGCACATTCTCCTGGGTAGAGCATATGTTAAGTCACAAAACAAGCCTTAGAAGATGTAAGAAGACTGAAATCATACCAAATATCCTTCTTCTCCAAAATGGTATGAATCTAGAAATCAATAACAGGAGAAAAGCTGAAAACTTCACGAGTGTGTGGAAGTTAAACAATACACTCCTGAACAACCAATGAGTCAAAGAAGAAATCAAAAGGGAAATCAAATAAAATCTCAAAACTGATGAAAATGAAAATACATCTACCAAAATTTATGGGATGCAGCAAAAGCAGCTCTAAAAAGGAAGTTTATAGTGATAAATGCCTACATTAAGAAAAAAGAACTATCATAAATAAACAACCTCCCCTGACACCTTAAACAACTAGAAAAGCAAGGACAAACTAAGCCCAAAGTTAGCAGAAGGAAGGAAAGATCAAAGATTAGAGCATAAATAAATAAATAAAAATAAAAGAGATTAAAAAACAGTAGAAAAGATCAACAAAACCTAGAGCTGCTTTTATGAAAAGAGAAACAAAATTGACACACTTTTAGCTAGACTAACTAATAAAAAAAGAAGAAATATCAGAAATGAAAAAGGAGATATTACAAGTAATACCAAAGAAATGTAAAGGACCATAAGAGACTACTATAAACAATTATACACCAACAAATTGGACATCTTAGAAGAAATAGATGGAACATATAACTTAGAAACATATGATTTACCAAGACTGAATCATGAAGAAACAGAAGATTTGAACAGAACAATTACTAGTAAGAAGATTGAAACAGTAATCAAAAACCTTGCAATAAAGAGAAGCTCAGGGCCAGATGATTTTCCTGGTGAATTGTACATTTAGAGAAGAATTAACACCAGTCTTTCTCAAACTCTTCCAAAAATTGAAGAGATGGGAACACTCCCAAGCTCATTTTACGAGACCAGCATTACCTTGATACCAAAGCCAAATAAGGACACTACAGGAAAAGAAAATTATAGGCCAATACTCCTGATGTATAGATGCAAAATTTTTCAATGAAAGAGTAGAAAACCAAATTCAACAGCACATTAAAAGAATCATACGCCATGATCAAGTGGGATTGATCCCTGGGATTCAAAGATAGTTCAAAATATATGCAAATCAATAAATGTTATACACCACATTAATAAAATAAAAAATAAAAACCATACGATCATCTCAATAGATGCAAAAAATTTTGGCAAAATTCAACAAGACAAAAACTGTCAACAAATTGGGTATAGAAGATATATTCCTCAACATAATAAAGGCTATATATGACAAATTCAAGACTAACATCATACTCCATGGTGAAAAGTGAAAGCATTTCCTCTAAGATCAGAACAAGACAAAGATGCACACTGTCACCACTTTTATTCAACATAGTACTGGAAGTCTTAGCCAAAGAAATCAAGCAAGAAAAATAAATAAAATGCATCTTAGAAAGCAAGAAGTAAAATTGTCTATGTTTGCAGAAGACATGCTACTATATGTAGAAAATCCTGAAGATGCCACCAAAAAACTATTAGAACTAGTAAACGACTTCAATAAAGTTGCATGATACAAAATCAGTATATAAAATGCAGTTGCGTTTTTGTACACTAAGAATGTATATGCTCTTTGCTCACTGTAATCTATACCCAGCACCCAGAGTGATATTCACGAAATCTGTATCTGACTGCTCTGTTCAAAATCTCGTGGCTTCCTAAGAAGGTTATCTCAGATTAAAACCCAAAATCCATACAAAGACTTAAAAGGCTCATGTGATCAGGTCCCTTATTAATTGTCTGATGTCATCTCTTCTTTCTGCCTCTGCTCCAGCCTCACTGGCCTCCTTGCCATGTCCATTCTGGGGATGTTCCTCCTTTCAAGTCTTTGCTATCCTTGTTTCCTCTCCTGGAATGGTCCTTTGCTTAAAATCCCCACAACTTTTACCCTCACTCCTTCCAAGTCTTTGCCAAAAATATCATCTTGCTGCTGTGGCCTCCACTGTTTCTTGCCTTTCTTTTTCTTTCAGTTTTATTGACATATACTTGATATACAGTACTTCATGAGTTTAAGGTATACAGCATAATGGCTTGACTTACATGTATTGCAAAATGATTATGACAATAAATTTAGTTAACACCGCTGACTCTTGCCTTTAAAATTACTGAGCACTCCTGATTCTTCTCTGTCTGTTCTTTTTTTTCTGTGGCACTTTTCATATTTTATAGCAGGAACAGCCTTAAACCCTGGTCAACATTCAATTTAAAGCCATTTTTTTTATTGGCGTATAAAGGCTTTACAATGTTGTGTTGGTTTCTGCTGTACATTGAAGTGAATCAGCTATATGTATACATATATCCCCTCCCTCTTGGACCTCCCTCCCACCCCACCCCCATCCCACCCATCCCCTATCCCACCCATGTAGGTTGTCACAGAGCACCGAGCTGAGCTTCCTGTGCTTTATAGTGGTTCCCACTGGCTATCTATTTTACACATGGTAGTGTATATATGTCAGTCCTAATCTCCGATTCATCCCACCCTCCCCTTCCCCCCCACGTCCACATGTCCGTTCTCTATGTCTGCATCTCTATTCCTGCCCTGGAAGTAGGTTCATCTGTACCATTTTTCTAGATTCCACATATATGCATTAATATATGATATTTGTTTTTCTCTTTCTGGCTTACTTCACTCTGTATCTCCGAAAATGCAACAACTTGCTCACCCATAAGTAGTCTGGGGTAAACCCTAACTATGAATGGAGAACTTGACAAGATTTGGTATTTTCTACTTCAATCCTGGGTCACCAGTCATACCGGCTCTCTCTAGCAACATGACCCTTCTAAGCATGCTCACTTCCTCATCCTGGTCTCCCCCAGTCCTGACTGTCATATACATGGATGCTTCCCAATCTATGGAGGAGCTTATTTTGTCAGAGTAGAATCCCGGCACAGACAGTAATCCTGGAACTAATACAGGAAGATACTCCCATTCTGGGTGAGTTTAGGAGTAGATATTCTGCGTGAGTTTAGGAGTTCCTTGATTAAGGTCACCTTCAAAGCATGGAGGCTGTAGTGTAAAAGAGAATGGGGCATTCTATGATAAGGAGATACTTGATATGGTGATACTATGATGATGTGTTCTGACCCCACCAGCTCAAGATAACTAAGGACTCCCAGATACGCAAGTCTGCCCCACATACAGGTAAGGCTCAGGGCACCTTTGAACGCTACGACTTCTTCACCACCTGCAAATTAGGTAGCCAGATCTCTGCCTCCACAAGCTAGAATGCAAGAAAGCAAGAAAACTGCCCACCACAAAGAGTTCACTGGCAAAAGAGCATTGTAGCATCCAGTCAGGTTTGCAGCTGACCAAGACACTCTGGTATGGCTGGGAGAGATTCTCATGTAAAATACTCCAAAGTCACTTGGAATCAGCCCCATGGAGTACAATTTCTTGCTGGGGCATGTCCTTTCAGAGAAGATTGTTGTATTCTCATGTTCAAATACTACAGCTTTTCCCTAGTTGCACTGACTTACCCATCTGGGATTCCCCCTTCCTCTAGGCTCTGTGTCCTCCTTGGTTTTGCTCCTGAAACTGGCTTTTGAGTCAAATCCCCAGCTTCCCTTTCTCAGGAATGCAAGGAATTCGGACAAGTGGGAGGGATGAGAGGCTGCGGTCACCAAGTTCCTGAGAATCAGAAGGAGAAGATGACGAAAACAGGGAAATGACAGATATAACATGTTAGCATATTAACACATGATAGTTTTGGCCAAGATTGGACCTGCTAGTAGGACATGTTTTGTGCCTGAAGTTATCCCACAGTAAATAATAGTTTGCTCTCTTTGCGGCATCTGAGGCCACTGTTCTCATGATTTTTAACTTTATAAGTTTCATAGAATGTTTCTCCAAATGAAAGTACCCCAGTTCTGTCTGATTTGTGCACACAGGGTGTAGCTGTTCCTGCCATCTCTCAGAAGTCCCTGGCAAGCCCAAAGTTTTAACACCAACTTCAAAGTGTCCTTATAACTTATCTTCTGACCCCATTGCCTGAGGGTGCCCCCCCTTAACTTGATACCATCAAGTACTTGTAGGATAAAGTTGTGAAGCAAACAAGCCTTAATCAAAGCATTGCAAGTCTCTTCTTGATAATCACCTTTTGTTCTAGAGTAACTATATTTAGTGTAAAAAATGTTTTTGCCTTTCTTCTGATGGCCTACATGTTTAACCAATTGATTATACTTTGCATGAAAATCAAAGTGTTCTCTTCCCAGTTTACTTTTGCTGTCAGTGCAATGCAGTATCTATTTCCCTGAATTAGGCTGCATTTCATTCATCTTTTAAACATGAAATTGTAATGGTTCAAGGTTAATGATCTTTAAAGAAGATGTGTTGCTTACATTGTAACTACCTTATTTCAAAAGTATTCCAGAAAATAATGATTATTTCTAGTAGTATAAAAATGTGACTGATGTTTAAATCTTGGTAAAGTTGACTGAACTTTGCTTAGATTCATTCAACAAACTAATTATTGTGTACCTTTATAAAAGAAGTGTTTGGGGTATTTTAGAATTAAATTAGTAAATTACAGATTAGTTTCTTTTAACGCAAGGGAATATGGTATCCATTAGAGAGGCAGATAGGTATAAAGTACCAGGGAAGTTCAGGGGAGGGAGAGATTATTGCTGGCTCGGGTACTAACCCACTCTCTTGATCAACTATACCTAGCTCAACTATATCTAGATCATCTCATTCATTAATTCTTTCTTCATTTATTCAAACATATATTCAAACCTACAATGCGCCAGACATTGTGCTAGATATTGAGAATGCAAAATGAATATAGCACCATTGCTTCCTTTACAGTGTCCAGTCTGATGGATCAGATAGTCACGGAAACAAATCATTATGACACAGGGTTGTAAGCGCTATGCCAAAAGCATGAGCGAAACCCTGGGAGACAAAGGAGAGGATGATAGCTCCACGCCCAGTGCGTTTGGGAAATCTTAAGAAAGAAATTATCATTTGCACTGAGCCTGGACAACTTGAAGGTCAAATAATATGTAGTTGGTCAGGGGGACAGGAGAAGAAAAAAATTCAACAAAAGGAATTACAAGAGCAAAGTCACTCTTATAAGCTATCTATTTGCATTTCAAAAGCCAGACCTGTTGTCTTCAAATATGTCTCTAAAATAATTTAAATGTCTCATTTATTTTTTAACAGAGCCCTTGAACTAACTCTAAACTCAGAAAAGGATTTACCTGGTCGCAAACAATCAAGAAAACAGTCAAATTTGTTAAAAGAAAAAGTTTGACTGACACTTCTCTATTTACAACTGACCATAGTATGTTTAAAGGACAAAACAGCCTATATTTTATTGCTATTGATTTGTATGTCTATTGATTCTTATTTTAAACTTTAACAGTTCTAAGAAGTAGGAAAGTAGAGAATAAGTGAGATCTCCTGAATCAAAATTATGATGGTAAATACATTCTTGTTTCCTCCACCCCCTAGATTTAGTGGCCTTTACGCCCCACCAGTTTCTACTCAGTGCTTGCACATATGTGGGATGTACAAACAGTTCCGTGGTCATACTGTACACGGCACAGCTGCCACCAGACCATGTGGATCCCCCAATTCTGACCGTCCTGGATTCTAGAACTATATCCGTACAGTAAGTAGAAATGTTGTCACTGTCACACACTGGTTCATGCAAGAATCCCAGTGAGTTCAATCAAGGGAAGGGTTTGTGACATAAAATTAATTTCATTGTGATTAAATGCATAGAGGTGATTAGTTCAGTGGTTCTGGGAACCTTTGATTATCCCTTGCCAACTTAATTTCCATTTTGTCTTTATGCAATCAGGCTGAGCTACACACGTATGCAGATTCTGTGCAAACTTCAATAAGGGAAAAACTGACCACTTACTTACCTTGGGCTTTTTATATGTGAGGCATTATTTGCAATGATTTGGAATTAGAGAGCATAATTATATTTCTTCTTCTTTTTTTTTTTTTTGCGGTACGGCGGGCCTCTCACTGTTGTGGCCTCTCCCGTTGCGGAGCACAGGCTCCGGACGCGCAGGCTCAGCAGCCATGGCTCACGGGGCCCAGCCGCTCCACGGCATGTGGGATCTTCCCGGACCGGGGCACGAACCCGTGTCCCCCGCATCGGCAGGCGGACTCTCAACCACTGCGCCACCAGGGAAGCCCATATTTCTTGGTTTTGATTACAAACTAAGACTATCTTGTTCCCCAGCACTTGAAGTCAGAAAGAAGCTTTCACGTATTGGCACGTTCAGATTATTTTTGATATTACTGATCCATTTCCTAATACATGAGGTACAAGGTATATTGCAGTACTGAATTAAAACTCAGTAGACCTCTCTTCCCACTAGCTAATACTTGTTTACTTTCATCGCTCTTCGTCTCTGTTTTCTCATCGGTAAAAGAGTTTGAACTGAAGAGATTATGATATTCATTTAAGCTGAAAAACACTGTGCTTTATATCCCATTGTTCCAGGTCTATACTCTTCCATTGGCTTTCAGAGCATCCCAAGCTGAGCCCACTTTATTTACCTTAAAAGATTTCCCACTATGATAATTATTTCTCAATTTACCAATTTCTGTCTGTTCCACGACTTGTCCTACTCATTCCCACTGACACTTTGTAACCCTCATCTGGAATATTTTTCCTTCTGCCTACCAATTCCCATCCATCTATCAAGTATACAATTGTATGTATCCAGGCAGTGTGTCACCTCATTCAAGAAGTCTTATTTGAGTACTTCAGCCTTTCCAATCTCAGCTTTTCTTCTATAGTTGCATATTACCTCTATGTTAGATTGCTGCATTTCTCAAGACAATTATGGCTCGAAAATTATGCAATTATCTCTCCCTCTCATTTCTCAGAAGTTCTCAGTACTTTTCCCAATTTTTGTTCTGTGGCTTAAGCTCAAAATCAAGTACTCACTCATACATTTTTGTATTATTAGCTAATTAAAAATATAAAAAACTAGAGAGCAGGTACTGTGTCATATTTTTATACCATTCAGAATAGACATTTAATGACTACTTGGGTTTTTTAAGTGAATCACTTTTGAGCTCTCAGTGTGCTTCTTTACAGTGGCATAAATCCAAGTTCATATGTGTCCTTTAAAAATCCCGTACATTTCAGATTGGACTTGAAGGTATGATGATAATTATGCTATATTTTTTCATTCCCAGGTGGAAACAACCAAGAAAAGTAAACGGAATTCTGGAGCGCTATATACTATATATTTCAAATCACACACATGATTTTACAATTTGGGATGTCATCTATAATAGTACAGAACTTTTTCAGGATCATGTGCTACAGTACCTTTTCCCTGGTAATAAATACTCCATCAAGCTGGGAGTAAGTTCACTTTACTTTTATCAGTTTCTCTGTCCCCATCATTCCCCTTGCTGCTTCCCTTTCTTTTGTCTCATCTTCTCTCCATGCCTCACTTAAAAAAAAAAAATTCTCTTGTATTGCTATTTACACTGAAATCTCACTTCAAATACAAAGTGAAAATTCTGCTGATCTGATACCTACATATTTATTTTATATTATGCAAAACAATAGAATAACCATCTGAATCAGTAGGTTTTTCCAAATCTAATTTGGGATTATCAGAAATTATTTCTTTTTTATTGTTTGTAGAATGTCATAATTGTTGAGGGCTTTTTAGAAAATGCTTGGATTAATAAAGTTATTTCCCCATGGGGCTTGTACTCGTTTGAAAAGCAATGTGCAGTATGAAAATATAGGTCTTATATTTTTAAATGAAGGTTTAAATGACCCCCAAATATTCTTGATTATTATTATATTCTGGTTTACATTACACTTCTGTCTCAAAAGAACAGTCACTTAATAAAACCCTAGAATCAACACAGTTTAGACAGGCGATAGCATTTTTTAATGCAAAACAGCACGTTTACACAAAGGTCTTTTAAAAGACCTTGATATTACTGTGGAATTTATACTCAGTAGTTCCTTTTTTTTTTTTGATGAAATATAATCTTTTTTAAGTTTAATAGCACATCTGAAAATAACTGAATATAAACATGAGATTGTCCCTATTTGTTTTAAACACACTCTTCATTTTATAGTAATACCTATATAAGGATATTTGCTTTGATAAATGCCATAGAAAATATTCTGCTCTTGATTATGAATAAATTTACATTTATGTAGACACTGTGTATGCATTCATTTCACTTAACATGCTCTTGAATGCTCTAAATATTATACCACAAGAAAATAAACTACATTCAACTGTTGCTGTCTGACCTGACACCATCAAACAAGGGCAATCAGACAATGTTAAAAATCGTGTTCAGAACTGGCTTCATGTGCCTAGGTGTTCAGCACGCAGATGGGTTTCTGAATCAGCGATTGGATTACTTAGCTTTATTACCCAAGATATAAGAAGTGTATGAACTTGCTTTTCAAAAGCTAATACAGAAATCCACACTATTTTCAAAACAGTGGTGATATCAAAATAAGAAAAGTCCCTATGGTTTAGAAGCAACTAAAATTAAACAGGAATTGTGTCACTCTTGGTTTTGATTAGAAGGAAGCAAAGGATAGGAGGCAAATTTCTACTTCCAAGGCGATTTCTAGGATATTCTGCGCAGTCAATGAAAATCCACCTGAATCTCCTATGTTTTATAAATCTGTAATACCTTGAAAAATAAATACCACTAGATTGGGAGTCTGCTCTCTTGAGTTTTAATTCAGATTTTGCCACTAACTGAATGACCTAAGACAAATTCACTTAATTGCACTGAGTCTTAGGTTCTTCAAGCCTAAAAGTAAGACTTTGAAGTAAATGATTTTTAATGTCTCTTTGAGCCCTAAAATTCTATGATGCTAAAAAGGTGACCCCAAATAATATTTTGTGAAGTCAAAGGAGACCTGTCAGCCACTGAATGATGTTGGTGCAAGATGTCATAAAGACGTGGAAGTCTTTGTCCCAACTCTTGTTAGGGAAGTAAGTTTGCTCATATTATTTTTGATTTCACTGTATTTGTTAGGGCAGAAAATACACTGATACATCTTCAGGAAGTATTCAACTGAAAGGTTTTTTACTTTAACTCTGTTAACCCATAAATTTAATGAACCAGAACATTTTAGGTTCATCTTGGTTAATTGAGGAACTCGTGTATATTTACAGTTTCAGCATAATAACTGGCTTTCAAGGTCATGAGATTAATAGGTGGAGATCAGGTTCTCAGCCAAGTGGAGTTGCCTCTTAGCATGCTAAGTGCTAAGGAACAAAACATACAGATAACAAAGCATTTAGGCAGGCATTAGAGAAAAATACATGGGCATTCCATATGATTTACTCCAGACTGGAGCAGGTATGTTACTTCATGTGGTTTCGTGTAATTTCCCCTGTTGCCTGCATTAGAAACTCCTAAAGGGTAGAGACTGCATATATCGGCGGAGTTAAACAAGGTGTCTGGAAACTGGAAGCTCACAAACAGTTCTTGAAAGAATGAGTGAATGAGTGAACACTGAGTACATTTATTTCATAAAGAATCTGAGACTTCCGATGTGAATCAAATAACTTGCTGTAAAATGTCAGAGTTAGGGACTGTGTGGTTCAAAATACAAGCTCTTTGTCCTAGAAGAAACAGTATAATATTTTGTTCCACTCAACAAATGGTATTGCAAAGTGTGGTAGCTCCTGGTTAAGATAATAAGCCAGCAATTAAATAAGGAAGCTTGTAAGACAGGTATCGAGATATGTATGGTTTGATAATATTCATATTACTTTGATAGTTTGATAAATTCATATTAAAAATAGTCACATTTGCCTCTTGATGAATGTTAAGTATATTTCCTGGAAAGGTTCTTGGAACTGGTGAGCTTTAAATTTTCTAAAGATCATTTCTAGATAACATGGCCTTGTTCTTTTTCTTCATACTTTAAAGATATGCTGCGTTCTTAACATCGTCAGATGCTACTTATCTGAAAACAACCTCTTAGAAAAGAGAATGCTAGTTTTAGATGTTCTTAATAGTCATGATTTCAAAAATAATTGATACGCTTTTATTAGTTATGCATTTTACTGTACCAAAATTGAATCTCCTATTTGGACTGGTTACTCATCACTTCAGGGTGGTAGTATGACTTCTCAGTTTAAAACAGTATATTTGTAATTGATAAAAGCTATACCCAGAAGCAACTTTAAGAACATTTATTACGTTATTGAAGGAACTAAGATACTCACCCCACTCACCTAGCGCCTCTAAATGCATACAGAAAGAACGTGGGAAAAAAAGAACAAAATAAAATATCTTGCAGGTAATTCTGTTGTTTCAGCAACCCCTTTGTAAATTCGGGTTCATTTCCAAGAAAAATTCTCTCATAAACTCCTTGGACCCTTAAGAGGCTTTTTATCAAGTTGCTAGTTTATGGGTCTTCCATGACACAGCCCAACAAACAGTCCTTCCAAACCAGAGGATGTCTTTATTTATTCCAGAATTCCCCATCCCATAAAATTCTCAAAACGAAGTAAATTTTAATTCATGCTCTGTTTTAAAAAAATACATAGTGAAATGTCACATAGTACCTATAGTATTTCTCTGGGAGAGATGGCGGGGGGAATTCTTAGGCCACAAATAAGAAAAACAGTAGTGACAAAGAGACTATCAGAATTACATCCCAGTGTGGTTTGAGTTTCAGCATAACATGCCACAACATTTTTCCCCTCCTAAGGAAAAAGTCTATGAAATGCCAGTGGATGGATTTATCTGTCTCTAAGGACTGGAAAGTATGCTCCTTTGAGCATTTTCCTTCGATAATTCAGCTGTCTCATACAGCCTCTTTTCCTGCCATGTTTTCTGGTGGACTTTTAGCACGTTGGAAATTTTTTTTTTTTTTAATTCTTCTGTTTTAACGTTCAGGTAGTTATTTCCTGGGCTAATAGCAACATGTCCTAGGGCTTCGAATCAGGAGCTCAATTGATTTCTCCTTATTTGCCAAGATTCTGTTCTCAGGAGGAGTATGGTTTATCTCTTACAGAGATATGCACATGCCACAGCTGAGCATTAGAGGAAACCCGCAGAGGTTAATTAGGTCCCCAATCTTAATGCAGTTTCATGCCCAGGCCACAGTTTAGCCCATCTGAAACTTGCTTACGCTGAGAAATTATCCTGAAGACATGGGTTACTGTCGTCTTCTTACAATAAGAGGTAAAATTGATCTCCGAGTCTACTGACCATTTATTGTTACTTACACTTAGAGCAAAGAATTTTGCAGCAACTTTACAAGTAGTATACTTCAGTATAAGAAAATACCTTTAAAATCAGTCAGCTTTCTTCTATCTTTAGGAAAAAGAATACTAACTGCTTTAAGTATCAAAAGGTCATTCCTTCAGTATCAAACTGGAAAGCTTGGTACAGACCCGAACAAATAGAGAGGGCTTTCGGTGTTTTACTATTAGTCATATCTACCTTCCATGAAAATGAACTGAATAACTGCCTGCCTTTTATATTGTCCTAGGATTTCGCTTCATTTTCTTAATGCTCGTGGTAAAATTTAGTGCTTTTTGAAAGATCTTTACATCTTATTATGTAAATTACAGTTGTAACTTAAAGAGGTACTGAACAGAGCTTTAGCGTAGTTTTCAAATAGCTGCGTTATATAAAGACGTAACTGCTGATATTTACTAGCAGACATAGGCTGGAAGAACTGTGTGCATGTCTCAATTTCCTGGAGAAGTGCTTATCTAATATGTTAGGTAGGGGTGATATTTTCCTCATATACTGAAACATTTATTTGGAATTGTTGGCAGTTTATAATGAAAATGTACACAGAAGTTTCTGAATATCCCTAATATCCATGAATCCATTTCTGGAACTAGTAGTACCTCCCTCCTTTGGGAATTTGGGGGTTCTGTGAGCATTTTAAGTTTGTTGGCCACGTATTGAAGCTCAGTTCCCCCGGCACGTGAGTAAATGACTTGACCCTTAAAGCCAATAAACATTCACTCAACAACTGCTTTGTTGTCAATTTATGAGAAATGTTGTTTTATTCCATTTCACATTGTGTTCTACTTTAAACGTATTGCTCACGCTACAGTAAGTAGAAAGGGATTATACTTTCTTTGCTCTTTTTTCTTCCTAGAAATCATTTGTTTTGTCCTGAAGTAGTCTTCAATCTCTAGTACTTTTCTCATATGGTGTACATAGTTGTCTGTGTGTGTGTGTGTGTGTGTGTGTGTGTGTGCGCGTGTGTTTAATTCATTCTAAGAACCTTTGTGTGAGGATAATTTCATCGTGGCTATTCACACAGTCAATATATGCCCCATCTCTAGGCTCTAACTTAGGATGTATTCATAATCCATACATTCTTTCATTCTGGGTTATTGCTTGATTGTTGGAGCTGGATGTCTCGTGTCCTAAAAAGCAAACAAATTAAATGTCAAACCTCAGCAATGAAACAAATTTATTTGGGGGATGGGAGGTTAAAAAAGAGAGCATTATTTTAAAGGATCTGGAACTCTTTATGGTGAACTCTCTTTCTTCAATGCTCATCTAAACTTTGGGACCCCAAAGTGAAATGTGCTCTTTTTGTCTCTCTGTCCAGGCTTGCACCGGGGGTGGATGCACAGTGAGTAAGGCCAGCCAGGCCCTGACTGAGGAGAGGGCCCCCGAAGGCGTGCCAGCCCCCAAAGTGCACCCGGATTCACCTCACTCCTTTAACATCTCCTGGACTGAGCCTGAATATCCAAATGGTAAGTGAACTCTTTTAGCCTCAAGTTAAAAAGATGATTAGCAAAGGTAAATTAATATTCTAAATGGCAGCTTATATGTGGTGCTTAATTTTTAATGATCATTTTAGCACATAAAATACCTGAGATAGTATCATTGTCTGTAGTTTAGGAGATTGTGGTTTTTAGGTTAACATACAATTTTGGTGGCTCAAAAGTGCTCCCTTTTGATAGTTCTTATGTACTGCATCTTATGGTTTAATATGTTCTGGGAGAGGTGAAGAGAACAAACCAGGATTCCCAAAGAATGGCCTTGTGAGAGTGACATTATATTTTCAATGACTTTTTGTTTTTGACTGTTATTCATTCTTTCTTAGAGAAGTAGGAGATAGAAAGTTCGTGCACATACTGTATTTCAAACTGCTTTTGCTTTAATAAGTTTATCTTAAAAGGGACCATTTGGAACTCTGTATTTTTAATATGTTATTTATAAATAGTTCAGCATGCATACATTAAATATATATTCATTTATTCTTGTTTAACTTGAAATGGACTGTATATATTTCTAAGTGATATGTGTATATATCACATATATATGTGTATATATACACACATATATATATATATATATATATATGTCTTTGAATAGTTTAGAGAGTTAGGTTAGCCAGTTAAAGTTTGCTAAAATAAAACCTTATAAAGAATTTGTAGTAACTTGGGACAGAAATTGCTTTATTCATTTACTGGAAATATCTTTAAGTTCCATATAACATAGTGTCATTTTGCCACACTGGTCAAGCTTACATCACATCAAATTTTGTTCCTCTTTAAGACAAATATCAAGAAGACTTTTAATATCATAGAAACTGTTTTAGGAAACTCATTACTGAAAACTGAAATGGCCTCTTTTAGCATAGCCAGAAAGAGTGAAAGAAGAAGAATTACAATTTTATTAGTTTGTCTTATGTTTACTATGATATTAATTACTCCAGTCATCTCATTTTAATTAAACTTTTGGCAAATGCATGAGATATATTTGAGGTAAGGGAGAGAGATCTAATAATTACAGTGAGTGATTATCTCTGCTATTGAAGTTATCCCTGAACTATTACAAATTTCCTAGTAAAAAGTAAATGGATAGCTATTTGATACTTAAACAGTCAACAATCTTGTCATACTTTGTGCTCCACAAAGAAACCTAGTCTGTAGGTGGCAATGAAAATGCGAATGATTTATTCCAGTCGGATTGCTCTTAACTGCTGTTACATGATTTGTTTAGTAGACATTTCCCTTCATCCTAATCACTAGTTGTGACTATAACTGCCCCCAGAATCCTAGGTGGACTAAAGAAATACTTTCGACATTTCAAAGAATCTTTGTGCATTATGTGTTATATATTTACAAGCAGTTTTAAAATATATTCATTGAACCATAAGAATTTGGGAGATTTAGAAGATTGGTGTTAACACGTTCATTTATTCTAAAGTCTTGTGTTTAATCACATCAGAGTTTTCAGAATTTTTACTATGGGGCAATGGTTAGACATTTTTTAAGTAATAGTTTCATTAAAAAGAAAAAAATTTCTTCTCTTCATTACTTCTCTCTCCACTTTCCTCAGATATTCCAGTGTTCAGTTTCTATCCTCCATTGCCTAGAGGAGGATCTGATCGTTGGCTGTTTATCTTGTCACTTCATCTGTTTTCAAAGCTCCCACACTTCCCTCTAAAAACCCAAAGAATAAAGTCCAGATTCTTTAGTCAGGCATTCACATCAGCCCCAACTTGTGACTCGATCTGCATTGGCATAGCCTTGAAACACACTTTCCTTTTTAGCCTCCTGGTTGAAAAACATGGGTATGGAGTCAAATAGTCCTAGAGTCAAATCTTATCTCTGATTTTACTCTGGAAAATTTACTAAATGCCATGAACCCCAGTTTCCTTGGATTATAAAATTGGAGTTAACGATCCCTACCATCTCTCCAAATCTAACTCATTCCTCAGGACTAAATGTTAAGCCTCTTATTTTATGAAATCATTTCACTCTTTCTTGAGTGTAAGTCAAGCTTCCTCTCTTCTCTTGACCATGTATTCTCTTCCTATGCCATCATCATGACACGTACTTTATTCATCCTTGGCCCAAATTTATTTGGGCACATGTCAAACATGCCCACCAGATGATAAGGACCATAAATCATTTATTTCTCTTTTCCTTCATGGAGCCTAACACAGTGGAGTAGTTTCTGCTGATACCTAATAATACTTAATTTATTTAGTTGTGTCTTGTGAAAATTTCATTCAATCATTAGCGTATATATTGTAGAGTCCTGACTCTTTAATGATACCAACAGAGAGCATAGAAGTAGTTACAGGCCAGATCCTGGGATATGTTTGTTTGACATGTATTTGTTTCTGAAATATATTTGTTCAGCTGTGTGGGGTCTGGGACTAGGTGGGTTTTTTTTTGGAGTTTGGATTTTGCATTTGACTTAAGAATTTTTAATTTTCTCTTCTTGAGTATGCCTAGTTCGAATTTAATGGAACTAGGCCCATATTACAGCACAGCTGCACTGTGGTTGCTTTCTAATTTCTGAATATGCTGTGGAAGGGTAATACAATTGGAAAATAAGATAGGCTTCAGCCTTATGTTACTACAGATACCCTTTCAAATGATTTTAAATTGTGCTGCTCAAACATATCTGATTATTAGAACCATCTTGGGGGCACTGATTAAAGGAGTAGATTCTAGTGCTCCAACCAAAGACCTGAATAATCATAATATCCCGTTGACTTGGTTACCATCAAAATGCTGAGGAGTATTGGGGGATTTACCTGGCGATCCAGTGGTTAAGACTCCACGCTTCCACTACAGGGGGCACGGGTTCGATCCCTGGTCAGGGAACTAAGATCCTGCATGCCGGGTGGCGAGGCCAAAAAATAAATAAATTTTTAAAATACTGAAAGAATATTAAATACACCCTCTGGGTGAGTCGTCCCTCCTTAGCATCCCTTCAGGAGTTCCCCACACGGATCTCTATTATATTTTAAACTCAACATATCCAAGTTGTTTCTCCTGATCCTCTCTTCCCCTCTACCGGCCCTTTCTCCTGTGTTTCCCCTCTCCCTGATTAGCACCACCCAGTAGTACCACCAGAAACCTGGGAGGCACTTTTTTTTTTTTTTTTGGTACGCAGGCCTCTCACCGTTGTGGCCTCTCCCCTTGCGGAGCACAGGCTCCGGACGCGCAGGCTCAGCGGCCATGGCTCACAGGCCCAGCCGCTCCGCGGCATGTGGGATCTTCCCGGACCGGGGCACGAACCCGTGTCCCCTACATCGGCAGGCGGACTCTCAACCACTGCTCCTCCACCAGGGAAGCCCTGGGAGGCACTCTTGAGTTCAGTTCTTACTCACCCCTGATTTTTCGTTAACTGTACTCCTCTAATGAAGGCCCGTAGTATTTCTTACCCAGATAACTTCAAGAGCCTCCTTATGCCCTACAAAAATGGAATGTATTCATTCAAAATATACTTTTGATGACCCACTGGGTGCCATCATTCTGATGATACCAAGTTGAATTTGCCCAATCCTTGATCTTAAGAGGACCAGAGAGTTCCTTAGGAGAAACGTCCATGTAAACAAATAATAATGAGGTAGGGATGTGTACAAGGTGCCAAGTGTATGGAGAAGAAGCAACCTGAGGACGTGGGAATGTCTTCCCTCTGGGTCTTTATTAAGATGTAGCAGGTCCAGAGGTATTTACACATTTAGACTGTCGTATTCTGTAAGGGGTACTGATTGTCTGGTTTTGTACACTCTAGGCTCCAAAATCTTGACTCTTAGTCAGCTATATACATAAAGGATTATTTCATTAGGACCTTATAAACATGAAAAAAATGTTGAGAAACAGTAAACCCACTTTCTATGAGAAGTATTTCCAAATGCATACCTATATATGACAAAATATGAAAGGTATAAAAGGTTCATATATAAATATCCACTTGTTGCCTATCAAGCAATTGGTAACCTGTAGCCAGCATGGCATAGGAAACAGGCTCTCTGCTTTATAACTGATTCGGATTTAAACTATCAGCTCCTACTCATTAAACTTGGGATAATCTTTTTTGTTTAATTTTTTTTTTAATTTATTTTTTTAATTTATTTTTGGCTGCGTTGGGTCTTCGTTGCTGCGTGCGGGCTTTCTCTAGTTGTGGCGAGCGGGGGCTGCTCTTCGTTGCGATGTGCAGGCTTCTCATTGCGGTGGCTTCTCTTGTTGCAGGGAGTCTGGGGATACTCTTTACCCAGGCGCTAGGAGCTTGGCCTCTTGGTTTCCGATTCCCCTCTTTCCTTTGTTCCCCAACCTGCTCCTGCCCCACAGCTTGTGCTGGGTAGCTTGTTCTTTGCTTCAGGACATGCTTCACATGCTCAGAGAATTTCTCCTGTTCTAGCATCTTTTGTTCAATGCTGTACCAGCAGCTCTAGTGCCTGACACATAATCGGCGCTCAATCAAAAAATATGTTGATTATCACTGTCAAAAAAAAAAATCACACAGAAAATAACAAGTGCTGGAGAGGACATAGAGAAACTAGAATCCCTGTGCGTCGTTGGTGGGAATGCAAAATGGTGCAGCTATTACGGGAAACAGTATGGAAAAATCTTCAAAACATTAAAAATAGAATAACTATATGATCCAGCAATCCCACTTCTGGGTATTTACCCAGAAGAACTGAAAAAAGGATCTTGAAGAGATATTTGTGCACCCATGTTCATTGCAGAGTTATTCACAGTAATCAAGAGAGGGAAGCAACCCAAATGTCCATGGGTAAATGAATGGATAAACAAAACGTTGTATATGTATACAGTGGACTATTATTCCACCTTAAAAAAAAGAAGGAAACTGTCACATGTTACAGCATGGGTGAACCTTGAGAACATTATATGAGTAAAATAAACCAGTCACAAAAAGACAGATATGACATAATTCCATGTATACGTGGTATCTAAAGTAGTCAAACACAGGGACACAGAATGTGGTTACCAGGGGCTAGGGGTTGGGGGTAAGGGGAGGGGAGAGTTTCTGTTCAGTGGATATAAAGTTTCAGTTTTGCAAGGTGAGAAAGTTCTAGAGATCTTGCCCAACAATGTGCCTATAGTTAACACTACTATACTGAATATTTAAAATGGTTAAAATGGTAAGTTTCATGTTATGTGTTTTTCGCCACAATGAAAAACAAAAAGAGATGTAGGGAGGATGTAATAGAATGCAGTAAACTTTAAAACCAGAAAAAAATCAAGATTAAGGACTGTGTTAGGTTAAAACAAACAAAAATTTAAATTAGTAATCACAAAAAGATATATGCATAAAATATACATCTGTTAAAAAAGCGTGAGTTCATCTCTTTTTGTGCAACTTCCTTTTCTCACTTAACAATATGGTGGAAACATCTTTCCATGGCAGTTAAGTGTAGCTCAACTTCATTCTTTGGAAAGGCAGTGTAAACCCCCACTGAGTGAAACCACGGCTTATGTGACCCATCTTTTATTGATGGACACTTAAGTTTCCATGATTTTGCTATTCTAAAGAATGCTGCTTGCTATGCATTGCCTTAGTCTGCCAAGTACTGGGTCATTATCACTTGATTAACACCTAAGGCTTTGCTTCCTTCAAATATGCCCTGCTTAATCCTGGTGACTTGCTTCACACACCTGCAAAAATGGTGGTGTGACGCTCCACCTTTGTTTCTCTACTCAAGAGTCCTTCGCATCCACATTCCCTCTGGCAAAGGTGTTCTTTGCAGGCTGCAATTTCAGGCAGGATTTTAAAACCTCCGAAAAGAGCTACTTTTTAGGTCCAAGGTGGATAAGAACCCTTTATTCTGTAGGACCTTGGCTCTTCCTTTGTCATACCATTAGCCAGCAATGAGAAGCAGCACAAAGGATTACTGTCTAAGAAATGTGTGACCTGTATTGTGTAGATTACAATTGCATAATTAGAATTACGCTTTTGAGAGCTTCCAAATTCTCACGAGCTTTATCTCCTTTCAGAAGCTTTGGCCTTAGAAGCTGGAAATATGATTATTCCTCCCACTCGAGGTCTACTTTGCTAAAATCAGCATAGATATCCGACTCCACCAAACTTATTCCTCCTTGTCTAGCATAATATTTAGTAACGTTTTAAACTAATTAGAATATATATATATATATTTAAAATACTAACTAAAACTATAAAATATGAAATTCTTATCCTTTATTAATACTTAGAATTTCTTGTAACTCTCCACTATCCTTACCTAAGTAAATTTACCTAAAATAGTTTCCCTGTTAGACTGTGACCCACATGAGGGCAGGGATTCTATATGCATTGTTTGCTGTTCTAGTCCCAGCATTTGGCAGGGTGCCAGTCATGGAGAAGATGAGTATTAAACAGCTGTTGGATGAATTAGTGTTTACTGATGCCGGGGACAATAATAAAATGGTAATTGTGTTGATGTGAGAAGCATAAGCATATGCAATCATACAGTACACATAAATGCACATTTAGAGCATGTCATAATTATGTAATACAGGTGGGATGATTTCAAAGGCAGTGGAAAGGCATCTCCATCTTGGCTTACTGAAGGCTCAAAGTACATACTTAGAGACTCAGTCATTTGGCAGACAGTTTCCTCAGCCTGGTAATTTGTAGACGTTCTAAAGAGAGACAGCATGCCAAGCTGGATCTGCTTTGCGTGCCTCAGTGTGAAAGGCTATCTTGTTATAGCCGTCAGGATTTGCTAATGTCAAGATGGGCATGAGAGCTGGGCACCCGTTAGACAAGGGTCCCAGGGTCTCCTTGAGAAAGGAGAGAATACTTGAGGAGGCTATGGAAACATTTTCCTAATTTAGCCTTTTGTATTGACCCAGGGTTGTGAGAATTCATACATGGATATGTACCAAGGAAGTGACAATAATTTCAGTAAGAATAGGAAAATTTTAGGAAGTTGATTATTTTTGCAGACTTACACATAGTACCATGAAGACAACAGAACATTATTGAAAGAAAGTTCAATTTTTTGAGCGTATATATTATTTCAGAAATGGGTGATAAGCACAGTAATTAACTGTAGACATTTATACACACTCTGTATATACTGTCCTTCACATTAAGAAAGGATATAGAGAAATTTTTAGAATGTATGTACATGAAGGTGTATGTGTAAATACTAATTAAGTGCTCTACCCATGCAGAGAAAGAAATATTTGATTTTCTGCTAATACTAATAATAGTAGTAATAGTAACAGCTACAATTTATAACTGTGTGCCAGGAGCTTTCAATCTCATAACTAACCCAGGAAATAGGTACTGTTATTCCAACATTCAGATGTGGAAACTCAAATTTATAAGTATTAAGCAACTTAGTTACTCTAGGCAAGACAGCTAGTTAAGTAGGAACGTAATACAAAACAAGGTGTGAATGACTCAAAATGCATGATTTTATTCACTGCAATCCTCACCTCTACTTTGTGCAGAAATGCTCGTAATGTAGGATTCCATGTAGCCATGTGAAAAAAATATTTTTTTCAGATACTTTTACGGGTTCAGTGTCTCATTCTCAGTGCCAAGATTCAACACTTCTAAGATCTCTGTCCTGATTTTTCTCTGGTTTTAAAGGAATAACTATTTTTTTTAACTTTTTATTTTGAACTAACTTTCTTTTTAAACAGTCAAAATGTGAATCTCTTTTCTTTCCTGGAAATACTCAGATTTCCTAGAAGAAACAGATTATAGAATTCGGTGAATCACTTAGGAAAATGGCTTGACAGTTTGAAGCAAACCTTGTGTAACTTTTATGAAACACCTCCCGTCCGTTTGTCAGGTAGAATTTCCCAAGCACGTTCTTTTTTAGATTCCGTTGATTCCGTTTTTAGGCAATCATAACAGTAATAAGGCATTCTTCCACGTTGTGAAAGCTGTTCTCTCTTTTCCTTTTTAATTGAAGGATCAAGTATTCACACAGGGAGATATCTGCCACATTCAATCATCATCCAGACCTTGGGGGGAAACCTCGGTTGACATTCACATTGCCACACTGGACTGGAAAAAACAAACAAATATGTTTGGAGCATCTATATTCACTATGCGTGTTATTTTTATGACACACCAAAGCATTGTTGTTTAATTCTTACAGTAAACAGAATTCTTCAATGTACATAGAGATACCTTGTATTAAATGTACATTGTATTGTACTTGTATTGAATTTCCTTGGTTATATATGACAATCTATTGGGCACCTTAGGACATACAATTTGACATAACCTGATGAAGAGGCACAAAGATGTATATCCCAGTGGATGTGCTTTATGGACAATTACGATTCAGCTTCCCTGTGAAAATTAAACACCTTAAAAATTCTACCATTATGGAAGGAGAAAGGTGATAAACTTCAAACCGCTTATGATAGAGAGCCAGTGGGAATTAAGTATCCACTTTGTGGATTATCCACTGAAGAACTGAATCTGTAGAACTGGATTAAATAACCTGATCCCCCATACCACATAGCATAATGTTGTTTTATTTTTTTATGGCTATCTTAACTGATTATTAGCACAAGAGGATAAACAAGAGAAAAGCACAAAAAATACAATACGGTGCAATATAATAATTCCCTGTAATTTTTTATGTTGTATATTTTTCTTTTGCCTCTTTAGATCCTCTCTCTACTCTCCTCCACTCAGCCCTGCATCCTACAAGGCTGACCTTTACTCACAGCATCAATGGGCTTCCTCTCTCTCTGGCTTCCTTTTGGTTTGTCCCTGGGCAGCAGCAGCAAGAGTTGAAAGAGTCAGAGGAGGGCTTCCCTGGTGGCGCAGTGGTTGGGAATCCGCCTGTCGATTCAGGGGACGTGGGTTCGTGCCCCGGTCCGGGAGGATCCCACATGCCGCGGAGCGGCTGGGCCCGTGAGCCGTGGCCGCTGGGCCTGCGCGTCCAGAGCCTGTGCTCCGCAGCGGGAGACGCTGCAGCGGTGAGAGGCCCACGTGCCGCAAAAAAAAACAAAAAACAAAAACGGAGAATCAGAGGAGAAGGGAGTCTCAGAACTTTCTGCCAGGCTCTGGGCTCCAGGGCTGCCTTCCTCCACTAAAGGCTACAGCTCCTATCCAGTGGTCCTTCCCTGTCACTGCAGCTCTTTCTCCAGCTTCCTGAATCAGTTTTCATCCTTTCCCCTGCAAATTTAAGGATGCTTACTGGCTCCTAGGAGTCCTGACAATTTCTAACCGGGGATGCGTTATTATCACTTGGTGCTTTCCGTTAACTCTGCCCATGTCCTTGTACATAGATCCTTCACTAAACTATCCTCATTTGTTCATTTGAGTTTCCATCAGGTTCCTACTGAGACCCTGACTCATGTCTAAATCTCATTTAATCCACAGTTAACACACACAAGTTGGGGGGCTGAGACTGGAAAAAGGAAATAAGTAAACAAACAAAAATTCTATTTTGTTGCACTTCGTTTTGGCACATTAGACATTTTATAGCAAATAAAGAGGGCTGTGCTCAAAAGTTCTAGTTGCAGATTGTTTATCTAATACTCCTGTGATATTTCATTTTTAAATAGTAATCAACTTACTGATATCTCATTGAAAGCTTTCAATTTCTTATTATGAAATCTTTGTTATAACTAACCAAACAATGGTGTACGAAATTTTTCCTCTTAACGAGGTAACTCCCAGTGCAAAGTCAGTTTAAAGATCTGTTTCTCAAATAAGCCTTATTCCCTAACGAACCTGGACTAGGTTAGCATCTGCCTTCCTTCCCCCACCCCCCCATGTTTTCTTCTATTCCCTCTGATTCTCCTTTAATCAACTTTACATACACATAATGCACTTAGTCTGTCTTCTCACTTAGATTGAAAGTTTTCTGAAGGCAGGTACCAAGGCTGTTTTGATCACTTCTGTATTCCCATCATGTAACACAATGCCTGGCACATAGTAGGTCCACCATAAATATTTTCTGATGAATCAGACTACTATGCTAGTAGGTTACCAAAAACCAAAGCCACTAAATCCAGTATATTTTTTTCAAAAATTATTTTATAGTATTTAGTAAGTAGCTATGTTTTCACACTGTACTCTCTGGGCTTGATTGGAGTAGGGGAGGAATCTTATGTAAAGACTTAGCAAACACATATAAGAAACTGCTAGGTGGTAGGATGAATGGATAAAGAAGATGTGGTACATATATACAATGGAATATTACTCAGTCATTAAAAAGAATGAAATAATGCCATTTGCAGCAACATGGATGGACCTAGAGATTATCACACTAAGTGAAGTAAGTCAGAGAAAGACAAATACCATATGATATCACTTATATGTGAAATCTTAAAAAAGTGATACAAATGAACTTATTTACAAAACAGAAACAGACTCACAGACTTAGAAAACGAAGTTATGGTTACCGGGGGAAGGGTGGGGGAGGGATAGTTAGGGATTTGGGGATTGACATGTACAAACTGCTACATTTAAAATAGATAACCAACAAGGATCTACTGTATAGCACAGGGAACTCTGCTCAATACTCTGTAATAACCTAAATGGCAAAAGAATTTGAAAAAGAGTAGATACACATTATGTGTATAACTGAATCACTTTGCTGTATACCGGAAACTAACGCAACATTGTTAATCAACAATTCTCTAATATAAAATAAAAAATAGAAAAAAAAACCCTGCTAGGTGATGACAGCGTACAAGTAAGGAATACAGACCTGTCTCAAATGTGTTTTTGAGAGATGTGCAGATTATTTTTTTACAAGAAGCATGCAGTTCGTGACATAGATCAGAGTAGGAGGAGACAGTCTCAGCTGACATTCCCATAACAAACTGGGCTTGAACTTATCCTGGAAGAAAGGGACAGCTCTAAGCTCATGCCTTTTACGTGCATAGCACCTAATTCCTTGGGGACTTTCATATATGCTCACTCATTTGGTACTCACGTTAACTCAGGCCACCAGGGCAAGGAATAGTGTCCCAATTTTATTGGAGAGGAAATAAAAGCTTAGAAAATGTGAGTTCCTTAGCCAAGTTTTAAAGGTGCGTAGTCGCGAGAGAACAGCCATATGCAGTGAGAGAAAGTTCTTCAAAGGGCAGCCACCAGCTGGGAAGTCTTCCACTTTGCCCCCTGATTTTGTGTCTGTGGCTTATTTTTTCTCCACCACATTTAAGAGAGTGCCCAGAACATAGTAGGCACTCAATAATTACTGTGCTGATTGGATGAATAATCATTTACATGTACAGGCATAAAATAGACACTTAAAAATAATTGGCCATAAAGGTAAAATTCTGCAGCTCTGTTTTTTTCCTCCTGATAAGTATGGAGCAGGCATCTTTTCATGTCAGTATATATAGCTCTCCCTCATTTTTTCTAAAAGCTTAATCGAAAGTTACTGAATGAAACCACAGCTCTATCCCACCATGAGGGTACCAGGTACATGACTAGTGTGCATTCTTTGGTGCAACTGCATCTCATCAATGCCAGCTGACCATTACTTATAAACAACATTGACAATGAGGTCAGGTATTTGGTCCAGTACACAGTGCTCAGATGGATTCTGGTTTATCTTGAGGTAGTGTAGCAAGAAAGATTCAGCCAAGTTAGAGCCTCAGGAGTCCCCAAGGCTAGGGGAAAGGCCCCTGAATCAGCTGTTAACCCTTTCCTTCTCAAACTAAAGCAAACTAAAATGTAAGGAATAAAAATAGAAAAGAAAGCTGGTATAGCTACTTTAATATCAGACGAAGGAGATGTTCAGGCAAACAGGATTATTAGAGATAATTAGGTAACTTCATATTGATAAAACATTTACTAAAATTAAGGACATTTTTTTTCATCAAAATGTGCTATAAACTAAGTGCCTGAAAGGATAAGTAACAGAATGGGATATGATATTTACAACACATGTAACTATCAGAAGACCAGTATCCACAATATATAAAGTTATTCCTAGGAATCAATAATAAACTGGGGAAAGATCTGGAAAAGCATTTCACAAAAGAAAAAAAATTAAATGGCTGATAGACATAAGGAAATGTACTCAGTCTCTTTAATAAGCTGGGAAATAAAATAATACCAAAACAAGGCACCATTTTATGCAAAAAAATACTGGCAAAAATTTAACAGTGACTCTACAAGGTCTTTTTGAGGATATGGAACAATGAGGACTCACAGGCACTATAGGTGGTAATGGGAATTGATGTACTTTTAAAAGGAGTTGAGCATTGTCTTACTAGACAATTGAATATATCCCAACAACTCCACTCCAGTATCTATACCCTAGGAAACTTGTACACATGAGACTCAGGACACATGTGCAAAAGTGATTATAGCTACATTGATATGTCAGCCAAAATGTGGAAACCATCTAAATATCAACAATAGAATAAATATATAAATTGTGCCTTACAAAAATACTATACAGCCATGGAAATGAGCAAAGTATGGCTACCCTCAACAACGTGGATAGAACTGGTGCATATTATGTTGAACAAAAAATGATGCAAAAAATGCTTAAATATGATTTTATTAATTCAAAGTAGAAAACACACAAAACTTAATTGCTTTGTTTAGGGATGCATTCTTAGGTAGAAAAGCAAGAAAATGGTTCTTAAAGTCAATCTAGTTGTCTGTGGCGGGGGGAAGGGTTGGAATCATGAAGGACTCATAAGACATTTGCAGGGTGCTGGCAATATTCTATTTTTTAATCTTGGCGATGGATATAGGAGTTTTGCTTTTTAACTTGTTTTAAAAATATAACATATTTTACACACTTTTCTATATTATGTTTTATTACATAATTTTTTAAAGATGGAAAAAAAATAGATCCACAGAAACTGTCGAGTATCCTGTTTGGTGCCCTGTGGAGTCTGAATGCTTCAGTGCCAACCATCACGGCCAAGTTAGCAAACCTCTCTCAAACCTGTTTTTCTCATCTGTAAAGGAAAAGTGAAACTCTTTCTGCTTTCATGGGTATTTCCTGAGGACTAAAGTATCTGATTAAAACATAAATACAGTTGTTATTTTTTCAGCATCAACTTCCCCTGCCTTTCAAGTGTTTGCCTCTTCTGCCATGCTTCCCTACACAACAGTTTTTGTTTTCTATTTTAGTTAAATGTTGTTTTTGGAGATAATTCTAGATTTACATGCAGTTGTAAGAAATAATGCAAAGAGAGCCCATGTGTACTTTGTCCAGTTTCCCCTAATGGCCAACATCTTCCAAAGCTATAGTACTCTAGTGCAACGAAAATTTTGACACTGATACAGTCAAGATACAAAACAAGCCCATGACTTTCTTTTTTAATCCTCAAATGAAAATCAATCCCTTTTAAACCATTAGTATAGAGGCAAGCTAGTTCTTTGGTAGCAGGTTTTTATGAGTTTTTTTATTGGGAATTTCACAGTCCATCTCTGATAAAGATAGATACCTCTCTCTTCGACTAGTGACGTTGTTATACCGTATTTAGTCTAACACATCCCAGTCCTAAGCCCATGTTTGTTTTATTAAAAAGGAGAAAGTACAGTTGACCCTTGAGCAATGAGGGTGATGTGATAGAAAATCCACGTGCAGTCCTCCCTCAGCATCCATAGAAAATCCACGTGCAGTCCTCCCTCAGCATCCATGAGGGATTGGCAGGACCAACTGCAGGTACCAAAATCCGCAGGTGCTCAGATCCCCATAGTCGGCCCTCCCTACCTGCGGTTCTGCATCTGTGGAATCAACCAACCTCAGAATGTGTAGTTTTGTATTTACTGAAAAAAATCCACATATAAGTGGGCACATGCAGTTCAAACCCATGTTGTTCAAAGGTCAGCTATATATAAAAGCGTTAAAGATATTTCTCTTAGAATATGCCACCCACTACTGCTGAAATGTGGCATTTCCACATCCCTGCCCGGGTTACAACTAGTTATGATACATTCAGGAAAATGTGGCTTTAAAAATTATTAATATTATTTTTTCTTTTTGATATTTTCATCTGTCCTACTGTTCCCTACCTCCATGCTCTTCCCTACGCCAGTATTATATTGTATATAATACAATATAATTATATATGTCATTCTAGGTTAATTTTTCTAAATAAGACTTTCATTATGCCCCTAGTCAGTACATAAAAGCGTCAGTGGTTCTCCTGTGCATCATAAAATCCCAACTTCTTGGAGCAGCATTCAGGCCCTAACTCCCTTTGAATCCTTATTTTCTATTAGACTTTAACCAATTACAGCAACAACAAGAAAATACTGGTCTGTTCAGGATATCTTCACTATACCTTGCACTAGCTTCCTTCCACACATTGGTAAATATCATTTCCCTACCAGGGGCATCTTCCTGAGTCATTGCCTTTTCACCTTGTACCATTTATGGAAGAACCTATGGAAGATGCAGCTTCCTTGAAGGGAAGACATGGCTGCTCTGAAAAGCTTTTAGTACTCACTTTAGCCAGAGTGATTGTTCCCTGCTAGAAGCTTCTGTACTTACTGTGTATACCATTTGTTGGGCATAAAGGTTTTGTGGTGCTTATCACTCATCTAACTCTTGGATTGTTATTTAGTTAGACCTGTGTTTAACCCTTTTCTTACTTCCATAAAGGTAGATACTATTTCTTATTCTTTCTGTGCCCCAAAGCACCAAGCATAGTACCTTTCAGGTAGTTGACTTTCAATAAATATATGTTAATTTTTTCATTAGGCTCATCCTCATTGCTTTGAGGGCTAGAGCATGTTCATCAGTTCTTAATTCGAGTGGAATTCCTGCATATTTTAGGAGAGAAAATTAGGCTGGAAATGGATAACAGGAGTAGTGGCAGCAGTGGGATGAGATTGCCAGATCCCACCGCTGAATTTATCCTTGTATGACTTTGGGAAGTAGCTCAGCCTCTCTGAGACTGCATTCCCTCATCTCCACAACAAGGCAAATAACAGTTCTAACTTCTTGGTGTTGTCAAAGTTAACAGAAATAATTCATATTGAGCCTGCCGCCTATTGTCCGACTCAAAGTAAGTGTTCAGTACATTTTTTAATAATTGTTTTCTAATTTCAAAAATACTTACATGGCATTTTAAGAACTTAGCATTTTCCTTTTCCCAAAGCTATCCGTACATGTCCTGTGCTCTAGTCAAAGAAAGAAAGTGTCTTCCTAGGCTATGTTTAAAATGGCCACTGGATTATATTCACTAGTTTTTGTACCTCACTTTGGGAATCTGAGGTCAATAAAAATTGTTGTGTTAAGAGATATTTTAGACTTATTACTTAATGTATGTTTTGAGAACTGAATTATACAGTGTTTCATATCATACTAATATTATTTATATCAAAACATTTGCTAATAAAAACAAGCTATGAACTTTGCTTGCCTGTCTTGACAAGAAATGGAGTGTTCTTTTCAAATGGTATCTTTTATTGTCCACAAATTTACCAGGAAATTTGACTCTGTGTCCTTAATTCAAGATTTTATAGTTAATGGCCTTGCCCAAATCAGATCAGAGGAAACGCCTTGTCTTAGGCTCTTTTGGGGGAGGGGGACACAGGTGGATTCCAGCTCTAAACCACAGTAGTATCCCACTTTGGTCTGACCTTAGATCTGATGATTGGCTGGTAAGACCTGGACCAAAAGGCAGAAAACCCAGAGAGGTCAGCACCGCTAGCCTGTTTCATCCTTACAACATGCTTATGGTGGCCCCAGCTTCCTGGTTCTGGGACAGGAAACTCATCTTGCTAGTACTGGCGAAGGCCAGATTGATCACTGATTGCATGTGACGTGATCAGCTATGTGTTTTGAAAACTGCCCCTCTGACTATATTATCAAGAATAAATTTTGTGGGAGTATGAATAATGCATCAAAACACTTAGGTGGCTATAATTCTTAGGTATGAAATGGTGGCAGAATGGACTAGATGGCCATGGATATAGAGATGGGGAAAGATCAATTTGGGATGTAAGGTCTACAGGACTGAGGATGGAGTTGGTGTGGTGGATGAAGTAGAGAAGAGTGTCCAAAATGACTTAAAAGGCGAACTGTATTTATCCAGTGCACACTGGTTCTACAGTTGATCTTTTAGCCCTATAAATCTTTTAGCATCCTGCAAATACTGTTGAATATTGGTCACCTAAGAAAGCTGGGTAACTCTGTGTGTGTGTGTGTGTGTGTGTGTGTGTGTGTGTGTATGAGTGTGAGATCTCACCTGCCCTGAGCCTGGACTTCAGTCTCATCTACTCCTTATGCATCATGAATTGTAAAAAAGTGAGCAGTTGAATTAACTGTCACAAATGTCACTTAATTTCATTCTCAGCTCATTTGCCATGTGCTCATCTTACTCTGAGCTCTTCTCTCAGTAACTGTCTATTATTTCTTTATCCAAAGTTCTAAATGTCATGGTTATAGTTTCTCAGCAGAGCTTGCTAGGGGCTGACTTGTTAGAGTCCAGTAGACAAAACAAAGAAGTTACTTTTGAGAGCCTGTCACTGAGAGAGAATGGAGAACTCAAAAAGGAGACACTAGACTTGAGGAAGTGTAGCCACTGAGTGAAGTTAAGGGGAAGAGCTGGGTAAGTATCCTCTGTCTCCTCAGTCCAATCCTGAAGGGTATCATTGAATTAGCGAATACAGTCTCTGATGTCTGTAATGCACAGTTTGAATCATCACAGAATGATTCAGTTATATTCATTGTTGTCTGTGTGAAACTATAAGAAAGTGTGTAGTGCTTGCTGGAAAGATTTCCTCCAAAAATGGTTAAGATTTTTAAGTTTGTGCTTCAGGGATGAGATTGAGTTATAACAAAAATTAACTCCCATAAAATATCTCATTTCCCATTATGTCAGATAAATGAGATATTATGCACATAATCCCAGCAGAAAAGAAGTTCTCTGTTCCCCAATTACATAAGAAAAGGGAAATATTGATTTGGGTACTTTCTGTTTCAGTGTTGAAAAGCAGGTCAAGAAGATAGAGTTTCAGGAGTCTTAAAATTTCTTTAAGAGCTTCTGCAACATGTGATCTGCACATAAGTGCAATAACATAAGTGATTTGCACATTGTGTGCCCATCACATACAATGATTGCTTAGCAAAGTGCCTGGCATATATAGTAATTTCTTGTCTTCATTATTATATTATTAGTATGATTTTATCTATTTTTCTTCTCTTAAATTTTCCATGTGCTAATTGGTTTCTCACTATGTACCTCTCATTTCTTAGCTTTAATTCACTTGTGCTTTTGTGTGTCAAGTATTAAATGGCATTAAAGCAAATACTCTCTATAAGTATTCTTTGAGTTACCATAGATGGTGACATTAGAATAAAGAAGAACAGAGGCTGACAGCTGCACTTTTTTTGTGGAGCCAGAGGGGTACCTGAGAGTAAAAGGAAGACACTTTCTCAAAAATTTGGGAAATAAGGGAAGTGGACCTGCTTTCGGAAAGAGACATGGTACAGAGTTATCTTCAGAAAGGAAAATGGGTCAAAGCACTAGCTTTTTAAAGTATAAGCTCATTTAAATTTTAAAAAGCTTTCATCCTAAAGGATGTATTGATCAAGCTCTAATTGGTCAAGTAGAAAATGCATTAGGTATTCAAGACAGACTATATTTAATATTGTACAAGGAGTTGGTTACAAGAGCATTGGAAGGACTGGAAGAAGAAAAAAAAAAGGGAGAAGGAGGTGGATACCAGGAGAACAAAAAGCGTGATTGCCAGCAAGGTGCTTAGTTCCCTGGGCAGGAGCTGAGCTGTGGGCCCGCTGCTGGATCTGCTGATTTGAATTGGATGCTTGAACCATCAAGAGCCACCGAGATTCCACTACTGAAGAAGCTGTAAATGCGGAAGAGGAGCTTGTGATGTCCGGACTGCGTGGTGTGGCCCCTGCTTGGCTGTGTAGTGACAGTCAGCAAAGGCCTCTGCTCTTGGAGCTGGAAGCTGGATGTTTTCTTTCTTCCTGCTTCTGCCCTTCTAGCAATGCCTCCTCTTGGTGAAACTTACTAGAAATGCAACCAGCAAGAGAGCTACAAATGTAATGTGCTGGCTGTTGGGCTCAGTGCACAGAGCAGACTAGAAGTGTGGAGGTAGAGCTGTGATCAGTTGACTTAGATGAATAAGCAGCTGAGCTATTCAGCCGCCATGCCCACTCTTCTACCTTCTATTACTTTCCACTACTGTTGATAATCACTTCATGCTTCCACCCCAAATGATACTACTCTGCTTTGGACAGATGAAGATGCTCTTACCCTCTGTCACTGTAGTCATATCTGGGTGGTACTAATTCCCCTTTCAGTTTAGATACAACCCACATGGATATTCTACAACTTAAAAACTAAACTATAAACTAAAAGCCACGAACTTTTTAAATATAAATCAATAGGGAAAAGGAGGAGGGAAAATTAGTTATTATATACAAATCTCTATGTAATAAGCACGAAATAAAAAATAACGTCTACAATTCTTGTTTCTATAACTAGTTAAGGCCATAGTTGATATTTAAAACTTCTTCCCCTTGCTCTCAGCCAGTTGCCCATCTGTTTGGGATTCTTGACCTAGCATTGCAACCAAATGTGTACTACTAAAAGGTCTGTGTCCTTAGTGGTTGTGGCTTAAGTTACTTTAGACTTTTAAAAGTTACATGTTTGGACCTGGTCAGAAAAAGGGATGACCTTGGGAAAGTCCGGAATGTCAGCATGCGGAAGGAAGCTAATTCCTCCTTCCACATAGTAATTTTTTCTTTGCCTGTTGATCTAGTTGCACTAGGATCCCAAATTACCAGGTATCAATAATATTCTCAGTTTCTAATTTACTGGTACCTTGGTGATGCCCCATGATATAAGTATTCCTCTTTGTGAGTAGAGAAAGCACGAATAGTTTGTGTAGCATATGAAGTATAATAGTGAGAGGTAATACGCTGACTACCTTCTCTTGAGTCTAACGTTTTCTCACTATAGAAAAACCAGCATCCAATACAGGTTCCTTGTTCAAAGCAGACGTAGAATCCTATAGGAACCCCAGATCCACAGGGTGTTATCTCTCAGCTTGGGCTGTGAGGTAGGCTTCCAGAGGCCATTTCGGCAATCTCCCAGACGATGGGTTGATGAGGTATATTGTAAGATGGATAACTTCCATAGTTATAGTTAGTTCACTTCCTCCTTCTTTTGCTATAAACTGATTTCGTAATCAAAAGCAGCATTGTGAGAGATATTCTGACAACAAGCACAGCATTCCATAAGCTCACAGACGATGGAGCTGCCAGACCACTGTGAACAGGTTCTAGAAGTGAGCAACTCCTTCCCAGGAGAGAGGGACGCTTGTAAAAAGTCTCCTGGTATAATGATTCCCAGAGTGAAGCTGTCCCTAATATGGTGACGGATGAAGGTTTGATCTACCTTCAGGACATTCACAAGACCAGATCTGCTGTTCATAAGGCTAAGAGTCAGGCATCCTGGAAGCCATCTCTCAGGGACTCTCTTGATGACCTTTGATTTTGCTAGAGTCTTTGTTGCAAAACTCACTCCTTCTCTAAATCCTGATTTTGAGCTATTCTATAATATCAACCTTCTAGCAAGTTTCTTTTCACATTTCAGGTATCTAGATATCTTTTTCCTGTTGTCTTGAATTTTCACTCTGTATTGGATGCTGGTATTTTATTCCTATGCTGCATATACATTAATGTATTCATTCAGTCAATATTTTTTAAGTACTTACCATGTTTTAGTCATAGTGCTAAGCTCTAGAAATACACAGGTGAGGAAGAGTCAAGATTGCCTTGGGGATCCTGTAGCCCATTGGCAATGTCAGGCAATTAAATAAGGAATAATGATACTAATAATGTGAGAAGTGGGAAAGTAAATACTGTGATGAAGATGTGCTGTGCGCTAGTGGAGAGGCACCCAACATCTGTCCTCAGGGAAGGCTGTCTGACAGATGACCAGTTGAGTCCTCAAGGACACACCCAGGAGGACACTGTGAAATTAATTTTAGTTTGAAAGAGGTTCTAATTTAGCATGCAAGCAAAGTTCTGTTTCCCCCAGTATAATGTTTAATGAGTGTGAGGATGCTGTATTTCCAGTGAACAGAGAGCCCTAACTTCCTTTTAATGCATGTTTGGATGCAGTAAATCAAATGATTATATTAGCCATATAAATGACTATATTAGCCATTCAGTCTCTCAAATCTCTGTTAGTTGATTTCATGAAAATGCACGTAAGTTCTGAAATAAATTTAAGTTGATCATTAAATCTAGCAAATCATAGTTTCTCTAACCCATTCATGAGTGTCTCATAAATGTAATCCGTGCAAATTGCCAAGGCTTTCTGTTTAGGTGATTCAGTGTTGTAATTGAGAGCATGGGCTCTGGAGCCAGACCGCCTAGATTCAAATCCTTACTCCGAAACCTGCGAGCTTTGTGCCCTTGAGCAAGTGACCTAAGCTATCTGTGCCTGATTTTCCTCATCTATGAAATGGTGATCATAATACTGTCTTTATTATAATAGTGCTGTGAGGAGAGAGTTAAAAAGGAGGATGCTCTTGGGACAATGCCTGACACATCCTGAGTCACACACAATGCATTACCCAACAAGGTCGTTGGACTTCTAAAGCACATCTATTAGGATATCATTTTAGAAAGCAATACAAATTATAAATGTACTTAGTTTATTCATTTTTTATATGGAACACCAATGACAGCAGTTAACGTGATGCAATAGAAAGATTCCTATACTGGGACCCTTGGGTTCTATTTGTGTCTCTATACTAATTAGCTTAACATTTTGATATTCAAGAGTTTAAAGCCGGTTTTATTCTTTGGAAAGAGACAGGGTTTAGACTAAGGGAGAGACTGTGATTCCACGAAATTAGAAATCATATCAAGAAGTGCTTGCTTCTTTTAAGACATTCTTTGCTATTGTCTGACAATCATACTAAAAGGCAATTATTATCTTCCCAGGTGTTATCACAAGTTACGGACTATATCTAGATGGTATATTAATTCACAATTCCTCAGAACTCAGCTGTCATGCTTCTGGATTTGCTCCTTGGAGCTTACATTCCTTCAGAGTCCAAGCCTGCACGGCCAGAGGTTGTGCTCTGGGCCCACTGGTGAGTGTATGAATTTACATTCCGGAAATGTATTAAATGTCAGATGACAATGAATAGGCAACTCTGCACAGCTAGCCTTTCAAGTTGGACGGGAGAGTTTCTTTTTATAAAATTTCAATTAAGGGTTAGTAGGATTTTATATTCAACATAAATTTCAAGACTGCACATAGGTCTAGTGAAGGACAGAATGTACATTTTACTGAAATTTCAAACGGTAAGTTGACCAGCTGAGCAGGCATACATGCAATTTTGCCCAATTTAGTGACATAGTTACAGTTGATGTTTTTCTTCCAAGTAATGAACTCGACCACTTGAGTAAGTTTATGATTAAAAAGTGAAAATAATTAAAAGCGCATAACTGCCACAGTATGTCAACACTGCTTCCCAACAAGTATATTAATCAATTAAAAGATTGTTTGCCTCATCCATTAGAATAATATATTTTAATTTCATGAGCGTGATATATTAATAAGAACAGTATTTAAAATTACATTAATATCAGCTTTTGATATCCACATTTCAGTAATCTATATCTACCTATATTTCATTTGTAGTTGAAAGACAAAAGTGTGCTTTTTATTACTGGTATAATTTTCAAAACCCAATTGATTGTACATAATTGTCATAGACCAGCATGACATTCTTTAGTTTCAAAACATAACATTTGGCTCTTGTGCATATTTCTTGATTGATTAGATTTTGCTTCTTTTAAGGGAAATGCTCATTCATTTTAGATATTTTTTGGCAGTCTTTCCTAATGGCCTATCATTTTAATGCATTTTGTCTTCATTGAAGAGTGTATTCTATAAATATTACCTTGAAAAACAGCTCTACCATTTAATTTTTTGCTTCCTTATTTTTGCTCACACCTCCCGTTTCGCTTCAGAGATTGGTTGCTTTCCAAGCTGCTAACATCATCTATCAGTGGAGCTGAGCTGTAGTCTTTATTGCCATTAAGTATTTTATAGCCTGGACCCCTCTGATGGTTACTTACTCTTAAAAGCAGGAATGGCAATAGGCCAGCCTTTCCTCTCCATTCAAAAAAGAAAAAGAAACAAAAGAACACATCCCATGAGCTTGAAACTGAGACTTTTTCAAAAATATAAAGTGCATATTGTGGTCCCGGCTACTAAACTGGGTCCCACTCTGTCTCCTGATGTTCTGGTAACTTTAAACAAGGGGGACATGGTTATCAATCTATGTCTTGTACAGTTAATAGGCGATGTTGACCTGAAGGAATCAAATTCCACAATGCCTGATGGGAAGGAGGAAACCAAATTGGATTGTAAAACCCTACTCTCCCACGGCCTCACACATCCTAGACTCAGTTCCGACTTAAAGCACAGAGTTATTTTCTCCTTTTCGTCTTTTTCTTTATCCTGTGCTCAGTATACAAACACTTTTCCCAAGTCAATGATCCATCTCTAATTACTGGGACTGCATAACAATGTCTTTATTTAGAACAAGTCAACTCTGTGTTGCCAAGAAGTTAAAACCCATGGTCTTCAATTGATTTCTAAAATTTTTTTTTTTTACCAATTACAATACATGTTATGCCCTTAAGAGATTACATATTTGAGTGTTCTAGATAGCTCTGGATAGCTGTCACAATCATGAAAGGTATTACAGATTGAACTCTTTTTGTTGATGATGATTCTTTTGAATGTGTCCTTGATTTAAGGAATCCAGGAATCAATCTTAAAAGCCAGAATTATCATTAAATCATAATATGATGTTCAACAAAATCCAGCCAAATTGCATGTATATATATCACTTAAAGGTATTCTTTATCTGAAGCCCAATGTTATAGCAAATATTTCATTGAAACAAAAAAATTTATGATCTCTATTTTTAAATCTTTTGCTGGAAGAAATCAAAGAATTAATTTTCCAGAGTCAACTTTTTTTTCTTCACCTAACAACATTCTTTAATGATAACTCTTGGTTTTTAGAAAGAGAAGCCTGTTTGTTTCACCACTTACGTATTTAATATCATTGTTTTTCATGCACGTAGGGAAATACCATTCAGTGTTTCCTATGACAAATATGCTCTATAGTCTTGAATGTGATCTGGTTCACCCTCAACAATTTCTAGGTTGCTCATATAATAAACCAAAACAGAAAAAAAGGACAAATTTGATAAAATAAAATATTTTTAAAATAAAAATACTTGCATAAATTCCATATTCTTACCACCTTAATTAGCATTAGTACAATATTTTTTGTGCCCTTAGCCTAGCCAAGTTTAGTCCCTGTTATTCGTGATTCAGAAGAAATTGCTCTGTACTATCTGAAAAAAAAAAGATTTCTATGTGTTTTGTTCAGTTCTTGTCCATTTACACAATGTATTTGGATTTTAAAGAAATTCCAACATAAAAAACAATTTACAGTGCCTTTGATCTTAATTTTTTAAGATGCTAATGTGCATTGTCAAACTAAATCCAGTAATTGAGGTTTCATAAATGTTTGAAATAATGAAAAAAAATGAACAGAAAATTCAGCACCAGAAGAACTATTTAAATGCTTTCCTTTTTTTCAATTATACTGTTGAATTGCAATTAGAAACCCTTCACATTTTGTGTTTCTTTAATAATATGCAATAAATTTGTCCATAGGAAAATCACTTTGCTTTTGTTTGTTTGTTTTTCTCTTATCCACTGTTAGGTAACACTGGTAGAGTCTAAGACGGGGAACTTTATGACTGTATCTGGCCTTGGAACATTCATTAGATTCAATTCTCCAAGGACCCTTTTAAGGATGAAGTGTGAAACTATAGGTCACCGCTGCATGACGTGGTTAAAAAGCTGCCTTGGTTTCTTGGTGATGGCATGCTTATACAGATAAACACACCCAGACACACATGTACACATGCTCATATTTTCACAGCCATTTTTAAAATAAAGAAACGAATAAATTTTGTTATTTAAGACATCTAAATCTTAATGGCAATAAACGTTATGGTCAAGAAAATCCCATGTGGAATATCTATCCTATACCTGCTATTTTTCCCCCATGCCTCCTTGGAAAACATGCTTTATTCTATGAAACCTTAGATTTCTCAACTATTACAAAAGGAAAATCATGCCTACTTTACAAGGGGTTGCTGTGAAAATTTAAATGAAATATTTATACAAAGTTTTCTGGTACATGGTAAGAGTTGTATTAAGGATAACAATTTTATTAAAATGTTTGTTTTCGTTGCATGTTTCTTCTCAAATATTTTTTTTTTCCGTGTCAAGGGAGTTTCCCAGGTGAAAGCCAAGTCAACCTTCTAGAATGCCTTTTCCTTAGCATTGTTTAAGGCAAGGTTGATAAAGAAAATGGTAATTAAAAAAAACAAAACAAGTCAGAGAAAAATAGTACAACTGCCTAATTTAATATAGTGTAAAAGCACTGAAGCATTTATCCATATACATAAGGAAATTTTAAAATTCTATTTATTTCAAATTAACCAGATATTTGAGAATAATAATATAATTATCTGGATTTTCCCTTAATTCTTCAGCTTCTTGAGTCTGCTTTTATTTGGAACCCTTTAAAATAATTTTCTATACAATAATTTGAACTACATACATAGATATAAAGCAATTGTATTTGTTATGAAATATTAAAATGATGAATTGATATTTTTCTAGCCAAGTTTCTTTATCCTTTTTTGTACATAGCTATTAGACTAAAAAAATGACTAGGAGTTATAGATCTAAAGAACCCCATAGCCTTACTCAGATGAAAATAAAACATGTCATGACCTCATACTTATTAAAAATTAACGCATTGTCTTTTCCACATTTAGTTTTATAATTGGGAAAGTGTATTCGTCCTAACAAATGAAGGCTACATAATTGAGAATATTTGCCTGACTGAGGATTTCATGTTTGGTCACCTTCCTGTGAGGCGTGAGCCTGTATTTTAAGAATAAGGTCAACATTATCAACATATTTAGTAAATCTGAAAAGGCCAAACATTTATGAGGGATGCTTATGAGTTTGTGGTGATTAGTTAACAAATTTAAGCCAGTTATTAAAAGATGCTAAAATATCCTGAACCCCTTTCTGCTTTCTTTCCAACTTCATCTTCCTCTGTTCTCTTAGTTATTTTACTTATTTAGCTATTAAAATCTTTCTGGCCCCTTTGTAGTGAAGACTTATATTTACTTCAGATTTCTTCTCTTCAAATAAGTCATTTTTTGTTCTTTTCTGCATACACTCATTACTACTATATTAATGAAATTTCAACTTTTTGTGATTATACTTTAGGGATAGAGTCACTCAGGTACATTTATCTCTTGATGTCTGGCATGGTGCCATTTGCACATACCTGGTAGCAGCACAGCTCAGAGAACTCTGTGTGTGTGTGTGTGTGTGTGTGTGTGTGTGTCTGTGTGTATGAGTCAAGATGCTTGGTGTGGCCTTTGACAAAGCCCAGCAGTCTATCACTGCAGTCAGGAGCTTATGAACACAGACCTTACTCAGTTCTTCTGTTTTGCAATCATATAAAAATTGTTTTTAAGCCATCCTAGAAGTAGTCCATGGATATGCACAGCCATAGGCACAATCGCAGTGGGAGCTGATCCACATATTCTGGAAATCACAAACTGCCTTGGTCAGGAGCTCAAATTCTAAGCTTTAACAGCAGGAGGAAGAAAACACGAGGTATGCTTTGATCCTGCTGACAAAATGAGGTATTCATACAAGTTGCGACTGTCAAAATAGTTTACTTCACAGCAAAGAGATTCTTTGAAGAAGTATGCTCAAAGTGAAGCATGTACTTATTTTATTTGCAAACAAAAATAAATCTTTTTATACTCACAGGTGGAAAATCGAACTCTAGAAGCTCCTCCTGAAGGAACAGTAAATGTGTCTGTCAAAACAGAAGGATCCCAAAAGGCCCATGTGAGATGGGAAGCACCTTTTCACCCTAACGGACAATTAACGTACTCGGTCCTTTTTACTGGCACTTTCTATGCTGACCAAGGTAACTTGTTTGTCATTTTTTAACTTTCATAACATTAGAAAACAATGTATTTTCTTTGGAATTTTTTCTTTTAGCCACAGATTTTAATTTCTTTTTCTTTCCTAAAAATAACCTATATTGACGAACCAATTCAGCCATGCTCATTTTGGGGTCCCCAGCACAGCTGTAAAAGCTTCATCTGATGAGTTGCAGGAAGGGCAAACTCTCCACACCCACACCTGATCTACTCAGCTCCGGGGAGGTGGGAGGCAGCACTCCATGTTTTAACAAACCCTTTAGGTGGCTCTGAAGGTCACTCAACTTTGAGAAAGATTGGCCTAGTATAGATTCTATATTCTTTTCCCCTTG